>NC_137788.1:36833571-37253571 GCF_963383645.1 Muscardinus avellanarius | reverse complement strand
ACCCTAGCACTACTATGTTTTTATTTTGAAGAAGGGTCTCACTAGATTGATGACAACTACCTCAGGCTGTCATCAAACCACGATCCTTCCATCCCAGCCTCTCAGTTACTCAGACCACAGTTGTCAATCACCACAACATAGATTTCAGCAGCTCCTTTTGGGTGGCCTGCCCACAGTGGCATGGGTGTTTTGGAGGTGCCATCAGCCCACACCTTCCAGTGCAAGTGGCCCTTGCTGCCATTGTGATTTCAATTGTCTTCTTTTAAGGGTGCCCCCTTTAAGTCCTGGAAAAGGCACTTATTTCAAAGCGAGATTGCTCAGAAATTCTGTGGACTTGGGTAGAAGGGAGGAGTTGAGCGTGTCTGTGGTTCACCATATTCAATGGCATTTCAGGTGTGCACTTTTGAATGCAGCCTGGGGGAAGTACCATGGTGTCTCTGTCCCAGGAGTCAGGGCTGAGCAGGGTGGCAGAGACTGGGCTTGGGTGGCAGGAAAAGGAAAGGAGAACCTATTAGCTAGGACAGAATGTAGCACGGCTGTGGGGGCAGAGCAAGGGACAGGCCAGGGACATGGCACACCTGAGTGGACTGGTCTGGTGGGGACGAAGACAGCTGGGAAGAGGCAGACAGGGTAAGAATTGTAAGACAATTCAGATGGTGAATTTTTGTTTGTTTGTTTGTTTGTTTGTTTGTTTTTTGCAATACTGGAGATGGTATCCAGGGGCATTCTACTTCCAAAAAACACGCCAAGCCCTATTTTTTTATTCTTTATTTGGAAACAGGGTCGCAGTGAGTTACTGATAGCCTCAGTAAGTAGCCGAGGCAGGATAGGAACCTATGAAGTCCTCCTTTCTCAGCCTCCCAAGAACAGGTCATTATATTCATCTCATGCTGACATCTGAATCAGGTAAGCAGCTTGGAGGCTTTGTTAGGTCTGTGTTCTCCAGAATCAGGTAGGCTGCTCTAGGGCTCTCTAAGGTCTGGTCCCACTATCAGGGTAGTGAAAAAGGAGACTGATCCCATCACTGAAAAAAATGTTCCCCAAGGAGCGTCCAAAGTCTATAAAAAGGCTGTGCCATGATTTGTATTTGGTGATTTCTTAACTGCTTTCTGTATTTCTATTATTTTGCCTAACTTATTTAAATCTTAAAACAAACTACTGACAGCGTAGAAATCCAGAGGATTATCAGAAACTACTTTGAAAAACTATACTCCAACAAAATGGAAAATCTGGAGGAAATCGACAACTTCCTAGATAAATACAACCTTCCTAAACTGAGTCAAGAAGATACAGAACACTTAAACCAACCAATAACAATCAAAGAGATTGAAATAGCAATAAAGAGCTTACCATCAAAGAAAAGCCCAGGACCAGATGGTTTCCCAAGTGAATTCTATAAAACCTTTATAGGAGAACTAATCCCAATACTACTCAAACTATTTCGGGAAATAGAAAAAACCGGGACTCTCCCAAATACATTCTATGAAGCCAACATCACACTAATACCCAAACCGAATAAAGACAGTTCAAGGAAGGAAAACTACAGGCCTATATCTCTGATGAACTTGGATGCAAAACTATTAAACAAAATACTAGCAACACGCATTCAAAATCACATCAAGAAAATCATTCACCATGACCAGGTAGGGTTCATCCCAGGGATGCAAGGCTGGTTCAATATACGAAAAACAATCCATGTAATTCATCATATAAACAGAATCAAAGACAAAAACCACATGATCATCTCAATAGATGCTGAAAAAGCATTTGATAAAATTCAACATCCATTTATGATAAAAAACACTGCAGAGAATTGGAATAGAAGGAACATATCTCAACATTATTAAGGCAATCTACAATAAGCCCACTGCCAACATCATATTAAATGGGGAAAAACTTCAAGAATTTCCCCTAAAAACTGGAACGAGACAAGGATGTCCACTATCACCACTTCTCTTCAATATAGTACTAGAGACTCTAGCCAGAGCAATAAGGCAAGAAAAGGAAATCAAAGGAGTACAAATAGGAAAAGAAGAACTTAAGCTTTCACTATTTGCAGATGACATGATACTATACTTAGAAAACCCAACAAACTCAACCAAAAGGCTTATAGAACTGATCAACAAATTCAGCAAGGTATCTGGATACAAAATCAATCTTAAAAAATCAGAAGCTTTCCTGTACACCAACCATAAATCCACTGAAAAAGAAATTCAGAAAACACTTCCACTCAGGATCTCCCACAAAAAAATAAAATACCTAGGAATAAACTTGACCAAGGAAGTAAAAGATCTCTACAAAGAAAATTATAAAACACTGAAAAAAGAAATCGAAGAAGATCTTAGAAGATGGAAAGACCTTCCATGTTCATGGATTGGCAGAATTAATATCATTAAAATGGCCATCCTCCCAAAAGTGATCTACAGATTTAATGCAATGCCCATTAAACTACCAAGATCATTCCTCACAGACATAGAAAAATCAGTCCTTAAATTTATCTGGAATAACAAAAAGCCCAGAATAGCTAAGGTAGTTCTCAGCAACAAAAACCACGCAGGAGGAATCACAATACCTGACTTTAAACTATACTACAAAGCCATTGTAATAAAAACAGCATGGTACTGGCAAAAGAACAGATATATAGACCAGTGGAGCAGAATAGAAGACCCAGAAACAAGTCCACACACTTTCAGCCAATTGATTTTTGACAAAGGGGCCAAAAACATACACTGGAAAAAAGATAGCCTCTTCAACAAATGGTGTTGGCAAAATTGGTTAACCATATGCAGAAAATTGGATGTTAATCCCACTTTTTCACCCTGTACAAAAGTCAACTCACGATGGATCAAAGACTTGGAAATTAAACCAGAGACCTTGAAGCTCCTTGAAGAGGGCATAGGTCCAACACTACAACACATAGGTACAGACAAACATTTCCTCAACAAGACCCCAAAGGCACAACAAATTAAAAGGAGAATCAATACATGGGATTGCATGAAACTGAAGAGCTTCTGTTCAGCAAAGGAAACTATCAAGAATCTCAATCGAGAGCCAACAGAATGGGAGAAGATTTTTTCCACCTATACCACCGATAGAGGACTAATATCTAGAATATACAGAGAACTCAAGAAACTCAACACTAAGAAAACAAAGCATCCAATAACAAAATGGGCAAATGAACTAAATAGACACTTCACAAAAGAAGAAATTCAAATGGCCAATAAATGCATGAAAAAATGCTCAACATCACTGGCAATCAGAGAGATGCAAATCAAAACTACCCTGAGATTTCACCTAACTCCAACTAGAATGGCCATCATTCAAAACACAAACAACAACAGATGCTGGCGAGGATGTGGAGAAGTGGGAACTCTAAGACATTGTTGGTGGGATTGCAAATTAGTGCAACCACTTTGGAAAACAGTATGGAGAATCCTCAGAAGAATGGGAACAAATCTTCCATTTGATCCAGCAATACCACTGTTGGGTATCTACCCAAAAGAAAAGAAACCAAACTACCAAACTAATGCATGTGTATCTATGTTCATAGCTGCACAATTCACCATAGCCAAACTATGGAAGCAGCCAAGATGTCCATCAACAGATGAATGGATTACAAAACTGTGGGATATGTACACAATGGAATTTTACTCAGCCATCAAAAAAAACTCAATTACACCATTTTCAGGGAAATGGATGGAACTGGAGGACATTATGCTAAGTGAGATCAGTCAGGCACAAAAAATAAGAAATCAGATGCTTTCCCTAATATGTGAGAGTTAGGGAGAAATGGGTCATAGGAGGAACTCTTGGAAGAGGATCAGTAACTTTTAACTCTGTTTACATTGTCTTTGGATATACAATATTTTTTTTATTTTTTAGGGAGTTTATTTACTCTTTTGTTGCCTGTGCCATTGAAATCATATCCAAGAAATCACTTCCAATTTCAATGTTGTGAGGTTTTATGACCCAGATTTTCTTCTAAAAGCTTATAGTATTAAGATTTATATTTAGGTCTTTTATCTATTTTGAGTTAATATTTGTATATGTGTTAGGTAAGGGTCCAATTTTATTCTTTTTCATTTATTATTATTTTTCAACAATATTTAGTTAAAAGACTAGTATTTCCTCCACCAAAAGTTCATGGAAACCTTGTCAAAAATAACTTGACAATGTATGGAAGAATTTATCTCTAGGCTTTTAATTAGCTCCAATGGTTTATATATCTGCCTTTATAACAGTACTACACTGTTTCAATTATTGTAGCTTTATATGGTTTGAAATCAGAAAATATACATCTTCTAGCTTTGTTCTTCTTTGAGACTGTTTTGGGTATCTAGAGTCCATATTCCATATCAGGATAGATTTTTTTCTGAAAAATAAATAAATAAATGTATGATAATTTCACCTAAAAAAAAAAAGAAAAAAATATTCTCTGGTAAGAAAGAAAGCAAAAAGAAATATTGAAATGTTATCTTTAAGTCATCAAAAGTTTGGTACCAGACAAATGAAACTGTTATGTGAGATTATCAATGTTAATATTGTATAAATTGCTATAATACTAGATGTCAACCAGTAAGCCAAGCTTAGGAAGGAGGGATGGGGAGGGAATGGGGTGGGGATCGGGTAGGGGCTAACTGGGCGAGATGTGCATGTATGTCCACAAAAGTATTTTCTTTATACCACTATGATGTATGAATACATTGCACCAATAAAAAATAAATTAAAAAAAAATAAAGAGAAAAAAAAAGATTCTAAAGCCAAAAACAAACAAACAAACAAACAAACAAAAACAAAGATAAAGCCGGTGTGGGGCGCACGCTTATAATCCCTGGTCCTGGGAGGTAGAGACAGGAGTATTGCGCAGGTTCAAAGCCAACCACGCTTGCTTAAGAGACCCTGTTTCCAAATAAAAATATAAAATAGGACTGAAAGTGTAGCCTGGAGGTAGAAGGGTTTCCAGGAACCTCAGTACCACTTCCCTTTGATAGCACCAGAGGCTACGTTTGGTCACCCTGTAGAAAGCTTCTCCCGGAGGGGCTTGATAAAGGGGCGCAAACTTTAAGGGTTAAGGCTGGACAAGAGCACCTCTTTGTATTCATCTCATGCTGACATCTGAATCAGGTAAGCAGCTCTGAGGCTTTGTTAGGTCTGTGTGCTCCAGAATCAGGTAGGCTGCTCTAGGGCTCTCTAAGGTCTGGTCCCACTATCAGGTTAGTAAAAAGGAACTGATCCCATCATTGAAAAAAATGTTCCCCAAGTAGTGTCCAAAGTCTATAAAAAGGCTGTATTTTGGTGATCTTGTAACTGCTTTTTGATAAACTCATTTAAATCTTCAAAAAAAAAAACAAAGACAAAGTTGGAAATGTAAAACTGGAATTTAGTTCAGTAATCAATATGGCTTAGTGGTAAAAATTCCAGTGTGTTATAGGTATGCCTATTAAAATGGTGAAGGCTATGTGAGTGTATACCGTGTCTATAGATAGAAAACATCACCACTCCTCTCCCATGAGGAGGCAGCAGGAAGTCCAAAAGAAAAGCTCAAAACTGTACTTGGCCTCTGAGTTTTTAGAGAAAGACCTCCTTATCAGGTTTGCTCCCTCTCTAAATTTTCCCCTGGACCGTTGTTTGATTATCCTTGTTTGGGTAAATTATTGTATTACTTCTGCATTCTGAGGCCTGATCAAAAAAGAGGGAAAAGGAGAGAATTTTCACAGGTAAAAGACAAAAATAAAGAAACCACTGCCCCATGGGCAGTGTTAGTCAACCTTTGGGTAGGTAGGTTTATCTGGGCTCACTACAGATACAACCACAAGAGACAATTCAGGTAATGAGGACCCCAAATCTTGAGTCTCATGAAGCATTCATAAGCTATTTGTGACAGCCAAATTTACTTATCAATAAATGGCTTACAACTTAAGCCCATAGTGTAGGGAGGTAGTAAAAAATCGAGCTGCTCCATTCACCTAGATTCTAAAACTAGAGAGAGCTCTCCCTGGCCAGCTTCTGATCATAGAGGTTGGTTTAAACTTTAACCTCGCTTGGTGTGGAAGAAAAAAAAAATACAGGAATTAGATTTCTCCATCACTCCAAATTTAATATGCATGAGAAAAGTAATGCATAGAATATCTCACTGGCTGGCAAACTAGGTATGGGAAAACAAGCAGTCAGAGGCATGGATATATTAGTAGTTAAAATCATAGCCCTCTGCAACTTAGTGAGACCCGGTTTCAAAATAAAGAATAAGCCGGGCATGGTGGCACGTGCTTGTCATCCCTGCACACGGGAGGCTGAGACCAGAGGATTTTGTGTTTGCTAACACCCTCATCTACTTAGTGAGGCCCTCTGCAACTCAGTGCAACCCTGTTTCAAAATAAAGTGGTTAGTCACCCACTTCCCCCGAGAAGGGAGATGGTGGACACCCAACAGATAGAGATTCCATATATAATCTGCAAAGGGAAGGTCATCTGAGAGGAAAAAGTCTTCTCTGCTTCAAGTGAAGCCAAGTGGTCAGCAATACCATGACATGACCTGTCCTGACAGATGGTACAACTGGTCGAGGTGAGGCCTCACCAAGTCCCTAAGAGTAACCCTGAGGAGCCTAGACAGACCTTAAACTGCAAAATTCTTAAAAACCTATGTTTGTGTTTGCCCAGCTTGGCCTTGAATTCCCAGACATGTACTGTTTTCTTTTATTAAAAAATATTGAACCAGGTATGTTGGCACATGCTTGTAATTCCCACGCTTGGGAAGCAGAGACACTAGGAATACGCAGGTTTGAAGAGAGCCTTCCTGGCTTGAGAGAACCTGTTTCCAAAAAAAAGTATAAAATAGGTCTGGCAGTGTAGCCTGGAGGTAGAAGTGTTTCCAAGAACAATCATTCTACAATGAATGAACAATCATTCGTGTGTGTGTGTGTGTGTGTGTGTGTGTGTGTGTGTGTGTGTGTGTGTAGGAGACTGGCGTGGTGGCGCACTCTTGTAATCCCAGCAGTATGGAGGTTGAGATCAGAGGATCACGGTTTGTAGCCAGCCTCAGCTACTTAGTGAGACCCTCTGCAACTCAGTAAGAACTGGTTTCAAAATAAAGAATAAGAAATAGGACAGGGGGTGAAGCTCTGAAGCTGAATGCCCCTGGGTTTTATCCCCAGACCTGCACACACATGCACAAAAAAAAAGTGAGGGAGGGACCAAGATGGCAGCGGCCAAGGTCTCCACAACGACTAAGACACTACTTGGCAGGGGCCAAATAGGACCTGCATTCCTCTGAGAGATCCCAGAAAACAGATTTTAGTGTAATATCTTATTGGGACCACATATACATTCATAGCCATGTCTTCCTACCTAAAATTTAAGAGAGAAGAAATGGACCAAGATGGCAGAGATGGTGGTGGTGGCAGCGGTGGCAAGTATTCAGGAGAGCTAAATAAATCCAATCCAACCCGCTTTGAACTGTTGGAGAAATCTTGCCCTGTATGTTAAGGAACTCTGTACACATACTATATAAGAAAAAGTTTTGCAGAGACGAACCAAAATGGCTGTGGTGGCAGCGGCCAGTATTCGGGAGAGGCAGACAGATCCAATCCAATCCAATCCACCTTGAATTTCTGAAAATATCTCCCCAAAAGTAGACTGCTCTTGCGCACGTATGCAGGAATCCTAGACAACATACTATGTAAGAAAAATGCCCAGGGCAAGTCAGAGGAACCCGCCCATATTGCTGGGCTGATTTGCTGCGCGGGGTGTCCCGGGGGACCTCAGCTCATGGCCGCTGTACTTCTCTGCACTGTGCTGAGGGTCAGGGGTGCATGTAGCAGCAGATTTCCCTCTCCATGGTGAGGCTGTGAGCTTCCCCTTTCAGTGGGGAGATACAAGCCATGATGCTAGAGAATTGGGCTCTCAGCTTCTGCAAGTGGCACAGGCTGTTTTCTCCTACTAAAATATATGTGGAGGGAAAAATGGGAACCTCTATAAAAATGTCATGCCCACAGTGACAGGAACCAGAGCCTACCAGGCAGCGTGGCCGGGTCAGAGGCCAGCGGGGAGGGCCCAGAGCCTGCCGTGGTGCGAGGCCGGGTCTGGAGCCAGTGAGGCCAGGCCTAGAGCCTGTTGCACGGCTGACCTGGAACTGGGGCCTGCTCCACAGCAAAGGGCCAGCGGGTTTCTTCAACTGTGTGGCCAGGAAGCAATAGAAGCTGCTACTGCCTCACCTAATCTCTCAGCAGACTTCCAGATCCAAGTGACCTCTGTTAAAAAAAAAAAAAAAAATCGGTTGTGAGTGGATCATCCTGTCAAAGTTACTCACCTTCTGGCTTTCAGGTTTTCAGGAAGTGGGAATAAGTATAGAGAAATAGAAGCTCTAATACATTGTTGGGATTGAAATTTGGTGCAACCACTTTGGAAAACAGTATAGAAGATCCTCAGAAAAATGAAACGAATTTACCTTTTGATCCAGCAATACTACCTGTGGGTATCTACCAAAAAGAATAAAAACCAGAATACCAAACTAATGCATGCACAACCATGTTCATAGCTGCACAGTTCACCATTGCCAAACTGTGGAACCAGCCAAGATGGCCTTCGACAGATGAGTGGATTTCACAACTATGGGCTATGTACACAAAGGAATTTTGCCCAGGCATAAGGGAAGACAAAATGATGCCATTTACAGTGAAATGTCACAAAAAATAAGAAATCAGGTACTTTTCTTAATGTGCAAAATATTATGGAGAAATGGGTAACAGGAGGAACTCTTGATGAAGAAGGGACCGTATAGAGGAGCAATGAAGGAGACATTTCTGGGGATAAGAGGGAGGATAAGGGAAACTCTTTAAAGCACATGATGTACTTGAACATCTCAAAGTCAATCAGGAAGCCAAGCATGGGTAGGAGGGTGGGGAGGGAAGGGATTAGAGATTGCGTAGCGGCTCCATGGGTGATGTGTGCGTGTATATCTCCACAGGGTCTTTATCCCATTGAGATGTATGACTATAATGCACTAATAAAAATTCATTTTAAGAAAATGAGTGAGGTGTAAGTTGGAGGTACAAAGCTCCTGAGTTCGATCTCTGGGACAAAAAAAAAAAAGTAAATAAAAAAGAATTTTCAGCAGTCCATGCTAAGAAGATATTTCAGATCACTAGAGAATGCCCAGCGTGCTGATACACTCTGTAATTCCAGGACTTGGGAGGATGAGACAGGGGGATTACAGGTGGAAGCTAACCACAGTGACTTAGCAAGACTTACTGCAACTTAGCAAGGCTCTGATTCTAAATAAAAAAATAAAATAGCCCTGGGGCTTAGCTCAGAGGTAGAATGTCCCTGCTTTCCATCCATAGTGATTAAAAAGAACTCATTTGCATGTTTACTTGTCTTAGTGCCTAAATCAAGGAGTCACGGAGCCATTTTCCATATTTCTCTCCATTTCTTTTAATCCATGATTAGTTCGCCTTGATTAGACTTGAGGGGATCATCACCAGCCAGGATGCTGTGTATGGGGAAGGGATGGCCGGGAGAAGGTGTAGAGAACCACAGTAACACTGTGTGCCTGCCTATGTGTATCATGTGAACCTCACTACCATGGGTAATTACAATGCACCCAGGAAAGTATTTAAAATTTAAATATCGTTCTCGTCAGGCATTGTGGTGCATGCTTGTAATCCCAATACTTGGTAGGCTGAGACAGGAGAATCTGGGTTTGCTGCCAGCCTGAGCAATTTAATGAGGCCCTCTACAACTCAGTAAGACCCTGTTTCAAAATAAAGAACAGCAGGTCGGACGTGGTGGCACACGCTTGTAATCCCCGTGTTTGGGAGGCAGAGACAGGATGATCGAGCAGGAGACCCTGTTTCCAAATAAAAAAGTACAAAAAATAGGTCTCGGAGTGTAGCCCGGAGGTAGAAGTGGCTTCCAGGAACCCCAGTACCACACACACACACACAAAAAAAAAAAAAACTAAAAAACTAAAAAAAAAAAAAAGAACAACAACAAAAAATGTGGCTGGGATATAGCTCAGTGGTAAAACGCTACTGGGTTCAATCCTCAGTACCACAGGGAAAAAACAATGGCATTCTCAGGAGAGGAGGTGGGTCTCAAACCCAAGCTACTGGAGAATCTGAGGCTGGAGGACTTCAAATTGGAGGCCAGCCTGGGCTATTTATCCGTAGGACAAAAGGCAGCCAGGATGATCTAGGATGAGCTCATTATTTCCTGCCAGGACTCATTTTGATTAAATTTCCTGGGATCAATGAGGTGAAATATGCATAATCCCAAGGCCTAGGACATCATCAGCGTTAAGGTCTTGGTGAGCATGGCTGGGGCAGGTGAAAGCTTAGCAAGGACTCAGGGGACAACAGCAAAGCCAGTCGGGTTCAAAAGTAGGATCCGTGATGACCTTTCATCGTCCAAGCAAAATCTTTCTATCCTCGGTTTCCCCATTCTGGGGAAGCTATAATAAAACTCCATGTCCTGAAATTGAGATTGGGATAAAATGGCTACTATCAATTGCAAATTGTAGGATGGTGGGAAAATGCAATGACCTGAAGAGGAGGCTTCCGGTAGGTAACCCCAGGAAGGGTAGTGAACACAGATGCTTTGGGTTCTATTGAGCTGTGCATTATAAAGTGTTTGTTTGTTTGTTTGTTTGTTTGTTTGTTTTCGTGGTATTGGGAATGAGAGCCAGGGGCATTCTACATCAGAGCTACACCCCTACCCGGATTTTTAATTCTTTATTTTCAAAGAGAGTCTCACTAAGTTACAAAGGACCTAAGTAGCTTAGGCTGGGAGCAAACCGTGAGCCTCCTGTCTCAGCCTCCCAGATGCTGGGGTTACAAGCATGCATCACCACGCCCAGCTCAGTGTTTATTTTATGTTTATATCTCTTGTTGTTGTTGTACTAAGGGTAGAACCCAGGAGATTCCTACCTCCAGGCTATACCCATTGCCCAAGGTCAATCTAATCAAATGAACTCTGGCAGGAAATCCTGAGGATTCAGTCAGGTTTTCCTTGATCACAGTGACTGCCTCTTCTCCTGCTCCTTCTCCTTCATGGGTCCTGCTAAACTGCCCAGGCTGCCTCCACCGTGGGGTCCTCCAGCCTCAGCCTGTCCAGGACCTTGGATTTGAGCCCCACCACCTCCAGCCTCCTGACTGTAATCCTCCTTCTCAGACTCCAAGGTTACAGCGCCTGCTGCTCAGGCTGTATTAATTGCCTCGCTGTTGTCTACAGCGTCCTGCCACTTGACACGCCTATCAACAGTACACAAGGCTCCAAGTTTTCCATCCTTGATAGCACATTTACTTTCTGGTGTGCCAATGCCCCCAACAAGTGTAATCTTATTATTTTCTTTCTAGTGCCAGCTTTGAGTTTCATTTTTTCTTTTTTTTTTCTTTTTTTTAAGTTACAAAGTTAGCTTATTGGCTTAAACATTTTTAAATGTGGGTACGGGTATAAATTTTCCCTCTGGTATAGCTTTTCCTGCATCTCATAAATTTCAGTATATTTCATTTCTCCTTTTCTTCTTTCCTTTTTTCTTTCTTCCTTCCTTCCTTCTTCCTTATACTTACTAGGGATCAAATCCAGGGGTGTTCACCTACTGAGCTGTATCCCTAGATCTTTTTATTTTTTATTTATTTATTTATTCATTCATTCATTTTGTCAGCTGGCACCGCATGTCCCAGGAGCAAAGGGCGCTCCTAGCCTCTGCGATCCTCTGTGTGGAGAAGAGGCAGTCACTATGATCTAGGATGAGCTCAGTATTTCCTGCCAGGATTTATTTTTATTAAATTTCCTGCGATCAATGAGGTGAAATATGTGTAATCCCAAGGCCTAGGGCCACATCAGGAGTTAAGGTCTTGCTGAGCGTGGCTGGGGCTGGGGAAAGCTTAGCAAGGACTCAGGTGACAAAAGCAAACCCGGTCAGGTTCAAAACTAGGATCCGTGATGACTTTTCCTACTCCAAGCAAAATGTTTCTATCCTCAGTTTCCCCACCCACGGCAGCTATAATAAAACTCCATGTCCTGAAATTGAGATTGGGATAAAATAGCTACTATCTTTTGCAAATTGTAGGATGGTGGGAAATTACAATGACCTCAAGAGGAGGCCTCTGGTAGTTAAATCCAGTAAACCTTGGTTTCCTGAAGTCAAGGGAAATACTAATTAACCTAGTGACCTTGGCGGTTGGCTAATCCTCTGGAGGCGTGGCCAATGGAGGCAGGAGTCTGAGACCCCACCCATTCCTCTAGGGCTATAAGTACCTAAGGGAACTCCATAGCTCAGTAGAGGTTCCACAGGTCTCTACCAGTAGAATCCTCCTCCAACGCAGGCCTCAACCAGCGCAGGTATCGGTGGGCACAGTCCTCCATTGGGCAGCTCTGAACAATTTCAGACGTCCACAGACGTAGACTTTAACTTGTGCAGCCCTTACTCTGCGTAGCTCTTGAAGGACAGGCGCAGTCCTCGACCAGCACAGGCCAAGACCCCGCCATGGATCTACCTTTGGTGAGTCTGGCTTCCAGATGTGGGGGCCAAGCGTGGGTTCCAGGGCTGGGAGATCAGGAACTCCAAGGTGGCTATGTGGTCAATGACAGCAAGGGGTCAGGGAGCTGGGCAGGACCAGGCAGAGGTATGTGAAATAATCCCTTTCCTGAAGGTTGAGTCTCCTGAGCATATTCTCTGCTTGCCTGTGGACGGCATGCCTCCACCTACAACTGGGGCTAGCCCCAGAAACAGTGTGGGACTCGGGGCTGAGGGCGCCATGCTGTACTTCCTCCCCAGGATTGCGAGACCTCCCCCTGGAATTGGGCCTTTGCAATAGTCTTTGTGGCTGGGGGTGGGGCAGGGAAGGGTGGGCAGCACAGAATGCCAGGCCAATGAGTTAGAGGGAGGGTCAGAGGGAGAATATTATTAGTGGCACAGAGAAGGGGACTTACCTTCCGGATGGGACTGATTTTTTTTCTTTTTTCTTTTTTGTAATGTCCATAAATCCAGACGCATTCTACCTATAAACTATACTCCAGCTCTATTTTATTTATTTATTTATTTTTATTTATTTTTAATTTTTTCCTTTTGTGGCAATGTGGTTCCTCGAAACCCTTCTACCTCAGGGCTACATTCCCAGACCTATTTTATACTTTTTTTATTTGGAAACAGGTTTTCTTAAACCAGCGCGGCTAGCTTAGAACCTGCGGGATCTTCCTGTCTCTGCTTCCCATGGGCGGGGATTACAAGCCTGCGCCAGTCACGCCCGGGCCCAGATGTGTTTTAAATGGTTTATTTTGAAATAGGGTCTGGGGGTTTCACTAAAGTCCTGAGGCTGGCCTCAAACCTTACTCCTTCTTTTCAAACCCCAAGTTGGAACCATTGTTTTAAGAATCCCATTAGCAGGAACATCCTTTTGCTTTCCTGGGAGCCTGATAAGTTGGAGAGCAAAGGCAGAGCCTGAGTGGTTGGAGGTAGAGTGAGAAACCCTTCACTGGAGCTCGGCACAGCAGTGGGTACCTGTAACCCTAGCACTTGGGAGGCTAAGATCAGAAGACACAGGTTCCAGGCCAGACTCGGCAAATCAGCGAGATGCAGTTTCAAAATAAATTAAAAAGGGGGGCGAGTGTGGTGACCCACACTTGTAATCCCAGCACCCAGGAGGCTGAGACATGAGGATTGCGGTTTGCAGAAGTCTCAGCTACTTAGTGAGGCCCTCACAGCTTAGCAAGACCCTGTTTCAGAATAAAAAATGGAGCTGAGTGTATGGCTCAGAGGTAGAATGCCCCTGGGTTCAATCCCCAGTACTGCAAAAACAGAGGGTTGGGTAAGGTGTGTGGCCCAGACATACAACTCTACTGGGTTGAATCCCCAGTACAAACAACAGGAACTACAAACAGTAAAAGGGCTGGGAATGTAGCTTAGTGCCAGAGTGCCTCTGAGTTCTATCCCCAGTACTACAAGAGAGAAGAAAGAAAGAAAGAAAGAAAGAAAGAAAGAAAGAAAGAAAGAAAGAAAGAAAGAAAGAAAGAAAGAAAGAAAGAAAGAAAGAGAAAGAGAGAGAGAGAGAAAGAAAGAAAGAGAAAGAAAGATAAAGGGAGGGAGAGAGGAAGAGAGAGGTAGAGGAAGATAGAGACACACAGAGAGAGAGAGACAGAGAGAGGACCTCCAGTGGGTCCCTCTTTCTGCAGTATCTCTGGGCCTTGCTCTGGAGGAAGGAGAGGTGTCTGGCTCACAGAGGTTGCAGTTCAGCAGTGGGGAGGGTGTAGACGTGAGTTACACTCTAAGGAGAGAAGAAGTGGTTGGAGAGAATGTCCAAAATATGCTATTGGAGGTTGGCTTGAATGACGGCTTCATCCCACTAGATGAATCTCTGTACCCTCTGGACCAGAACCCTCTGACCTCCCCCACCTCTGGGCCAACCTCCATGTTACTGTCTGTCTCCGGGCCTATTTTTCTTTTATTCTTTATAAAAGGGTCTCACTAAGTTGAAGAGGGCCTCAAAGTAGCTGAGGCTAGTATAAACACAGATCCTCCTGTCTCAGCTTCTCAGGTACTGGATGACAAGCCTGGGCCACCACACCCAGCTCCAGGAATAGGCAGCTTTTAGCAGACCTTTTTCCTGTGTGCAAACGGAGGTCAATGCACAAACCAAGGATTCACAGCACAGTGATAAAACAGTGACCCCAGGAAGGGTAGTGACCCCGATGCTTTGGGTTCCATGGAGCTGTGCATTATAAAGTATTTGTTTGTTTGTTTATTTGTTTTCACGGTACAGGGAATAGAAGCCAGGGACATTCAATGTCAGAGCTACACCCCCACCCCGATTTTTTATACTTTATTTTGAAACAGGGTCTCACTGCTTATAAAAAAAACCTCACTAAGTAACTGAGGCTGATCACAAACTGTGATCCTCCTGTCTCAGCCTCCCAGGCATGTGCCACCACGCCCGGCTCAGCGATTATTTTATTTTTATATCTCTTGTTGTTGTTGTACTAAGGGTAGAACCCAGGGGTTCCTACCTCCAGGCTATACCTATTGCCCAAGGTCAATCTAATCAAATGAACTCTGGCAGGAAATCCTGAGGATTCAGTCAGGTTTTCCTTGATCACAGTGACTGCCTCTTCTCCTGCTCCTTCTCCTTCATGGGTCCTGCTAAACTGCCCAGGCTGCCTCCACCGTGGGGTCCTCCAGCCTCAGCCTGTCCAGGACCTTGGATTTGAGCCCCACCACCTCCAGCCTCCTGACTGTAATCCTCCTTCTCAGACTCCAAGGTTACAGCGCCTGCTGCTCAGGCTGTATTAATTGCCTCGCTGTTGTCTACAGCGTCCTGCCACTTGACACGCCCAACAGTGCACAAGGCTCCAAGTTTTCCATCCTTGGTAGCACATTTACTTTCTGGTGTGCCAACCCCCCAACAAGTGTGATCTTATTATTTTCTTTCTAGTGCCAGCTTTGAGTTTCATTTTTTCTTTTTTTCTTTTTTCTAGTTTTTAAGTTGCAAAGTTAGCTTATTGGTTTAAACGTTTTTTAAATGTGTGTGGAGGTATAAATTTTCCCTTTAGTATAGCTTTTGCTGCATCTCATAAATTTCACTATACTTCATTTCTTCTTTTTTCTTTCCTTTTTTCTTTCTTCTTCCTTCCTCCTTCCTTACTTCATACTAGGAATCAAATCCAGGGGCGTTCCCCTACTGAGCTGTATCCCTAGATCTTTTTATTTTTATTTATTCACTCATTCATTCATTTATTTAGTGACTTCGGCAATGGAGCCTAGGGTCATTTGACCTCCTAGCTACACCCCCTACCCTATTTGTATTTTGAACGTGATTTTCCTAAATTTCCCAGGCTGAAATCCAACTTGCAATCCTCTTGTCTCATTCCTCTGAGTTGCTGGAATTATAGGCATGTTTTTACCACACTGGCCTTGTTTTTATTTTTATTCACTTAAAAAGAAGTTTTGTTTTAGCCGGGCGTGGTGGCACACACTTCTAATCCCAATACTTGTGAGGCTGAATCAGGAGGATCGCGCAGGTTTGAAGCCCGCCTCAGGTACTCAGTGAGGCTCTCAGCAACTTAATGCGACCATGGTTCCAAATAAAATATAAAATAGGGCTGGGAGTGTAACCAGGAGGTAGAATTCCTCTGGATTCTATCCCTAGTACTACCAAAAAAAAAAAAATGTATTTTTGGCCAGGCGTGGTGGTGCACATTTGTTATTTCCGTGCTTGGGAGGCAGAGACAGGAGGATTGCACAGGTTTGAAGCCAGCCTCGCTGGCTTAAGAGACCCTGTTTCCAAATAAAAATAAAAATAGGTCTGGGAGTGTAGCCCGGAGGTAGAAGGGTTTCCAGGAACCCCAGTACCACCAAAAAAAAAAAAAAAAAAGTATGTTTATTTTTTATTTGTTGCTCTTTTGTTTGTTTGTTTGTTTATTTATTTATGTACTAAGGATTAGACCAGGGGCATTCTATCTCTGACTCCACCCTAGCACTATTATGTTTTTTAGTCAATTCTTTTAAGAGTGCCCTCTTCCAGTCCCTGGAGAATGCACTTATTTCAAAGCGAGATTGCTCAGATCTTCTGTGGACTTGGGTAGAAGGGAGGAGTTGAGCGTGTCTGTGGTTCACCATACTCAATGGCATTTCAGGTGTGCACTTTTGAATGCAGCCTGGGGGAAGTACCATGGTGTCTCTCTCCTGGAGTCAGGGCTGAGCAGGGCGGCAGAGACTGGGCTTGGGTGGCAGGAACAGGAAAGGAGAACCTATTAGCTAGGACAGAATGTAGCACGGCTGTGGGGGCAGAGCAAGGGGCAGGCCAGGGACATGGCAAACCTGAGTGGACAGTTCTGGTGGGGAGGGAGACAGCTGGGAAGAGGCAGACAGGGTAAGAAGAGTAAGAAAATCCAGAGGGTGTATTTTTTTTTTTTTTATTTATTTATTTATTTTTTTTTGCGGTACTGGGGATTGAACCAAGGACCATTCTACCTCCGAGCTACACCCTCAGTCCTATTTTTTTATTCTTTATTTGGAAACAGGATCTCACTGAGTTGCTGAGAGCCTCTGTAAGTAGCCGGTCTGGCTACGAAACTATGAAATCTTTTTATCTCAGCCTCCCAAGTCTGGGATTACAAGGGTCTACCACCACGCCTGGCTGGTTTTTTTTTTTTTAATTGAGATTGAATCCCTGGGTACTTGAGCAATGAGCAACATCCCCAGCCCAGATCTTTTTATTGTTTTACTTTGAGAAGACGTCAACTAAGTTGCCCAAACCAGCCTTGGACTTGTGGTCCTGCTGCCTCGGTCTTGGGAGTAGCTGGGATTACAGGTGTGCCATCTAGCAGGCTGTCAGATGGTGGCTTATAGGAGTCAGTGATCAGCTGATCCCAGGTGAACGGCATAGGAAGCCCCATCCTCTGGTGAGCACTCTGAACTCCATTGTAAACCTTGGCCGTGTGCAGTTAGGCTTCTGCTGTCAAAACGTTATTTCTTGGACTCTGTCTTAGTCCATTCCATTTGTCCCCTATAACCAAGTGCCCTAGAGTGGGCGGCTTATAGACAACAGAAAATGAACATAACAGTACAGGAGGCTGGGGGTCCACGTCAAGGCAACATCAGGTTCTGATTTCTGAATTGTAGATGGAACCTGCCAGCTGTGTCCTCATGGTGAAGTGAGGAATTCTTGTCTCCTCAGTCACTTCAAAATCCACTGATGCCATTAAAGAGACTAATCCTTGGTAAAGACCTGTAAATTCAGGTATTGAGAGGCTGAGACAGGAAGATACTGGGGTAGGTTTAGGGCCAGCATCTCCCTCTTAGCAAGACCCTGATTCAAAATAAAAAGTGTTAGACTATACGTCAGAGGTAGACTCTCCCATGGAATTTTTTAACACACACACACACACACACACACACACACACACACACACATACATGGTGACTGGGGAGGCAGGGCATCCTTGGAGGTCGCAGGATTACAGGGACTCTTGCACACACCAGCACTCTCCCTGCACTGGCAGACGCACAGGCACACTGGGCATTTCACAGGTTTAACTGTCCATGGAGGGCGCTCTGGATGGGCTGAGCTGGGGAGTCAGGGAGGCCAGTGGGGAGGGAGTTTCAGGTCTAGGCAGGAGAGGCTGCTGGGATGAGCGGGAATGATGTGAGCAGGGCAGGAGAAGGATGCTGAAAGAAGGTCCGGAGCTGGAATGCATCTTGACCGTTTCTCTTTTTTGCAGGATGCCACCATTGAAGATCTTATTTTGTCATCAGGGAATAGCTCACCAGAGAGTCCCTTTTTGAACACTGTGGAGGAAATTGAGGACTTTCTCCAGACCTTCTCTGGCCCATATAAGGAGCATGCAAAAGCCCCAGTTGTGCCAGAGCCAGCTGTGGCTGCAACAGCCCCCAGTGAAAACAGCCGGCCAGTGTCAACCCGGAGCCAGGAGCTGCCTCCCAGGAGGCCAGACTCCAGTGAAGGTGCCCAGATGAAGCCAACTGGCAACGGGGTGCAGATGTTAGGCCTGGGTCGAGATCAGCACCAGCGTCTACATGGAGGCCACCTGGCAAGTCTTAAAGGGGACGATGTGAGGAATTTCAGGGGTGACCAGACCCTGAATGAAGGCAGTGTTGTGAATGGCACTGGCAACCAGGCCCAGTATGGGGGTCATGAGACAACTACCAGTTATGACACAACCCTCTATGGGGGCCAGATGACAACCACCAACCACAACCAGACCCTCTCTGGGAGTCACATGACTCACCAATATTGACCAGCAACTTTATGGGATTCCGATGGCAACTGCCAGTTACAACCAGACTCTCCATCTTGGTCAAATGGCAACCACTAATTACAGCCAGCCCTTTTATGGGGGTCAGCTTCAGCCACCAATGACAACCAGACCTTCTATGGTGTTCAGACAATACCTTCAGGTTACAATACCTTCACTGGAGGTCAAAGGACAGCAACCAGTTTTGACCAGACTCTGTATTGGCGTCCGATGACATCTGTCGGTGATGGCCAGTCCCTTTATGGGGGTCAGATGACGACCCTCAGTGATAACCACAGTGTCAATGCCGGCCATGTGATGAGCTCTACCTGTGACCAGACTCTCTGTGGGGACGGTGGGGTGTCCCAGCCATCCTCAGTACAGACATACTCAGGGTTCTTAAGTATTTCAGGTTCCCCTTCGATCCTGGGACAGCTTCCAAATAACATGAGGGAGATCGAGACCCAGAGCCATCAGCTCCAGAAGAATCCTTCTGTCCTGAGGCCCTATGTCTGCTCACACCCGGGCTGTGGGAAGTCTTACATCAAGTCTGCCCACCTCCGCATCCACGGGCGCACACACACAGGTGAGTGCGGGGGAATGTGTGGGGGAAGGGACGCTGGGCTTGGTAAAACTTGGGGCTCATTTCAGATCAAGTTGCCTACTCCCACCTGGGAAGATTAGCAGTTGCAGAGGTGAATAAACAGTCCCAGGGGCAGGCGGTGGTCACAGCCAGAGCTCTGCTGGCTGAAGCCTCTTTCTGTACAGGGATGTGGGGTACAGGGATGATGAGATGAGGGGAGGGATTTGTTTGGCCTTTGTTAGGGGGTCTTAATTTTTCCTGAGCCAGAGTCTCTCTATGCTTCCCAAGCCATCTTTAAACTGCAGTACTCAGAAAACTAAATAAATAAAAGTGTGTGGTGCTGCATGCCTGTAATCCCAGTGGTTGGGAGACAGACTAGAAGACCGCAGGTTCATGAACAGCCTCAGCAAAGAAGTAGGATTATCATCAATCAAATGTTCCACTGAGTGAAAAATAAAATAGTGTTGTGAATGTAGCTTGGAGCTAGATTGCCCCTGGGTTCAATGCCTGTTACCATAGAAAATAAAAAAAGAATCCTATCTCAACTAATGGACAGCTGGGATTACAGATACAGGCTTTTGAACCTGACTTTTCCTAAGACCTTCACTTCATGGACCTCTTCTCACCCCAGCAGACAGAAGACACCACTTTTCTGACCTACTTTCCTCTTCATTCCTACCTCACCATCTTATTCTGTCTGTTTTTGTTTTTTGTTTTTTGTTTTATTTTTGGTACTGTTGGTGAAACCAAGGGGCTTTTCTACTTCCACGTTATACTCCCAGAACTATTTATTATACTCTATTTGGAAACAGGGGCTCACAAAGTTGTGAGGGCCTCGCTCAGTAGCTGAGGCTCGCTTTGAAGCTGTGTGATCCCTTGGTCAGCCTCTGAGGTGTTTGAATTACAAACATGTGCCACCACGCCTGGCCTGCTCTGTTACTTTTAACTTCAACGTTTCCTCTTCTCTGTCCAGCTCCGCTGTCCTTCGGCTTTTCCTCTTTGCCTCCTCCAGACTCCTGTCTTTTCCTCTCTCAAGCCAACATGCTATTACTTTTGGCGGAGGGTTGTTATAGGTGATGGAACCCAAGACATTCTGTCTTTAAGGTACAACAAACATTTTTAATTGTTTTGTTTGGAGAGCTGGTCTCACTAGGTGCTGAGACTCTCCCTAGGTTGCTCATGCTGTTCTGGAGACTGCGATCCTCCTGTCTCAGACAGCCAAGTACTTGGGAATCCTACATGTGTGCCATCACACCTGCCCGTACTTTTCATGTCTCTGTTCACCTCATCCTGAAGACTGACAAGTCTCTCTTGTTCTGTCTGATCCAGGTGAGAAGCCCTATGTATGCACCGCTCCAGGATGCACGTGGAAATTCTCCCGCTCCGACGAACTGTCAAGACACAAGAGAAAACACACCGGGGAACGGCGCTACCCCTGTACTCACTGCAACAAGTGCTTTGCACGATCTGATCATGTGAAGCAGCATGAAAGAGTCCACAGACTGGACCCTTAGAAAAAGAAAACACAACATTGTACCAGCACACAAACTCTGTAATAGTTGCCCTTGAAGGTATGTCACCAGCGACCATGATTGTTACCAACAGTAAACCAGCTCCATGGACAGCCTCTGGGATGATCAGCTTTGTTTAGGAGCAGCTATGAAATTCTCCTTTGTGCTCTCAAAGATTCCCTGGCTTTGTCGAGGTGGTAGCCCACATGTGTAATCCCAGTACTTGAGAGGCTGACACCGGAGAATGACAGGTTGGAAAACCACCTCAGCAAGGCACTGAGGCTCTCATCAACTAAGCCAGACCCTGTGTTTATATAAGAACTGAAGTGCTGTGGGTGGTGGCTCACGCTAGTAATCCCAGCATTGGGGAGGCAGGGACTGAAGGATCGTGGTTAGAGGACAGCCTATGCTACTCAGTGGGCCACTTCACAACTAGATGAGACCCTTCTTCAAAAATAAATGTAAGAAGCAGGGTGTGGTGGCACATGCTTATAATCCCAGAGCTTAGGAAGCTGAGACAGGATGATCAAAATTTTCAAAGCCAGCCTAGCTACTTAGTGAGGCTCTCAGCAAATTAGTGAGATTCTGTTTTCAAATAAAATACAAAATAGAATGGGAGTATAACCCGGAGGTAGAAAGCCCCTGGCTTCCTCCCCCAGTACCAGCAATGAAAAATAAATAAATAAATAAATGAATAAATAAATAAATAAATAAAATAACTGAATTTAAGGCTGGTTAGGTTGCTTGGAGGTACAGTGCCTGATCCCCAGAACCACAAACACACACAGAAAAGATAGTTCATCATGATCATGTCATTCGAAGGTTAGCCAAGCACACAAAGAGAAGGGACATAAGTTTATTCTAAAATGCCCAAGCTAGGGTGTATTAGGTACCAGAGAGGGAATCCAGATAATGAAGGGAAAACATCAGCTAAGCCAGAAAGCAGGTGTAGATGAGGGAGAAGGCTGAGGTTAATTAATGGAAAATAAACATTCGAATATGTATATACATGTGAATATAACGTAGTTAACATGGACACTCAGTATTGGGAGGGAGGGAAAAGGGGAAGTGGGAGCAGGGTGGGAAGGACTCCAAGTACCATGTGACTATGTAACATTGTTCACAAGACCCACATTGTAATGTGTGAATATGTTGCTCCAATAAAATAAAATAAAATAAAATAAAATAAAAGAGTTCATTCTTCTGATTCTCCTTCTGTAGTTTACACACATGTTGAAGTGAATTGTCTTCTTTAACTTATGCATTCTCTCTCTGTCTTTCCATGACTATTCTTAAATATTCAACAGTGCTCATAGAATGTCCTTTGGCTCTCAAGACTGATAAGAAAAATAATGAGATTCTCAACATGAAAACAACCTGCCTCGGCAGACTCCAATTGCTCATATATTCCAACATGATGGTTATTCTTGTGAATGCTTATCTGATGAAAACAATACAGCAAGGAGACTTACATGAGACACTAAAAGAGACTGAGTGTCTTTTCTGCACACTGGGATCTAGGGGGAGTTAATGTCATCAGAGAAGCGATTTTCTTGAGTGTCCATCAGGAAAGTTTCTCCTCCAGAGACTGGTCATGCAAACAGACTGATGTTAGTGATGGCCCTGCTTCTGCTGCCTAATCTATAAAACCCCTCTGAGTAGGAACAGGTGAATAATCCAGGTAACTATAGAAAAGATACATGTCACTTGTACAGCCAAACACCATGGGAAAAATGGATTGAGGGAGGGGATTTGATGTCCCCTGGGCGACTGAGTACTTCTGGTAGCTCAGAAGTAGAATTTCCCTGGGCTCCATTCCCAATACCAAAAAAAATATTTTTATAGTTCTGTAATTGAAGCCACTGGGGAGACTGAGTCAGGAGGAATACAAGTTGGAGGCCAGCCTGAGTAAGTTAGCACTAGGTTATGGAAGTGAGATGAGAAACCCAGTCAGAGCCTTCGAAATATTGTCAAAAGTTTAGACCTATGATAGGACAGAGTAAGAGTCCCCAAACTCTCCCCTTAGTTGCCCTTGAGCAAGTGAGCACAGCCTTCCAAAAGATAAGGGAGCTGTTTCCTAGGTAACCCAGGGTCTTGATCTAGGAGCGCTTCATAATGTAAATGAGAGTGAGCCAGTGAAAAGACTAAAGAGCTGGGGACGGTATGTAACTTTAGCAGCTTGCTAGGTATAATGAATTTCAATCTTACTACTACCCTCTACAAAGTGAGAGACTGAGGGTTTAAAAATCATGTGAAACTGGGTATGATGGCACATAACAGGAATCCCAGCATTCAGGAATATTGAAGTTCTCTGCCAGCCTCAACTACTGAGTGAGGCCCTCTGCAACTTAGTGACACCTTGTTTCAAAATAAAGAATAAAAGCCAGGTGGGATGACACATACTTATCCCATTTGGGTTGAGGAAACCTGTGGATCGCCATTTGCTGACAGCCTTAGCTAGTGAGGCCCTTTGCAACTCAGTGAGACCTTTTCAAAAATAAAAGACTAAAAAAAGAGGGCTGGGTGTGTAGCTCCGAGGTAGAATGCCCCTGGGTTCTATCCCCAGTACCACACACACACAAAAAGAAAGAATAAAAAATGTGACTGGAGATGTATCTCAAATGTAGAAATATCCTGGGTTTCGTTCACAATACCACCGAAAAAAAAGTCCTTTTTTGGAGATTGAGTTCTGTGTGTTTGTCACCTGAGCCATTGACCAGTTAATAAACTGAGAGCCCTGTCTCTGATTTCAGCTTCTGTAAATCCTGTCTCAGGAATCAGGGGAAAACTGAAGCTGGGAGGCTGAGTTTCCTGCAACATTTTGGCGAGCCAGTCAGGAGTAGCTCTTCTGGGCCTGGGACAGCATATGGGGCACTTTGCCACCTCGGGTCTGTGCCTCCTGAGAGTTGGCCTTCCCCATAGTAGACTACTGCCCATTGATAGCACCAGAGGCCAAGTTTTGCCACCCTGTGGAAGGCTTCTCCCTGAGGGGCTTGATTCAGGGGCAGAAACTTTAAGGGTTAAGGCTGGAGAAGAGCACCTCTTTGTATTCATCTCATGCTGACATCTGAATCAGGTAAGCAGCTCTGAGGCTTTGTTAGGTCTGTGTGCTCCAGAATCAGGTAGGCTGCTCGAGGGCTCTCTAAGGTCTGGTCCCTCTATCAGGGTAGTGAAAAAGGAGACTGATCCCATCACTGAAAAAATGTTCCCCAAGTAGTGTCCAAAGTCTATAAAAAGGCTGTATTTTGGTGATTTTGTAACTGCTTTTTGATAAACTCATTTAAATCTTAAAAAAACAAAACAAAAAAAAGACAAAGTTGAAAATGTAAAACTGGAATTTAGTTCAGTAATCAATATGGCTTAGTGGTGAAAATTCAAGTGTGTTATATGTATGCCTATTAAAATGGTGAAGGCTATGTGAGTGTATACCGTGCCTATAGATAGAAAACATCACCACTCCTCTCCCATGAGGAGGCAGCAGGAAGTCCAAAAGAAAAGCTCAAAACTGTACTTGGCCTCTGAGTTTGTAGAGAAAGACCTCCTTATCAGGTTTGCTCCCTCTCTACATTTTCCCCTGGCCAGTTGTTTGATTATCCTGTGTTTGGGTAAATTATTGTATTACTTCTGCATTCTGAGGCCTGATCAAAAAGGAGAGAAAGGAGAGAATTTTCACAGCTAAACGACAAAAATAAAAACCACTGCTCCATGGACAGTGTTAGTCAACCTTTGGGTAGGTAGGTTTATCTGGGCTCACTACAGATACAACCACAAGGGACAATTCAGGTAATGAGGAACCCAGATCTTGAGTCAAGCAACATTCATAAGCTATTTGTAACAGCCAAATTTACATATCAATAAATGGCTTACAACTTAAGCCCATAGTGTAGGGAGGTAGTAAAAAACTGAGCTGCTCCATTCACCTAGATTCTAAAACTAGAGAGAGCTCTCCCTGGCCAGCTTCTGATCATAGAGGTTGGTTTAAACTTTCACCTCGCTTGGTGTGGAAGAAAAAAAATACAGAAATTAGATTTCTCCATCACTCCAAATTTAATATGCATGAGAAAGGTAATGCATAGAATATCTCACTGGCTGGCAAACTAGGTATGGGAAAAAAAACAGTCAGAGCCATGGATATATTAGTAGTTAAAATCTTAGCCCTCTGCAACTTAGTGAGACCCGGTTTCAAAATAAAGAATAAGCCGGGCATGGTGGCACGTGCTTGTCATCCCTGCACACGGGAGGCTGAGACCAGAGGATCTTTGTTTGCCAACACCCTCAGCTACTTAGTGAGGCCCTCTGCAACTCAGTGCAACCATGTTTCAAAATAAAGTGGTTAGTAGTCCAATTCCCCCGAGAAGGGAGATGGTGGACACCCAACAGATAGAGCCCCCATATATACTCTGCAAATGAAGGTCATCTAGAGGAAAAAGTCTTCTCTGCTTCAAGTGAATCCAAGTGGTCAGCAATACCATGACATGACCTGTCCTGACAGATGGTACAACTGGTCGAGGTGAGGCCTCACCAAGTCCCTAAGAGTAACCCTGAGGAGCCTAGACAGACCTTAAACTGCAAAATTCTTAAAAACCTATGTTTGTGTTTGCCCCACTTGGCCTTAAATTCCCAGACATGTACTGTTTTCTTTTATTAAAAATTATTGAACCAGGTATTTTGGCGCATGCTTGTAATTCCCGCACTTGGGAAGCGGAGACACTAGGAATACGCAGTTTTGAAGAGAGCCTTCCTGGCTTGAGAGAACCTGTTTCCAAAAAAAGTATGAAATAGGTCTGGGAGTGTAGCCTGGATGTAGAAGTGTTTCCAAGAACAATCATTCTACAATGAATGAACAATCATTCGTGTGTGTGTGTGAGTGTGCGTGTGTGTGTGTGTGCGCGTGTGTGTGTGTGTGTGTGTGTTTGTGTGTGTAGGAGACTGGCGTGGTGGTGCACTCTTGTAGTCCTAGCAGTATGGAGGTTGAGATCAGAGGATCACGGTTTGTAGCCAGCCTCAGCTACTTAGTGAGACCCTCTGCAACTCAGTAAGAACTGGTTTCAAAATAAAGAATAAGAAATAGGACAGGGAGTAAAGCTCTGAAGTTGAATGCCCCTGGGTTTTATCCCAAGACCTGCACACACTCACACAAAAAAATAGTGAGGGAGGGGCCAAGATGGCAATGGCCACGGTTTCTACAGCGACTAAGACACTACTTGGCAGGGGCCAAATAGCAACTGCATTCCTCTGAGAGATCCTGGACAACAGATTTTAGTGTAATATCTTATTGGGACCACATATACATTCATAGCCATGTCTCCTACCTAAAATTTAAGAGAGAAGAGATGGACCAAGATAGCAGAGATGGCAGTGGCGGCGGCGGTGGCGAGTATTCAGGAGAGCTAAATAAATCCAATCCAAGCCACCTTGAACTGTTGGAGAAATCTTGCCCTGTATGCTAAGGAACTCTGTACACATACTATGTAAGAAAAAGTTTTGCAGAGATGAACCAAAATGGCGGTGGTGGCAGTGGCCAGTATACGGGAGAGGCAGACAGATCCAATCCAATCCAATCCACCTTGAATTTCTGAAAATATCTCCCCAAAAGTAGACTGCTCTTGCCGCACGTATGCAGGAATCCTAGACAACACACTATGTAAGAAACGTGCCCAGGGCAAGTCAGAAGAACCCGCCCATATTGCTGGGCTGATTTGCTGCGCGGGGTGTCCCGGGGGACCTCAGCTCATGGCCGCTGTACTTCTCTGCACTGTGCTGAGGGTCAGGGGTGCTTGTAGCAGCAGATTTCCCTCTCCATGGTGAGGCTGTGAGCTTCCCCTTTCAGTGGGGAGATACAAGCCATGATGCTAGAGAATTGGGCTCTCAGCTTCTGCAAGTGGCACATGCTGTTTTCTCCTACTAAAATAGATGTGGAGGGGAAAATGGGAACCTCTATAAAAGCGTCATGCCCACAGTGACAGGAACCAGAGCCTATCAGGCAGCATGGCCGGGTCAGAGGCCAGCGGGGAGGCCCAGAGCCTGCTGTGGTGCGAAGCCGGGTCTAGAGCCAGTGAGTCCAGGCCTGGAGCCTGTTGAGTGGCAGGCCTGGAACTGGGGCCTGCTCCACAGCAAAGGGCCAGCAGGTTTCTTCAACTGTGTGGCCAGGAAGCAATAGAAGCTCCTACTGCCTCACTTAATCTCTCAGCAGATTTCCAGATCCAAGTGACCTCTGTTAAAAAAAAAAAAACAAATCGGTTGTGAGTGGATCATCCTGGCAAAGTTACTCACCTTCTGGCTTTCAGGTTTTCAGGAAGTGGGAATAAGTATAGAGAAATAGAAGCTCTAATACATTGTTGGGATTGCAAGTTGTTACAACTACTTTGGAAAACAATATAGAAGATCCTCAGAAAAATGAAACAAACTTACCATTTGATCCAGCAATACCACCTCTGGGTATCTACCAAAAAGAATGAAACCCAGAATACCAAACTAATGCATGCACAACCATGTTCATAGCTGCACAGTTCACCATTGCCAAACTGTGGAACCAGCCAAGATGGCCTTCGACAGATGAGTGGATTTCAAAACTATGGGCTATGTACACAATGGAATTTTGCCCAGCCATAAGGGAGGACAAAATGATGCCATTTACAGTGAAATTTCACAAAAAATAAGAAATCAGGTACTTTTCTTAATGTGCAAAATATTATGGAGAAATGGGTAACAGGAGGAACTCTTGATGAAGAAGGGACCGTATAGAGGAGCAATGAAGGTGACATGTCTGGGGATAAGAGGGAGGATAAGGGAAACTCTTTAAAGCACATGATGTACTTGAACATCTCAAAGTCAATCAGGAAGCCAAGCATGGGTAGGAGGGAGGGGAGGGAAGGGATTAGAGATTGCGTAGTGGCTCCATGGGTGATGTGTGCGTGTATATCTCCACAGGGTCTTTATCCCATTGAGATGTATGACTATAATGCACTAATAGAAGACTTCCGGGAAGATGGCGACCGAGAAAAGCGGGGCTTAAGAGTCCCGCTAACAACCAATCTCCATTACCACAAAAAGAGCGCCTTTCATAGCCAGAAAACACCATCACCAGAAAAACAAAAAAACCACCAGGCTCCAGAGAGAAAGCGGACTGAGAACAGAGCTCAGGGCCACAGAGGAGACACACGCGCCCGAGGACGCAGCAGCAGCGCCATACTGCCGGCGGCAGCGGCGAACTCAGCGGACGGCTACAGCAAGCCGAGGTGAGCCGATGCGGGACAGCCAGGCGGGATCTTTTGGCGCAGACAGCATTTAAAGCTCCCAGTGGCTGAGCTCAGCACACGCTGCAGGGATTCAGAGTGGAAATCAAAACCAGAGAAGAAAAAATACGCCAGCCTCATGGCCGAGGGCGTGGCAGAGGCGCCATATTGCCACCGGTGGCGGCAGCAGCAGTGAATTCACCGAGTCCAGTACAGCTACATCTACGTACTCAAGAACAGTGAGTCAAATTGCGGGCCACAGAGGAGAAATCCCAGTATTGTGCCTCCTGGGACTTGACCCAGTGAGGGAGTGGTGGTGGCAGAGATATCACACCATAGGAGAACGTGCAACCTGGCACCCCCCATAGTTTAAAGCAGCCTCTATCGACTCCCTGGGTCGGAGACTCTGTGATACAACCCAGTAAAGGAGTAGTAGGGTCTGAGATAATACAGACTCGAGATCCAGAGCACCTTAAGTGAAGCCATAGTGACCCAAGGGAAGAACCCAGAGAAGGCACAAACCTCCGAAATCATGGGAAAGAGGAATAACACTGAAGTAATGAATGTGCACAACCCCACAACATCAGAACCTGATAAAACAGAAAATCAGAGATTTCTAGAAGATCAAATCAGGAAAATAACTGTAGAAATAATAGAGGTGCTTCGAAAAGAACTCAGAGAGAGCCAAAAAGAGATAAAGGATGCAATTAATGAAGTAAAGGCCTCAATTCAAAGCACAAACAACCGATTAGACCACATGGAGAACAGAATCTCGCTCTTAGAAGATGAGCAATCCAAAAATGAATGCATAGTTTCTAATCTAGAAAAAGATATCCAACAGCAGGAATCTGACATTGAAGAAATATGGGCCCATCTTAAGAGAGCTAACCTAAGAATAATTGGAATAGAGGAGGGAAAAGAAAGTGATACCAAAGGGATCAACAATCTCTTCAAGGAAGTAATAGCAGAAAATTTTCCAAATATAGAGCAAGAGGTTGATACACAGATCCAGGAAACTTATAGAACTCCCTTTAGACAGGATCGGAGAAGAGGATCCCCACGCCATATACTTGTCAAAATGACCAATGTGGAAGCCAAGCAGAGAATCTTAAAGGCAACAAAAACAAAGGGCCAAGTGACATTCAGAGGCAAACCAATTAGAATCACTCCAGACTTCCCAAACCAAGTCATGAGAGCCAGAAGGGCTTGGAGTAACATATTCCAAACTCTGAAAGAAAACAACTTCCAGCCAAAAATTTCCTATCCAGCAAAACTTTCTATCAAATTAGATGGAGAAATAAGAAGCTTCCATGACAAACAGAAACTGAAGGAATTTATGTCTTCAAAACCAGCGCTAGAGAAAATACTCAAAGAGATTAACTACAAAGAAGAAATAGGTAACACTCACCAGAACCAGAGAAACAAGAGTTTCCATCCAACAGACAACTAAGATTGGTTATCTGTGGAGATTCATTATTTATGTTAGTCTTTTACCTATCTCTAAATTGTATTGTTTGCCTTTATTGTTGTTAATTTTTAGGATTTCTAGTTGGAATATTAATATACCTTCAGATATAGCATTTGGAAATATTTTATCCAATTCTATTAGTAACTTTTAACTCTGTTTACATTGTCTTTGGATATACAATATTTTCTTTTTTTTTTTTTAGGGAGTTTGTATATTCTTCTGTTGTCTGTGCCATTGAAATCATATCCAAGAAATCACTGCCAATTTCAATGTTGTGAGGTTTTATGACCCAGATTTTCTCCTAAAAGTTTATAGTCTTAAGATTTATATTTAGGTCTTTTATCTAGTTTGAGTTAATACTTGTATGTGGGATTAGGTAAGGGTCCAATTTTATTCTTTTCCATGTAATTATTATTTTTCAACAATATTTAGTTAAAAGATTATTATTTCCACCACCAAATCTTCGTGGAAACCTTGTCAAAAATAACTTGACAATATAGGGAAGAAGTTAGCTCTAGGCTTGTATTTAACTCCAATGGTCTATATATCTGCCTTTAGAACAGTACTACACTGTTTCAATTATTGTAGCTTTATATGGTTTGAAATCAGAAAATATACATCTTCTAGCTTTGTTTTTGCTTCGAGATTGTTTTGGGTATCTAGAGTCCATATTCCATATCAGGATAGATTTTTTTCTGAAAAATAAATATATGATAGTTTCACCTAAAAAAAAGAAAAAAATATTCTCTGGTAAGAAAGAAAGCAAAAAGAAATATTGAAATGTTATCTTTAAGTCATCAAAAGCTTGGTATCAGACAAATGAAACTGTTATGTGAGATTATCATTTTTAATTTTGGATAAATTGCTATAATACTAGATGTCAACCACTAAGCCAAGCATGGGAGGGAGGGATGGGGAGAGAATGGGGTGGGGATCGGGTGGGGGCTGAATGGGCGATGTGTGCATGTATGTCTACAAAAGTTTGTATCCCACTATGATGTATGAATACAGTGCACCAATAAAATAAAATTAAAAAAAAAAAATAATGCACTAACAAAAATTCATTTTAAAAAAATGAGTGAGGTGTAAGTTGGAGGTACAAAGCTCCTGAGTTCGATCTCTGGGACAAAAAAAAAAAAAAAAAAAAAAAGAAAAAGAAAAAGCAGTCCATGCTAAGAAGATATTTCAGGTCACTAGAGAATGCCCAGCATGCTGATACACTCTGTAATTCCAGGACTTGGGAGGATGAGACAGGGGATTACAGGTGGAAGCTAACCGCAGTGACTTAGCAAGACTTACTGCAACTTAGCAAGGCTCTGATTCTAAATAAAAAAATAAAATAGCCCTGGGGCTTAGCTCAGAGGTAGAATGTCCCTGCTTTCCATCCATAGTGATTAAAAAGAACTCATTTGCATGTTTACTTGTCTTAGTGCCTAAATCAAGGAGTCACGAAGCCATTTTCCATATTTCACTCCATTTCTTTTAATCCATGAGTAGTTCGCCTTGATTTGACTTGAAGGGATCATCACCAACCAGGATGCTGTGTATGGGGAAGGGATGGCCGGGAGGAGGTGTAGAGAAACATGCCTGCTTATGTATATCAATGTGAACCTCACTAACATGGATAATTACAATGCACCCAGGAAAGTATTTAAAAAATTTAAATATCATTCTTGTCAGGCATTGTGGTGCATGCTTGTAATTCCAATACTTGGTAGGCTGAGACAGGAGAATCTGGGTTTGCTGCCAGTCTGAGCAATTTAATGAGGCCCTCTACAACTCAGTAAGACCCTGTTTCAAAATAAAGAACAGCAGGGCGGACAGGGTGGCACACGCTTGTAATCCCCGCGCTTGGGAGGCGGAGACAGGATGATCGAGCAGGAGACCCTGTTTCCAAATAAAAAAGTACAAAAAATAGGTCTCGGAGTGTAGCCCGGAGGTAGAAGTGGCTTCCAGGAACCCCAGTACCACAAAAAAAAAAAACTAAAAAACAAAAAAATAAATAAAGAACAACAACAAAAAATGTGGCTGGGATATAGCTCAGTGGTAAAACGCTACTGGGTTCAATCCTCAGTACCACAGGGAAAAAACAATGGCATTCTCAGGAGAGGAGGTGGGTCTCAAACCCAAGCTACTGGAGAATCTGAGGCTGGAGGACTTCAAATTGGAGGCCAGCCTGGGCTATTTATCCGTAGGACAAAAGGCAGCCAGGATGATCTAGGATGAACTCAGTATTTCCTGCCAGGATTCATTTTGATTAAATTTCCTGGGATCAATGAGGTGAAATATGCATAATCCCAAGGCCTAGGACATCATCAGCGTTAAGGTCTTGGTGAGCATGGCTGGGGCAGGGGAAAGCTTAGCAAAAACTCAGGGGACAACAGCAAAGCCAGAAGGGTTCAAAAGTAGGATACACAATGACCTTTCATAGTCCAAGCAAAATCTTTCTGTCCTCGGTTTCCCCATTCTGGGGAAGCTATAATAAAACTCCATGTCCTGAAATTGAGATTGGGATAAAATGGCTACTATCAATTGCAAATTGTAGGATGGTGGGAAAATGCAATGACCTCAAGAGGAGGCTTCCGGTAGGTAACCCCAGGAAGGGTAGTGAACACAGATGCTTTGGGTTCTATTGAGCTGTGCATTATAAAGTGTTTGTTTGTTTGTTTGTTTGTTTGTTTGTTTTCGTGGTATTGGGCATGGAAGCCAGCGGTGTTCTACGTCAGAGCTACACCCCTACCCGGATTTTTAATTCTTTATTTTCAAACAGAGTCTCACTAAGTTACAAAGGACCTAAGTAGCTGAGGCTGGGAGCAAACCGTGAGCCTCCTGTCTCAGCCTCGCAGATGCTGAGGATACAAGCGTGCATCACCACGCCCAGCTCAGTGTTTATTTTATGTTTATATCTCTTGTTGTTGTTGTACTAAGGGTAGAACCCAGGGGATTCCTACCTCCAGGCTATACCCATTGCCCAAGGTCAATCTAATCAAATAAAACCTGGCAGGAAATCCTAAGGATTCTGTAAGGTTTTCCTTGATCACAGTGACTGCTTCTTCTCCTGCTCCTCCTCCTTCATGGGTCCTGCTAAACTGCCCAGGCTGCCTCCACCGTGGGGTCCTCCAGCCCCAGCCTGTCCAGGACCTTGGATTTGAGCCCCACCACCTCCAGCCTCCTGACTGTAATCCTCCTCAGACTCCAAGGTCACAGCGCCTGCTGCTCAGGCTGTTTTAATTGCCTCGCTGTTGTCTACAGCATCCTGCCACTTGACACGCCTATCAACAGTACACAAGGCTCCAAGTTTTCCATCCTTGATAGCACATTTACTTTCTGGTGTGCCAATGCCCCGAACAAGTGTAATCTTATTATTTTCTTTCTAGTGCCAGCTTTGAGTTTCATTTTTCTTTTTTTTTCTTGTTTTTAAGTTACAAAGTTAGCTTATTGGTTTAAACATTTTTAAATGTGGGTACAGGTATAAATTTTCCCTCTGGTATAGCTTTTCCTGCATCTCATAAATTTCAGTATATTTCATTTCTCCTTTTCTTCTTTCCTTTTTTCTTTCTTCCTTCCTTCCTTCTTCCTTATACTTACTAGGGATCAAATCCAGGGGTGTTCACCTACTGAGCTGTATCCCTAGATCTTTTTATTTTTATTTATTTATTTATTTATTTATTCATTCATTCATTCATTTTGTCAGCTGGCACCGCATGTCCCAGGAGCAAAGGGCGCTCCTAGCCTCTGCGATCCTCCCCCCCCCCCCGGGGTAGATCCCCGCCATGGATCTACCCTTGGTGAGTCTGGCTTCCAAATGTGGGGGCCAAGCGTGGGTTCCAGGGCTGGGAGATCAGGAACTCCAAGGTGGCTATGTGGTCAATGACAGCAAGGGGTCAGGGAGCTGGGCAGGACCAGGCAGAGGTACGTGAAATAATCCCTTTCCTGAGGGTCGAGTCTCCTGAGCATATCATCTGCTTGCCTGTGGACGGCATGCCTCCACCTACAACTGGGGCCGGCCCCAGAAACAGTGTGGGACTCAGGGCTGAGGATGCCATGCTGCACTTGCTCCCCAGGAGTGCCAGACCTCCCCCTGGAATTGGGCCTTTGCAATAGTCTTTGTGGCGGGGGGGGGGGGGGTGCAGGGAAGGGTTGGCAGCACAGAATGCCAGGACAATGAGTTAGAGGGAGGGTCAGAGCGAGAATATTATTAGTGGCACAGAGAAGGGGACTTACCTTCCTGATGGGACTGGTTTTTTTTCTTTTTTCTTTTTTGTAATGTCCATAAATCCAGACGCATTCTACCTATAAACTATACTCCAGCTCTATTTTATTTATTTATTTATTTTTTTTTATTTTTAATTTTTTCCTTTTTGTGGCAATGTGGTTCCTCGAAACCCTTCTACCTCAGGGCTACATTCCCAGACCTATTTTATACTTTTTTTATTTGGAAACAGGTTTTCTTAAACCAGCGCGGCTAGCTTAAAACCTGCGGGATCTTTCCTGTCTCTGCTTCCCATGGGCGGGGATTATAAGCCTGCGCCAGTCACGCCCGGGCCCAGATGTGTTTTAAATGGTTTATTTTGAAATAGGGTCTGGGGGTTTCACTAAAGTCCTGAGGCTGGCCTCAAACCTTACTCCTTCTTCTTCAAACCCCAAGTCGGAACCATTGTTTTAAGAATCCCATTAGCAGGAACATCCTTTTGCTTTCCTGGGAGCCTGAAAAGTTGGAGAGCAAAGGCAGAGCCTGAGTGGTTGGAGGGTGAATGAAAAACCCTTCACTGGAGCTTGGCACAGCAGTGGGTGCCCGTAACCCTAGCATTTGGGAGGCTAAGATCAGAAGACACAGGTTCCAGGCCAGACTCGGCAAATCAGCGAGATGCAGTTTCAAAATAAATTAAAAAGGGGGGCGAGTGTGGTGACCCACACTTGTAATCCCAGCACCCAGGAGGCTGAGACATGAGGATTGCGGTTTGCAGAAGTCTCAGCTACTTAGTGAGGCCCTCACAGCTTAGCAAGACCCTGTTTCAGAATAAAAAATAGAGCTGAGTGTATGGCTCAGAGGTAGAATGCCCCTGGGTTCAATCCCCAGTACTGCAAAAACAGAGGGTTGGGTAAGGTGTGTGGCCCAGACATACAACTCTACTGGGTTGAATCCCCAGTACAAACAACAGGAACTACAAAGAGTAAAAGGGCTGGGAATGTAGCTTAGTGCCAGAGTGCCTCTGAGTTCTATCCCTAGTACTACTAGAGAGAAGAAAGAAGAAAGAAAGAAAGAAAGAAAGAAAGAAAGAAAGAAAGAAAGAAAGAAAGAAAGAAAGAAAGAGAGACAGGAAGGAATGAAGGAAGGAAAAGAAAGAAAGAGAAAGGGAGGGAGAGAGGAAGAGAGAGGTAGAGGAAGATAGAGACACACAGAGAGAGAGAGACAGAGAGAGAGAGAGAGAGGACCTCCAGTGGATCCCTCTTTCTGCAGTATCTCTGGGCCTTGCTCTGGAGGAAGGAGAGGTGTCTGGCTCACAGAGGTTGCAGCTCAGCAGTGGGGAGGGTGTAGACGTGAGTTACACTCTAAGGAGAGAAGAAGTGGTTGGAGAGAATGTCCAAAATATGCTTTTGGAGGTTGGCTTGAATGACGGCTTCATCCCACTAGATGAATCTCTGCACCCTCTGGACCAGAACCCTCTGACCTCCCCCACTTCTGAGCCAACCTCCATGTTACTGTCTTTCTCCGGGCCTATTTTTCTTTTATTCTTTATAAAAGGGTCTCACTAAGTTGAAGAGGGCCTCAAAGTAGCTGAGCCTGGTGTAAACACAGATCCTCCTGTCTCAGCTTCTCAGGTACTGGATGACAAGCCTGGGCCACCACACCCAGCTCCAGGAATAGGCAGCTTTTAGCAGACCTTTTTCCTGTGTGCAAACGGAGGTCAATGCACAAACCAAGGATTCACAGCACAGTGATAAAACAGTGACCCCAGGAAGGGTAGTGACCCCGATGCTTTGGTTCCATGGAGCTGTTCATTATAAAGTATTTGTTTGTTTGTTTGTTTGTTTGTTTGTTTTCACGGTACTGGGAATGGAAGCCAGGGACATTCTATGTCGGAGCTACACCCCCACCCCGACTTTTTATTCTTTATTTTGAAACAGGGTCTCACTGACTTATAAAAAACCTCATTAAGAAGCTGAGGCTGGGAGCAAACTGTGATCCTCCTGTCTCAGCCTCCCAGATGCTGGGGTTACAAGCGTGCGTTACCACGCTCAGCTAAGTGTTTATTTGATTTTGATATCTCTTGTTGTTGTACTAAGGGTAGAACCCAGGGGATTCCTACCTCCAGGCTATACCCATAGACCAAGGTCAATCTAATCAAATAAAACCTGGCAGGAAATCCTGAGGATTCAGTCAGGTTTTCCTTGATCACAGTGACTGCCTCTTCTCCTGCTCCTTCTCCTTCATGGGTCCTGCTAAACTGCCCAGGCTGCCTCCACCGTGGGGTCCTCCAGCCTCAGCCTGTCCAGGACCTTGGATTTGAGCCCCACCACCTCCAGCCTCCTGACTGTAATCCTCCTTCTCAGACTCCAAGGTTACAGCGCCTGCTGCTCAGGCTGTTTTAATTGCCTCGCTGTTGTCTACAGCGTCCTGCCACTTGACACGCCCATCAACAGTGCACAAGGCTCCAAGTTTTCCATCCTTGGTAGCACATTTACTTTCTGGTGTGCCAATCCCCCCAACAAGTGTGATCTTATTATTTTCTTTCTAGTGCCAGCTTTGAGTTTCATTTTTTTTCTTTTTTCTAGTTTTTAAGTTGCAAAGTTAGCTTATTGGTTTAAACGTTTTTTAAATGTGTGTGGAGGTAAAAATTTTCCCTTTAGTATAGCTTTTGCTGCATCTCATAAATTTCACTATACTTCATTTCTTCTTTTTTCTTTCCTTTTTTCTTTCTTCTTCCTTCCTCCTTCCTTACTTCATACTAGGAATCAAATCAGGGGCGTTCCTCTACTGAGCTGTATCCCTAGATCTTTTTTATTTTTATTTTATTTTATTTATTTATTTATTTTTTTTTGGTGGTACTGGGGTTCCTGGAAGCCCTTCTATCTCCGGGCTACACTCCCAGACCTATTTTTACATTTTTATTTGGAAACAGGGTCTCCTAAGCCAGCGCGCGCGGCTAGCTTCGAACCTGCGCGATCCTCCTGTCTCTGCCTCCCAAGCGCGGGGATTACAAACGTGCGCCACCACGCCCGGCGATCTTTTTTATTTTTATTTATTCACTCATTCATTCATTTATTTTGTGACTTCGGCAATGGAGCCTAGGGTCATTTGACCTCCTAGCTACACCCTCTACCCTATTTGTATTTTGAACATGATTTTCCTAAATTTCCCAGGCTGAAATCCAACTTGCAATCCTCTTGTCTCATTCCTCTGAGTTGCTGGGATTATAGGCACGTTTTTACCACACTGGCCTTGTTTTTATTTTTATTCACTTAAAAAGAAGTTTTGTTTTAGCCGGGCGTGGTGGCACACACTTCTAATCCCAATACTTGTGAGGCTGAATCAGGAGGATCGCGCAGGTTTGAAGTCCGCCCCAGGTACTCAGTGAGGCTCTCAGCAACTTAATGAGACCATGATTCCAAATAAAATATAAAATAGGGCTGGGAGTGTAACCAGGAGGTAGAAGTCCTCGGGGTTCTATACCTAGTACCACCAAAAAAAAAAAAAAAAATGTATTTTTGGCCAGGCGTGGTGGCGCACGCTTGTTATTTCTGTGCTTGGGAGGCAGAGACAGGAGGATTGCGCAGGTTTGAAGCCAGCCTCGCTGGCTTAAGAGACCCTGTTTCCAAATAAAAATAAAAATAGGTCTGGGAGTGTACCAGTACCACCAAAAAAAAAAAAAAGTATTTTTTTTTATTTTTCGCTCTCTTATTTATTTATTTGTTTGTTTGTTTGTTTGTTTGTTTGTTTATGTACTAAGGATTAGACCAGGGGCATTCTATCTCTCACTCCACCCTAGCACTACTATGTTGTTATTCAATTCTTTTAAGAGTGCCCTCTTCCAGACCCTGGAGAATGCACTTATTTCAAATCGAGATTGCTCAGAACTTCTGTGGACTAGGGTAGAAGGGAGGAGTTGAGCGTGTCTGTGGTTCACCATACTCAATGGCATTTCAGGTGTGCACTTTTGAATGCAGCCCGGGGAAGTACCACGGTGTCTCTGTCCTGGAGTCAGGGCTGAGCAGGGCGGCAGAGACTGGGCTTGGGTGGCAGGAACAGGAAAGGAGAACCTATTAGCTAGGACAGAATGTAGCACGGCTGTGGGGGCAGAGCAAGGGGCAGGCCAGGGACATGGCAAACCTGAGTGGACAGGTCTGGTGAGGAGGGAGACAGCTGGGAAGAGACACACAGGGTAAGAAGAGTAAGAAAATCCAGAGGGTGGATTTTTCTTTTGTTGTTTTGTTTTGTTTTTTTGCGGTACTGGGGATGGAACCCAGGACCATTCTACCTCCGAGCTACAACCTCAGTCCTATTTTTTATTCTTTATTTGGAAACAGGATCTCACTGAGTTGCTGAGAGCTTCTGTAAGTAGCTGGTCTGGCTTCAAAACTATGAAATCATTTTGTCTCAGCCTCCCAAGTCTGGGATTACAAGGGTCTACCAACTCGCCTGGCTGTTTTTTTTTTTTTTTTTTTAATTGAGATTGAATCCCTGGGTACTTGAGCAATGAGCAACATCCCCAGCCCAGATCTTTTTATTGTTTTACTTTGAGAAGATGTCAGCTAAGTTTCCCATACCAGCCTTGGACTTGTGGTCCTGCTGCCTCGGTCTTGGGAGTAGCTGGGATTACAGGTGTGCCATCTAGCAGGCTGTCAGATGGTGGCTTATAGGAGTCGGTGATCAGCTGATCCCAGGTGAATGGCATAGGAAGCCCCATCCTCTGGTGAGCACTCTGAGCTCCAGTGTAAACCTTGGCTGTGTGCAGTTAGGCTTCTGCTGTCAAAACGTTATTTCTTGGACTCTGTCTTAGTCCATTCCATTTGTCCCCTATAACCAAGTGCCCTAGAGTGGGCGGCTTATAGACACAGAAAATGAACATAACAGTACTGGAGGCTGGGGGTCCACGTCAAGGCAACATCAGGTTCTGATTTCTGAATTGTAGATGGAACCTGCCAGCTGTGTCCTCATGGTGAAGTGAGGAATTCTTGTCTCCTCAGTCACTTCAAAATCCACTGATGCCATTAAAGAGACTAATCCTTGATGAGCCTGTTGACCTGTAAATTCAGGTCTTCAGAGGCTTAGACAGGAGGATGGTGGGGTAGGTTCAGGGCCAGCATCCCTCTCTTAGCAAGACCCTGATTCAAAATAAAAAGTGTTAGACTATACGTCAGAGGTAGACTTTCCCATGGAATTTTTTCACACACACACACACACACACACACACACACACACACAGTGACTGGGGAGGCAGGGCATCCTTGGAGGTCTCAGGATTACAGGGACTCCTGCACGCACCTGCACTCTCCCTGCACTGGCAGACGCACAGGCACACTGGGCATTTCACAGGTTTAACTGTCCATGGAGGGCACTCTGGATGGGCTCAGCTGGGGAGTCAGGGAGGCCAGTGGGGAGGGAGTTGCAGGTCTAGGCAGGAGAGGCTGCTGGGATGAGCGGGAATGATGTGAGCAGGGCAGGAGAAGGATGCTGAAAGAAGGTCCGGAGCTGGAATGCATCTTGACCGTTTCTCTTTTTTGCAGGATGCCACCATTGAAGATCTTATTTTGTCATCAGGGAATAGATCTCCAGAGAGTGCCTTTTTGAACACTGTGGAGGAAATTGAGGACTTTCTCCAGACCTTCTCTGACCCATATAAAGAGCATGCAAAAGCCCCAGGTGTGCCAGAGCCAGCTGTGGCTACGACGGCCTCCGGTGAAAACAGCCGGCCAGTGTCAACCCGGAGCCAGGGGCTGCCTCCCAGGAGGCCAGACTCCAGTGAAGGTGCCCAGATGAAGCCTACTGGCAACGGGGTGCAGATGTCAGCCCTGGGTCGAGATCAGCACCAGCGTCTGCATGGAGGCCACCTGGCAAGTCTTAAAGGGGACGATGTGAGGAATTTCAGGGGTGACCAGACGCTGAATGAAGGCAGTGTTGTGAACGGCAGTTGCCAGTATGGCAACTGCCAGTATTGGCAGCCCCAGTGTGGGGGTCATGAGGCAACTACCAATTATGACACGACCCTCTATGGGGGCCAGATGACAACCACCAACCACAACCAGACCCTCTCTGGGAGTCACATGACTGTCACCAATATTGACCAGCAACTCTATGGGATTCAGATGGCAACTGCCAGTTACAACCAGACTCTTCTTGGTCAAATGGGAACCAGTAATTACAGCCAGCCCTTTTATGGGGGTCAGCTGTCAGTCTCCAATGACAACCAGACTTTCTATGTTGTTCAGACAATACCTTCAGGTTACAATACCTTCACTGGAGGTCAAAGGACAGCTGCCAGTTTTGACCAGACTCTGTATTGGCGTCCGATGACATCTGTCGGTGATGGCCAATCCCTTTATGGGGGTCAGATGACGACCCTCAGTGATAACCACAGTGTCAATGCCGGCCATGTGATGAGCTCTACCAGTGAGCAGACTCTCTGTGGGGACGGTGGGGTGTCCCAGCCGTCCTCATCACAGACATACTCTGGGTTCTTAAGTATTTCAGGTTCCCCTTCGATCCTGGGACAGCTTCCAAATAACATGAGGGAGATCGAGACCCAGAGCCATCAGCTCCAGAAGAATCCTTCTGTCCTGAGGCCCTATGTCTGCACACACCCGGGCTGTGGGAAGTCTTACACCAAGTCTGCCCACCTCCGCATCCACGGGCGCACACACACAGGTGAGTGCGGGGGAATGTGTGGGGGAAGGGACGCTAGGCTTGGTAAAACTTGGGGCTCATTTCAGATCAAGTTGCCTACTCCCACCTGGGAAGATTAGCAGTTGCAGAGTTGAATAAACAGTCCCAGGGGCAGGTGGTGGTCACAGCCAGAGCTCTGCTGGCTGAAGCCTCTTTCTGTACAGGGATGTGGGGTACAGGGATGATGGAGATGAGGGGAGGGATTTATTTGGCTTCTGTTAAGGGGTCTTAATTTTTCCTGAGCTAGAGTCTTTCTATGCTTCCCAGGCCATCTTTAAACTGCAGTACTCAGAAAACTAAATAAATAAAAGTGTGTGGTACTTGCATGCCTGTAATCCCAGTGTTTGGGAGACAGACTAGAAGACCGCAGGTTCATGAACAGCCTCAGCAAAGAAGTAGGATTATCATCAATCAAATGTTCCACTGAGTGAAAAATAAATAGTGTTGTGAATGTAGCTTGGAGCTAGATTGCCCCTGGGTTCAATGCCTGTTACCACAGAAAATAAACAAAGAATCCTATCTCAACTCCTGGACAGCTGGGATTACAGATACAGGCTTTTGAACCTTACTTTTCCTAAGACCTTCCCTTCATGGACCTCTTCTCACCCCAGCAGACAGAAGACAACACTTTTCTGACCTACTTTCCTCTTCATTCCTACCTCACCATCTTATTCTGTCTGTTTTTGTTTTTTGTTTTTTGTTTTTTGTTTTGGTATTGTTGGTGAAACCAAGGGGCTTTTCTACTTCCAGGCTATACTCCCAGAACTATTTATTATACTCTATTTGGAAACAGGGTCTCACAAAGTTGTGAGAGCCTCGCTCAGTAGCTGAGGCTGGCTTTGAAGCTGTGTGATCCCTTGGTCTCAGCCTCTGAAGCGTTGGAATTACAAACATGTGCCACCACGCCTGGCCTGCTCTGTTACTTTTAACTTCAACGTTTCCTCTTCTCTGTCCAGCTCCGCTGTCCTTCGGCTTTTCCTCTTTGGCCTCCTCCAGACTCCTGTCTTTTCCTCTCTCAAGCCAACATGCTATTACTTTTGGCGGAGGGTTGTTATAGGTGATGGAGCCCAAGACATTCTGTCTTTAAGGTACAACAAACATTTTTAATTTTTTTGTTTGGAGAGCTGGTCTCACTAGGTGCTGAGACTCTCCCTAGGTTGCTCATGCTGTTCTTGAGACTGCGATCCTCCTGTCTCAGACAGCCAAGTACTTGGGAATCCTACATGTGTGCCATCACACCTGCCCGTACTTTTCATGTCTCTGTTCACCTCATCCTGAAGACTGACAAGTCTCTCTTGTTCTGTCTGATCCAGGTGAGAAGCCCTATGTATGCACCGCTCCAGGATGCACGTGGAAATTCTCCCGCTCTGATGAACTGTCAAGACACAAGAGAAAACACACCGGGGAACGGCGCTACCCCTGTACTCACTGCAACAAGTGCTTTGCACGATCTGATCATGTGAAGCAGCATGAAAGAGTCCACAGACTGGACCCTTAGAAAAAGAAAACACAACATTGTACCAGCACACAAATTCTATAATAGTTGCCCTTGAAGGTATGTCACCAGCGACCATGAGTGTTACCAAGAGTAAACCAGCTCCAGGGACAGCCTCTGGGATGATCAGTTTTGTTTAGGACCAGCTATGAAATTCTCCTTTGTGCTCTCAAAGATTCCCTGGCTCTGTCGAGGTGGTAGCCCACACGTGTAATCCCAGTACTTGAGAGGCTGACACCGGAGAATGACAGGTTCGAAAACCACCTCAGCAAGGCACTGAGGCTCTCATCAACTTAGCCAGACCCTGTTTTTATATAAGAAATGAAGGAGCCTACACTGACGATAAACTGCAAAATTCTTAAAAACCTATGTTTGTGTTTGCCCAACTTGGCCTTGAATTCCCAGACATGTACTGTTTTCTTTTATTAAAAAATATTGAACCAGGTATGTTGGCGCATGCTTGTAATTCCCGCGCTGGGGAAGCGGAGACACTAGGAATACGCAAGTTTGAAGAGAACCTTGCTGGCCTGAGAGACCCTGTTTCCAAATAAAAAATATAAAAGAGGTCTGGGAGTGTAGCCTGGAGGTAGAAGCGTTTCCAAAAACAATCATTCCACCAAAATATATAAATATAAATATAAATATATATATGTGTGTGTGTGTGTGTGTGTGTGTGTGTGTGTGTGTGTGTGTATAGGAGACTGTCGTGGTGGCACACTCTTGTAATCCCAGCAGTAGGGAGGTTGAGACCAGCCGATAGCGGTTTGTAGCCAGCCTCAGCTACTTAGTGAGACCCTCTGCAACTCAGTAAGAACTGGTTTCAAAATAAAGAATAAGAAATAGGGCAGGGTGTGTAGCTCCAAGGTTGAATGCCCCTGGATTTTATCCCCAGACCCGCACACACACACACACACACACACACACACACACACACACACACACAAATAGTGAGGGAGGGACCAAGATGGCAGCGGCTACGGTCTCCACAGCGACTAAGACACTACTTGGCAGGGGACAAATAGCAACTGCATTCCTCTGAGAAATCCTGGACAACAGATTTTAGTGTAATATCTGATTGGGACCACATATATATACATTCATAGCCATGTCTCCTACCTAAAATTTAAGAGAGAAGAAATGGACCAAGATGGCAGAGATGGTGGTGGCAGCGGCGGTGGCAAGTATTCAGGAGAGCTAAATGAATCCAATCCTAACCGCCTTGAACTGTTGGAGAAATCTTGCCCTGTATGCTAAGGAACTCTGTACACATACTATGTAAGAAAAAGTTTTGCAGAGATGAACCAAAATGGCGGTGGTGGCAGTGGCCAGTATACGGGAGAGGCAGACAGATCCAATCCAATCCAGTCCACCTTGAATTTCTGAAAATATCTCCCCAAAAGTAGACTGCTCTTGCCGCATGTATGCAGGAATCCTAGACAACACACTATGTAAGAAAAATGCCCAGGGCAAGTCAGAAGATCCCACCCATATTGCTGGGCTGATTTGCTGCGCGGGGTGTCCCGGGGGACCTCAGCTCATGGCCGCTGTACTTTTCTGCACTGTGCTGAGGGTCAGGGGTGCTTGTAGCAGCAGATTTCCCTCTCCATGGTGAGGCTGTGAGCTTCCCCTTTCAGTGGGGAGATACAATCCATGATGCTAGAGAATTGGGCTCTCAGCTTCTGCAAGTGGCACAGGCTGTTTCCTTCTACTAAAATATATGTGGAGGGAAAAATGGGAACCTCTATAAACGTCATGCAAACAGTGACAGGAACCAGAGCCTACCAGGCAGCGTGGCCGGGTCAGAGGCCAGCGGAGATGGCCCAGAGCCTGCCGTGGTGCGAGGCCGGGTCTGGAGCCAGTGAGGCCAGGCTGGAGCCTGTTGAGTGGCAGGCCTGGAACTGGGGCCTGCTCCACAGTAAAGGGCCAGCGGGTTTCTTCAACTGTGTGGCCAGGAAGCAATAGAAGCTCCTACTGCCTCACCTAATCTCTCAACAGATTTCCAGATCCAAATGACCTCTGTTAAAAAAAAAAAAACACAAATCGGTTGTGAGTGGATCATCCTGGCAAAGTTACTCACCTTCTGGCTTTCAGGTTTTCAGGAAGTGGGAATAAGTATAGAGAAATAGAAGCTCTAATACATTGTTGGGATTGCAAGTTGGTGCAACCACTTTCGAAAACAGTATGGAAGATCCTCAGAAAAAGGAAATGAACTTACCATATGATCCGGCAATACCACCTCTGGGTATCTACCAAAAAGAATGTAAACCAAAATACCAAACTAATGCATGCACAACCATGTTCATAGCTGCACAGTTCACCATTGCCAAACTGTGGAACCAGCCAAGATGGCCTTCGACAGATGAGTGGATTTCAAAACTATGGGCTATGTACACAATGGAATTTTGCCCAGCCATAAGGGAGGACAAAATGATGCCATTTACAGTGAAATGTCACAAAAAATAAGAAATCAGGTACTTTTCTTAATGTGCAAAATATTATGGAGAAATGGGTAACAGGAGGAACTCTTGATGAAGAAGGGACCGTATAGAGGAGCAATGAAAATGAAGGTGACATGTCTGGGGATAAGAGGGAGGATAAGGGAAACTCTTTAAAGCACATGATGTACTTGAACATATCAAAGTCAATCAGGAAGCCAAGCATGGGTAGGAGGGAGGGGAGGGAAGGGGTTAGAGATTGCATAGAGGCTCCGTGGGTGATGTGTGCATGTATATCTCCACAGGGTTTTTATCCCATTGAGATGTATGACTATAATGCACTAAAAAAAATTCATTTGAAAAAATGAGTGAGGTGTAAGTTGGAGGTACATAGCTCCTGAGTTCGATCTCTGGGACAAAAAAAAGAAAGAAAGAAAGAAAGAAAGAAAGAAAGAAAGAAAGAAAGAAAGAAAGAAAGAAAGAAAGAAAGAAAGAAAGAAAGAAAGAAGAAAAAGTAAACAAAAGAAAATTTTCAGCATTCCATGCTAAGATAATTCAGATCACTAGAGAAAGCCCAGCATGCTGATACACTCTGTAATTCCAGGACTTGGGAGAATAAGACAGGGGGATTACAGGTGGAAGCTAACCGCAGTGACTTAGCAAGACTTACTGCAACTTAGCAAGGCTCTGATTCTAAATAAAAAAATAAAATAGCCCTGGGGCTTAGCTCAGAGGTAGAATGTCCCTGCTTTCCATCCATAGTGATTAAAAAGAACTCATTTGCATGTTTACTTGTCTTAGTGCCTAAATCAAGGAGTCACGGAGCCATTTTCCATATTTCTCTCCATTTCTTTTAATCCATGAGTAGTTCGCCTTGATTGGACTTGAAGGGATCATCACCAGCCAGGATGCTGTGTATGGGGAAGGAATGGCCGGGAGGAGGTGTAGAGAACCACAGTAACACTGTGTGCCTGCCTATGTGTATCATGTGAACCTCACTACCATGGATAATCACAATGCACCCAGGAAAGTATTTAAAATTTAAATATCGTTCTTGTCAGGCATTGTGATGCATGCTTGTAATCCCAATACTTGGTAGGCTGAGACAGGAGAATCTGGGTTTGCTGTCAGCCTGAGCAATTTAATGAGGCCCTCTACAACTCAGTAAGACCCTGTTTCAAAATAAAGAACAGCAGGCCGGGCGTGGTGGCGCATGCTTGTAATCATCGCGCTTGGGAGGCAGAGACAGGATGATGGAGGATGAGACCTTGTTTCCAAATAAAAAAGTATAAAAAATAGGTCTGGGCTTGTAGTCCAGAGGTAGAAGTGGCTTCCAGGAACCCCAGTACCACCAAATAAATAAATAAATAAATAAACCACTAAAAACAAACAAACAAAAAAGAACAACATAAAAAATGTGACTGGGATATAGCTCAGTGGTAAAACGCTGCTGGGTTCAATCCTCAATACCACAGGGAAAAAACAATGTCATTCTCAGGAGAGGAGGTGGGTCTCAAACCCAAGCTACTGGAGAGGCTGAGGCTGGAGGACCTCAAATTGGAGGCCAGCCTGGGCTATTTATCACTAGGACAAAAGGCAGCCAGGATGATCTAGGATGAGCTCAGTATTTCCTGCCAGGATTCATTTTGATTAAATTTCCTGGGATCTAAGAGGTGAAATATGTGTAATCCCAAGGCCTAGGACATCATCAGGAGTTAAGGTCTTGCTGAGCATGGGTGGGGCAGGAAAAAGCTTAGAAAGGACTCAGGAAAAAAGTAAACCCAGTCTGGTTCAAAAGTAGGATTCCCGATGACCTTTCATAGTCCAAGCAAAATGTTTCTATCCTCAGTTTTCCCATTCTGAGAAAGCTATATTAAAACACCATGTCCTGAAATTGAGATTGGGATAAAATGGCTACTATCAATTGCAAATTGTAGGATGGAGGGAAATTGCAATGACTTCAAGAGGAGGCTTCCGGTAGGTAACCCCAGGAAGGGTAGTGAACACAGATGCTTTGGGTTCTACTGAGCTGTGCATTATAAAGTGTTTGTTTGTTTGTTTGTTTGTTTGTTTGTTTGTTTTTGCGGTACTGGGATTAGAAGCCAGGGGCCTTCTACGTCAGAGCTACATCCCTACTCGTATTTTTAATTCTTTATTTTCAAACAGAGTCTCACTAAGTTACAAAGGACCTAAGTAGCTGAGGCTGGGAGCAAACCGTGAGCCTCTTGTCTCAGCCTCCCAGATGCTGAGGATACAAATGTACATCACCACGCCCAGCTCAGTGTTTGTTATGTTCATATCTCTTGTTGTTGTACTAAGGGTAGAACCCAGGGGATTCCTACCTCCAGGCTATACCCATTGCCCAAGGTCAATCTAATCAAATAAAACCTGGCAGGAAATCCTAAGGATTCTGTAAGGTTTTCCTTGATCACAGTGACTGCCTCTTCTCCTGCTCCTTCTCCTTCATGGGTCCTGCTAAACTGCCCAGGCTGCCTCCACCGTGGGGTCCTCCAGCCTCAGCCTGTCCAGGACCTTGGATTTGAGCCCCACCACCTCCAGCCTCCTGACTGTAATCCTCCTTCTCAGACTCCAAGGTTACAGCGCCTGCTGCTCAGGCTGTTTTAATTGCCTCGCTGTTGTCTACAGCGTCCTGCCACTTGACACGCCTATCAACAGTACACAAGGCTCCAAGTTTTCCATCCTTGATAGCACATTTACTTTCTGGTGTGCCAATCCCCCCAACAAGTGTGATCTTATTATTTTCTTTCTAGTGCCAGCTTTGAGTTTCATTTTTTCTTTTTTTTTTCTTGTTTTCAAGTTACAAAGTTAGCTTATTGGTTTAAACATTTTTAAATGTGGGTACAGGTATAAATTTTCCCTCTAGTATAGCTTTTCCTGCATCTCATAAATTTCAGTATATTTAATTTCTCCTTTTCTTCTTTCCTTTTTTCTTCCTTCCCTCCTTCCTCCTTCTTTATATTTACTAGGGATCAAATCCAGGGGTGTTCACCTACTGAGCTGTATCCCTAGATCTTTTTTATTTTTATTCATTCATTCATTCATTCATTCATTTTGTCAGCTGGCACCGCATGTCCCAGGAGCAAAGGGCGCTCCTAGCCTCTGCGATCTTCTGCATGGAGAAGATGCAGTCACTATGATCAAGGATGAGCTCAGTATTTCCTGCCAGGACTCTTTTTGATTAAATTTACTGGGATCAATGAGGTGAAATATGCATAATCCCAAGGCCTAGGGCCACATCAGGAGTTAAGGTCTTGCTGAGAGTGGCTGGGGCAGGGGAAAGCTTAGCAAGGACTCAGGTGACAAAAGCAAACCCAGTCAGGTTCAAAACTAGGATCCGCGATGACCTTTCCTACTCCAAGAAAAATGTTTCTATCCTCAGTTTCCCCACCCACGGCAGCTATAATAAAACTCCATGTCCTGAAATTGAGATTGGGATAAAATCGCTACTATCAATTGCAAATTGTAGGATGGTGGGAAATTCCAATGACCTCAAGAGGAGGCCTCTGGTAGGTAAATCCAGTAAACCTTGGTTTCCTGAAGTCAAGGGAAATACTAATTAACCTAGTGACCTTGGCGGTTGGCTAATCCCCTGGAGGCGTGGCCAATGGAGGCAGGAGTCTGAGACCCCACCCAATCCTCTAGGGCTATAAGTACCTAAGGGAACTCCATAGCTCAGTAGAGGTTCCACAGGTCTCTACCAGTAGAATCCTCCTCCAACGCAGGCCTCAACCAGCGCGGGTATCGGTGGGCACAGTCCTCCATTGGGCAGCTCTGAACAATTTCAGACGTCCACAGACGTAGACTTTAACTTGTGCAGCCCTTACTCTGCGTAGCTCTAGAAAGACAGGCGCAGTCCTCGACCAGCACAGGCCAAGACCCCGCCATGGATCTACCCTTGGTGAGTCTGGCTTCCAAATGTGGGGCCAAGCGTGGGTTCCAGGGCTTGGAGATCAGGAACTCCAAGGTGGCTATGTGGTCAATGACAGCAAGGGGTCAGGGAGCTGGGCTAGACCAGGCAGAGGTATGTGAAATAATCCCTTTCCTGAGGGTCGAGTCTCCTGAGCATATCCTCTGCTTGCCTGTGGACGGCATGCCTCCACCTACAACTGGGGCCGGCCCCAGAAACAGTGTGGGACTCGGGGCTGAGGGCGCCATGCTGTACTTCCTCCCCAGGATTGCCAGACCTCCCCCTGGAATTGGGCCTTTGCAATAGTCTTTGTGGGGGGGGGGGCAGAGAAGGGTGGGCAGCACAGAATGCCAGGCCAATGAGTTAGAGGGAGGGTCAGAGGGAGAATATTATTAGTGGCACAGAGAAGGGGACTTACCTTCCTGATGGGACTGATTTTTTTTCTTTTTTCTTTTTTGTAATGTCCATAAATCCAGACGCATTCTACCTATGAACTATACTCCTGCTCTATTTATTTATTTTTATTTTTGTACTTTTTGGTGGTAATGTGGTTCCTGGAAACCCTTCTACCTCCGGGCTATACTCCCAGACCTATTTTATACATTTTAATTTGGAAGCAGGTTCTCTTAAACCAGCGCGGCTTGTTAGAACATGAGGGATCCTCCTGTCTCTGCTTCCCATGGGTGAGCATTACAAGCCTACACCACCACGCCCTGCACCAGATGTGTTTTTAATGGTTTATTTTGAAATAGAGTCTGGGGGTTTCACTAAAGTCCTAAGGCTGGCCTCAAACCTTACTCCTTCTTATTCAAACCCCAAGTTGGAACCATTGTTTTAAGAATCCCATTAGCAGGAACATCCTTTTGCTTTCCTGAGAGCCTGAAAAGTTGGAGAGCAAAGGCAAAGACTGAGTGGTTGGAGGTAGAGTGAGAAACCCTTCACTGGAGTTGGCACAGCAGTGGGTGCCCGTAACCCTAGCACATGGGAGGCTAAGATCAGAAGACACAGGTTCCAGGCCAGACTCGGCAAATCAGCGAGATGCAGTTTCAAAATAAATTAAAAAGGGGGTGAGTGTGGTGACCCACACTTGTAACCCCAGCACTCAGGAGGCTGAGACATGAGGATTACTTAGTGAGGCCCTCACAATTTAGTAAGACCCTGTTTGTTTCAAAATAAAAAATAGAGCTGAGGGTGTTGCTCAGAGGTAGAATGCCCCTGGTTCAATCCCCAGAGCTGCAAAAAAAAAAAAAAAAAAAAGAGGAGAGGGCCTCTGAGCCAACCTCCATGGTACTGTCTCTCTCCAGGCCTATTTTTCCTTTATTCTTTATTTTGAAACAGGGCCACCACACCAGTTCCATTGAGCTATGTATTATAAAGTGTATGTGTTTGTTTTTTTGTTTGTTTGTTTGTTTGTTTATAAGGTAGTGGGAATTTAGCCAGGGGCATTTAAGTCGAAGGTACACCCCACCCCGATTTTTTTTTTTAATTTTATTTTATTGGTGCACTGTATTCATATATCATAGTGGGATACAAACTTTTGTAGACATACATGCACACATCGCCCAGTCAGCCCCCACCCGATCCCCACCCCATTCTCTCCCCATCCCTCCTTCCCATGCTTGGCTTAGTGGTTGACATCTAGTATTATAGCAATTTATCCAAAATTAAAAATGATAATCTCACATAACAGTTTCATTTGTCTGATACCAAGCGTTTGATGATTTAAAGATAGCATTTCAATATTTCTTTTTGCTTTCTTTCTTACTAGAGCATATTTTTTTCTGTTTTTTTAGGTGAAACTATCATATATTTATATATTTATTTTTCAGAAAAAAATCTATCCTAATATGGAATATGAATTCTAGATACCCAAAACGATCTTGAAAAAGAACAAAGCTAGCAGATAAGTATTTTCTGATTTCAAACCATATAAAGCTACAATAATTGAAACAGTGTAGTACTGTTCTAAAGGCAGATATATAGACCATTGGAGTTAAATACAAGCCTAGAGCTAAATTCTTCCCTATATTGTCAAGTTATTTTTGACAAGGTTTCCACGAACATTTGGTGGTGGAAAGAATAATCTTTTAACTAAATATTGTTGAAAAATAATAATTACATGGAAAAGAATAAAATTGGACCTTTACCTAATCCCATATACAAGTATTAACTCAAAATAGATAAAAGACCTAAATATAAATCTTAAGACTATAAACTTTTAGGAGAAAATCTGGGTCATATAACCTCACAACATTGAAATTGGCAGTGATTTCTTGGATATGATTTCAATGGCACAGGCAACAGAAGAATATACAAACTCCCTATAAAATAAAAGAAAATATTGTATATCCAAAGACAATGTAAACAGAGTTAAAAGTTACTAATAGAATTGGATAAAATATTTCCAAATGCTATATCTGAAGGTATATTAATATTCCAACTAGAAATCCTAAAAATTAACAACAATAAAGGCAAACAATACCCTTTAGAGATAGGTAAAAGACTAACATAAATAATGAATCTCCACAGATAACCAATCTTAGTTGTCTGTTGGATGGAAACTCTTGTTTCTCTGGTTCTGGTGAGTGTTACCTATTTCTTCTTTGTAGTTAATCTCTTTGAGTATTTTCTCTAGCGCTGGTTTTGAAGACATAAATTCCTTCAGTTTCTGTTTGTCATGGAAGCTTCTTATTTCTCCATCTAATTTGATAGAAAGTTTTGCTGGATAGGAAATTTTTGGCTGGAAGTTGTTTTCTTTCAGAGTTTGGAATATGTTACTCCAAGCCCTTCTGGCTCTCATGACTTGGTTTGGGAAGTCTGGAGTGATTCTAATTGGTTTGCCTCTGAATGTCACTTGGCCCTTTGTTTTTGTTGCCTTTAAGATTCTCTGCTTGGCTTCCACATTGGTCATTTTGACAATTATATGGCGTGGGGATCCTCTTCTCCGATCCTGTCTAAAGGGAGTTCTATAAGTTTCCTGGATCTGTGTATCAACCTCTTGCTCTATATTTGGAAAATTTTCTGCTATTACTTCCTTGAAGAGATTGTTGATCCCTTTGGTATCACTTTCTTTTCCCTCCTCTATTCCAATTATTCTTAGGTTAGCTCTCTTAAAATGGGCCCATATTTCTTCAATGTCAGATTCCTGCTGTTGGATATTTTTTTCTAGATTAGAAACTATGCATTCATTTTTGGATTGCTCATCTTCTAAGAGCGAGATTCTGTTCCCCATGTGGTCTAATCGGTTGTTTGTGCTTTGAATTGAGGCCTTTAATTCATTAATTGCATCCTTTATCTCTTTTTGGCTCTCTCTGAGTTCTTTTCGAAGCACCTCTATTATTTCTACAGTTATTTTCCTGATTTGATCTTCTAGAAATCTCTGATTTTCTGTTTTATCTAGTTCTGATGTTGTGGGGTTGTGCACATTCCTTACTCCAGTGTTATTCCTCTTTCCCATGATTTCGGAGGTTTGTGCCTTCTCTGGGTTCTTCCCTTGGGTCACTATGGCTTCACTTAAGGTGCTCTGGATCTCGAGTCTGTATTATCTCAGACCCCACTACTCCTTTACTGGGTTGTATCACAGAGTCTCCGACCCAGGGAGTCGATAGAGGCTGCTTTAAACTATGGGGGGGGTGCCAGGTTGCACGTTCTCCTATGGTGTGATATCTCTGCCACCACCACTCCCTCACTGGGTCAAGTCCCAGGAGGCCCAATACTGTGATTATTTCCTCTGTGGCCCGCAATTTGACTCACTGTTCTTGAGTACGCAGATGTAGCTGTACTGGACTCGGTGAATTCACTGCTGCTGCCGCCGCCGGTGGCAATATGGCGCCTCTGCCACGCCCTCGGCCATGAGGCTGGCGTATTTCTCTTCTCTGGTTTTGATTTCCACTCTGAATCCCTGCAGCGTGTGCTGAGCTCAGCCACTGGGAGCTTTAAATGCTGTCTGTGCTGAAAGATCCCGCCTGGCTGTTCCGCAGCGGCTCACCTGGCTTGCTGTAGCCGTCCGTTGAGTTCGCCGCTGCCGCCGGCAGTATGGCGCTGCTGCTGCGTCCTCGGGCGCGTGTGTCTCCTCTGTGGCCCTGAGCTCTGTTCTCAGTCCGCTTTCTCTCTGGAGCCTGGTGGGTTTTTTTTGTTTTTCTGGTGATGGTGCTTTCTGGCTATGAAAGGCGCTCTTTTTGTGGTAATGGAGATTGGTTGTTAGCGGGACTCTTAAGCCCCGCTTTTCTCGGTCGCCATCTTCCCGGAAGTCTCTCCCCACCCCGATTTTTTATTTTTTGTTTTGAGACAGGGTCTCACTGACTTACAAAACACCTCACTAAGTAGCAGAGGCTGGTCACAAACCATGATCCTCCTGTCTCAGCCTCCTGGATGCTGGAGTTACAAGCGTGCATCACTATGCCCAGCTCAGTGTTTATTATATATATATATTTTTTTTTCTTGTTGTTGTTGTACTAAGAGTAGATCCCAGGGGATTCCTACCTCCAGGCTATACCCATAGACCAAGGTCAATCTAATCAAATAAAACCTGGCAGGAAATCCTGAGGATTCAGTCAGGTCTCCTCCATCACAGTGACTGCGTCTTCTGCTCCTTCTCCTTCATGGGTCCTGCTAAACTGCCCAGGCTGCCTCCACCGTGGGGTCCTCCAGCCTCAGCCTGTCCAGGACCTTGGATTTGAGCCCCACCACCTCCAGCCTCCTGACTGTAATCCTCCTTCTCAGACTCCAAGGTTACAGCGCCTGCTGCTCAGGCTGTTTTAATTGCCTCGCTGTTGTCTACAGCGTCCTGCCACTTGACACGCCTATCAACAGTGCACAAGTTCCAAGTTTTTCACATCCTTGATAGCACATCTTACTGGTGTCTGTGTGTGTGTGTGTCTGTGATTGTGTTTTTGTGTGTGTGAGTGTGTTTGTGTGTGTTTCATAGCAGCCATCCTAATTGGTGTGAGGTAGTAGCTCATCATGCTTTTCATTGACATTTGCTAATGGTTAGTGGTGCTCAGCATCTCTGCATGGACTCTTTGTCCACTTGGAGATCTTTGGAGAAGTGCATGTCTGGCTCTTTTGCTCTCTACCCCCTCCTCATAGGGTGGGACACAACACAGGCCCTCACTAGGCAGGCGTTCTCTACCGCTAGTGCAGCCCTGCACTTCTGCTTAGTTTTTCTTGTGTAACTAAAGGTTAGTCAATTTTGTCCATTTGTTAAAGAAACGAGTTTGGTGTCTATTGATTTTTCTCTATTTTATTTATTTATACTTTTTTGTAGTACTAGGAATTGGACCCAGGGGAATCTACCTCTGAGCTACACTCCAGGCCCACCTTTTATTCGCTATTTTGAAAAAGGATCTCACTAAGTTGTGGAGGGCCTGGCTAAGTAGCTGGGGCTGGCCTCAAACCTGTGATCATCTTGTCTCAGACTCCCACGTACTAGAATTAAAAGGGTGCACCATCACCCCTGACAACTTTAATTTTTTTTTTTAGTGCCAGCTTTGGGTTTCATTTGTTCTCTTTTCAAGTTTTTTAGTTGAAAAAGTCGCTTATTGGTTTAATCTTTGTGTGTGTGTGTGATACTGCGGTTCCTGGAAACCCTTCTACCTCCGGGTTACACTCCCAGACCTATTTTATATTTTTTATATGGAAACAGGGTCTCTTAAGCCAGCCAGGCTGGCTTCAAACCAGCAGGCTCTTCCTTTCTCTGCCTCCCAAGCGCAGGGATTACAAGCGTGCGAAACCACGCCAAGCTGGTTTAAACATTTTAAAAAGTGTTTATATGTATAAATTTCCCTTCCAGCATTCTTCTGCTGCATCACATAAATTTTAGCATATTTCATTTCTCCTTCTTTCTTCCTTTCTTTTTCTTCCTTCCTTCCTTTCTCCTTCCTTCCTTTGTACTAGGGATCAAATCCAAGGGCATTCTACCACTGAGGTGTATCCCCACAACTTTTTTATTTATTTATTTACTTATTCATTTATTATTGGGGTTTGGGAAGGGAACCCAGGGCATTTGACGGCCTAGCTATACCCCCTGCCCTATTTTTATTTTGGGACATGATCTTCCTAAACTGCCGAGGCTGGAATCCATCTTGCCATCATCCTGCCTCATTCTCTTGAGTTGCTGGGATTACAGGGATAATTTTACCACACTGGCCTTGTTTTTATTTTTATATACTTGAAAGTATTTTTAATTTGTTTTTTGTTTTTTATTTATTTATGTATTAAGGTACTAAGGATTGGACCAGGGGCATTCTACCTCTGACTCCACCCTAGCACTATTATGTTTTTGTTTTGAAGAAGAGTCTCACTAGATTGATGAAAGTCTCACTACCTCAGGCTGTCATCAAACCATGATCCTTCCATCCCAGCCTCCCAGTTACTCAGACCACAGGGGTCGATCACCACAACATAGATTTCAGCAGCTCCTCTTAGATGGCCTGCCCACAGTGGCACGAGTGTTTTGGAGGTGTCATCAGCCCACACCTTCCAGTGCAAGTGGCCCTTGCTGCCATTGTGATTTCAATTGTCTTCTTTTAAGGGCGCCCCCTTTAAGTCCCTGGAAAATGCACTTATTTCAAAGCGAGATTGCTCAGAACTTCTGTGGACTTGGGTAGAAGGGAGGAGTTGAGCGTGTCTGTAGTTCACCATACTCAATGGCATTTCAGGTGTGCACTTTTGAATGCAGCCTGGGGGAAGTACCATGGTGTCTCTGTCCCAGGAGTCAGGGCTGAGCAGGGCGGCACAGACTGGGCTTGGGTGGCAGGAACAGGAAAGGAGAACCTATTAGCTAGGACAGAATGTAGCACGGCTGTGGGGGCAGAGCAAGGGATAGGCCAGGGACATGGCAAACCTGAGTGGACAGGTCTGGTGGGGACGGAGACAGCTGGAAAGAGGCACACAGGGTAAGAAAAGTTAGACAATTCAGATGGTGGATTTTTCTTTGTTTGTTTGTTTGTTTTTTGCAATACTGGAGATGGTATCCAGGGGCATTCTACTTCCAAAAAACATGCCAAGCCCTATTTTTTTATTCTTTATTTGGAAACAGGGCCTCACTGAGTTACTGATAGCCTCAGTAAGTAGCCGAGGCTGGATAGGAACCTATGAAGTCCTCCTTTCTCAGCCTCCCAAGTACTGGGATTAAAAGCTTCCAAAATCATGCCAGGATTCTTTTTTTTTTTTTAATTGAGATTGAATCCTTGGGTACTTGACCAATGAGAAACATCCCCATACCAGGTCTTTCTATTGTTTTACTTTGAGAAGATGTCAACTAAGTTGCCCAAACCAGCCTTGGACTTGTGGTCCTGCTGCCTCGATCTTGGGAGTAGCTGGGATTACAGGTGTGCCACTCTAGCAGGCTATAAGATGGTGGCTTATAGGAGTCGGTGATCAGCTGATCCCAGGTGAACGGCATAGGAAGCCCCATCCTCTGCTGAGCAACATCAGGTTCTGATTTCTGAATTGTAAATGGAACCTGCCAGCTGTGTCCTCATGGTAAAGTGAGGAATTCTGTCTCCTCAGTCACTTCAGAATCCACTGATTCCATTAAAGAGACTAATCCTTGGTGAACCTGTTGACCGTAAATTCAGGTCTTCAGAGGCTGAAAGAGGAGGATGGTAGGGTAGGTTCAGGGCCAGCCTACCCCCTTACCAAGACCCTGATTCAAAATAAAAAGTATTTTTTCCTAACACACACACACACACACACACAAACACACACACACACACACACACACACACACACACACAAACACACAGTGTCTGGGGAGGCAGGGCATCCTTGGAGGTCGCAGGATGGCAGGGACTCCTGCACGCACCTGCACTCTCCCTGCACTGGCAGACGCACAGGCACACTGGGCATTTCACAGGTTTAACTGTCCATGGAGGGCGCTCTGGATGGGCTCAGCTGGGGAGTCAGGGAGGCCAGTGGGGAGGGAGTTGCAGGTCTAGGCAGGAGAGGCTGCTGGGATGAGCGGGAATGATGTGAGCAGGGCAGGAGAAGGATGCTGAAAGAAGGTCTGGAGCTGGAATGCATCTTGACCGTTTCTCTTTTTTGCAGGATGCCACCATTGAAGATCTTATTTTGTCATCAGGGAATAGATCTCCAGAGAGTGCCTTTTTGAACACTGTGGAGGAAATTGAGGACTTTCTCCAGACCTTTTCTGACCCATATAAGGAGCATGCAAAAGCCCCAGGTGTGCCAGAGCCAGCTGTGGCTACGACGTCCCCCGGTGAAAACAGCCGGCCAGTGTCAACCCGGAGCCAGGGGCTGCCTCCCAGGAGGCCAGACTCCAGTGAAGGTGCCCAGATGAAGCCAACTGGCAACGGGGTGCAGATGTCAGCCATGGGTCGAGATCAGCACGAGCCTCTGCATGGAGGCCACCTGGCAAGTCTTAAAGGGGACGATGTGATGAATTTCAGGGGTGACCAGACCCTGAATGAAGGCAGTGTTGTGAATGGCAGTGGCAACCAGCCCCAGTATGGGGGTCATGAGACAACTACCAGTTATGACACGACCCTCTATGGGGGCCAGATGACAACCACCAACCACAACCAGACCCTCTCTGGGGGTCAGATGACTGTCACCAATATTGACCAGCAACTCTATGGGATTCAGATGGCAACTGCCAGTTACAACCAGACTCTCCATCTTGGTCAAATGGCAACCACTAATTACAGCCAGCCCTTTTATGGGGGTCAGCTGTCAGCCACCAATGACAACCAGACCTTCTATGGTGTTCAGACAATACCTTCAGGTTACAATACCTTCACTGGAGGTCAAAGGACAGCTTCCAGTTTTGACCAGACTCTGTATTGGCGTCCGATGACATCTGTCTGTGATGGCCAGTCCCTTTATGGGGGTCAGATGACGACCCTCAGTGATAACCACAGTGTCAATGCTGGCCATGTGATGAGCTCTACCTATGAACAGACTCTCTGTGGGGACGGTGGGATGTTCCAGCCGTCCTCATCACAGACATACTCTGGGTTCTTAAGTATTTCAGGTTCCACTTCGATCCTGGGACAGCTTCCAAATAACATGAGGGAGATCGAGACCCAGAGCCATCAGCTCCAGAAGAATCCTTCTGTCCTGAGGCCCTATGTCTGCACACACCCGGGCTGTGGGAAGTCTTACACCAAGTCTGCCCACCTCCGCATCCACGGGCGCACACACACAGGTGAGTGCGGGGGAATGTGTGGGGGAAGGGAAGCTGGGCTTGGTAAAACTTGGGGCTCATTTCAGATCAAGTTGCCTACTCCCACCTGGGAAGATTAGCAGTTGGCAGAGGTGAATAAACAGTCCCAGGGGCAGGCGGTGGTCACAGCCAGAGCTCTGCTGGCTGAAGCCTCTTTCTGTACAGGGATGTGGGGTACAGGGCTGATGGAGATGAGGGGAGGGATTTGTTTGGCCTTTGTTAGGGGGTCTTAATTTTTCCTGAGCCAGAGTCTTTCTATGCTTCCCAGGCCATCTTTAAACTGCAGTACTCAGAAAACTAAATAAATAAAAGTGTGTGGTGGTGCATGCCTGTAATCCCAGTGTTTTGGAGAAAGACTAGAAGACCGCAGGTTCATGAACAGCCTCAGCAAAGAAGTAGGATTATCATCAATCAAATGTTCCACTGAGTGAAAAATAAAATAGTGTTGTGAATGTAGCTTGGAGCTAGATTGCCCCTGGGTTCAATGCCTGTTACCACAGAAAATAAAAAAAGAATCCTATCTCAACTCCTGGACAGCTGGGATTATAGATACAGGCTTTTGAACCTGACTTTTCCTAAGACCTTCCCTTCATGGACCTCTTCTCACCGCAGCAGACAGAAGACACCACTTTGCTGACTTACTTTCCTCTTCATTCCTACCTCACCATCTTATTCTGTCTGTTTTTGTTTTTTGTTTTTTGTTTTATTTTTGGTACTGTTGGTGAAACCCAGGGGCTTTTCTACTTCCACGTTATACTCCCAGAACTATTTATTATACTCTATTTGGAAACAGGGTCTCACAAAGTTGTGAGGGCCTCGCTCAGTAGCTGAGGCTGGCTTTGAAGCTGTGGGATCCCTTGGTCAGCCTCAGAGGTGTTGGAATTACAAACATGCGCCATCACGCCTGGCCTGCTCTGTTACTTTTAACTTCAACTTTTCCTCTTCTCTGTCCAGCTCCGCTGTCCTTCGGCTTTTCTTCTTTGGCCTCCTCCAGACTCCTGTCTTTTCCTCTCTCAAGCCAACATGCTATTACTTTTGGCGGAGGGTTGTTATAGGTGATGGAACCCAAGACATTCTGTCTTTAAGGTACAACAAACATTTTTAATTTTTTTGTTTGGAGAGCTGGTCTCACTAGGTGCTAAGACTCTCCCTAGGTTGCTCATGCTGTTCTGGAGACTGCGATCCTCCTGTCTCAGACAGCCAAGTACTTGGGAATCCTACATGTGTGCCATCACACCTGCCCGTACTTTTCATGTCTCTGTTCACCTCATCCTGAAGACTGACAAGTCTCTCTTGTTCTGTCTGATCCAGGTGAGAAGCCCTATGTATGCACCGCTCCAGGATGCACGTGGAAATTCTCCCGCTCTGACGAACTGTCAAGACACAAGAGAAAACACACCGGGGAACGGCGCTACCCCTGTACTCACTGCAACAAGTGCTTTGCACGATCTGATCATGTGAAGCAGCATGAAAGAGTCCACAGACTGGACCCTTAGAAAAAGAAAACACAACATTGTACCAGCACACAAATTCTATAATAGTTGCCCTTGAAGGTATGTCACCAGCGACCATGAGTGTTACCAAGAGTAAACCAGCTCCAGGGACAGCCTCTGGGATGATCAGTTTTGTTTAGGAGCAGCTATGAAATTCTCCTTTGTGCTCTCAAAGATTCCCTGGCTCTGTCGAGGTGGTAGCCCACACGTGTAATCCCAGTACTTGAGAGGCTGTCACCGGAGAATGACAGGTTGGAAAACCACCTCAGCAAGTCACTGAGGCTCTCATCAACTAAGCCAGACCCTGTGTTTATATAAGAACTGAAGTGCTGTGGGTGGTGGCTCACGCTAGTAATCCCAGCATTGGGAGGCAGGGACTGAAGGATCGTGGTTAGAGGACAGCCTAAGCTACTCAGTGGGTCACTACGCAACTAGGTGAGACCCTGCTTCAAAAATAAATGTAAGAAGCAGGGTGTGGTGGCACACGCTTGTAATCCCAGAGCTTAGGAAGCTGATACAGGAGGATGGAACAGGTTCAAAGCCAGCCTAGCTACTTAGTGAGGCTCTCAGCAAATTAGTGAGATTCTGTTTTCAAATAAGATACAAAATAGATCTGGGAGTATAACCCGGAGGTAGAAGAGCCCCTGGCTTCCTCCCCCAGTTCCAGCAATAAATAAAGAAATATATATATAATAACTGAATTTAAGGCTGGGGATGTTGCTTGGAGGTACAGTGCCCGATCCCCAGAACCAGAACCACACACACAAAAAAAGATAGTTCATCATGATCATGTCATTCGATGATTAGCCAAGATCAGAACGAGAAGGGACATAAGTTTACTCTAAAATGCCCTAATACAATGAATTAGGCACCACATAGGGACTCCAGATAATGAAGGGGAAACATCAGCTAAGCCAGAGAGCAGGGGTAGGAAAGGGAGAAGACAGGTTAATTAATGGAAAATCTACATTCGAGTATGTGTATACATGTGAATATAACACAGTTCACATAGACACTCAGTATTGGGAGGGAGGGAAAAGGGGAAGTGGGAGCAGGGTGGGAAGGACTCCAAGTACCATGTGACTATGTAACATTGTTCACAAGACCCACATTGTAATGTGTGAATATGGTGCTCCAATAAAATAAAATAAAATAAAATAAAATAAAAGAGTTCATTTTTCTGATTCTCCTTCTGTAGTTTACACACATGTTGAAGTGAATCGTCTTCTTTTACTTATGCATTCTCTCTCTTTCCATGACTATTCTTAAAGATTCAACAGTGCTCATAGAATGTCCTTGACTCTCAAGACTGATAAGAAAAAAAATAAGATTTTCAACACAAAAACAACCTACCTCGGCAGACTCCAATTGCTCATATATTCCAACATGATGGTTATTCTTGTGAATGCTTATCTGATGAAAACAATACAGCAAGGAGAGTTACATGAGACACTGAAAGACACTGAGTGTCTCTTCTGCACACTGGGACCTAGGGGGAGTTAGTGTCATCAGAGAAGTGATTTTCTTCAGTGTCCATTAGGGAAGTTTCTCCTTCAGAGACTGGTCATGCAAACAGACTAAGCTAGCTGATGTCAGTGAAGGCCCTGCTTCTGCTGCCTAATCTATAAAACCCCTCTGATTAGGAACAGGTGAATAACCCAGGTAACTGTGGAAAAGATATGTGTCACTTGTCCAGCCAAACACCATGGGAAAAATGGATTGAGGGAGGGGATTTGATGTCCCCTGGGCGACTGAGTTCTTCTGGTAGCTAAGAAGTAGAATTGCCCTAGGCTCCATTTCCAATACCAAAAAAAAATTTTTTTATAGTTCTGTAATCGAAGCCACTGGGGAGACTGAGTCAGGAGGAATACAAGTTGGAGGCCAGCCTGAGTAATTTAGCACTAGGTTATGGAAGTGAGATGAGAAACCCAGTCAGAGCCCTCGAAATATTGTCAAAAGTTTAGACCTATGATAGGACAGAGTAAGAGTCCCCCAAACTCTCCCCTTAGTTGCCCTTGAGCAAGTGAGCACAGCCTTCCAAAAGATAAGGGAGCTGTTTCCTAGGTAACCCAGAATCTTGATCTAGGAGCGCTTCCTAATGTAAACAAGAGCGAGCCAGTGAAAAGACTAAAGAGCTGGGGACGGTATGTAATTTTAGCAACTTGCTAGGTATAATGAATTTCAATCTTACTACTCCCCTCTACAAAGTGAGAGACTGAGGGTTTAAAAATCATGTGAAATTGGGTATGATGGCACATAACAGGAATCCCAGCATTCAGGAATATTGAAGTTCTCTGCCAGCCTCAACTACTGATTGACACCCTCTGCAACTTAGTGACACCTTGTTTCAAAATAAAGAATAAAAGCCAGGTGGGATGACACATACTTATCCCATTTGGGTTGAGGAAACCTGTGGATTGCCATTTGCTGATAGCCTTAGCTAGTGAGGCCTTTTGCAACTCAGTGAGACCCTTTCAAAAATAAAAGACTAAAAAAAGAGGGCTGGGTTGTAGCTCCAAGGTAGAATGCCCCTGGGTTCTATTCCCAGTACCACACACACACAAAAAGAAAGAATAAAAAATGTGACTGGAGATGTATCTCAAAGGTAGAATTATCCTGGGTTTCGTTCAAATACCAGCGAAAAAGAAAGTCCTTTTTTGGAGATTGAGTTCTGTGTGTTTGTCACCTGAGCCATTTACCAGTTAATAAACTGAGAGCCCTGTCTCTGATTTCAGCCTCTGTAAATCCTGTCTCAGGAATCAGGGGCAAAACTGCAGATGGGAGGCTGAGTTTCCTGCAACATTTTGGCGAGCCAGTCAGGAGTAGCTCTTCTGGGCCTGGGACAGCATACGGGGCACTTTGCCACCTCGGGTCTGTGCCTCCTGAGAGTTGGCCTTCCCCATAGTAGACTACTGCCCATTGATAGCACCAGAGGCCAAGTTTTGCCACCCTGTGGAAGGCTTCTCCCAGAGGGGCTTGATTCAGGGGCAGAAACTTAAAGGGTTAAGGCTGGAGAAGAGCACCTCTTTGTATTCATCTCATGCTGACATCTGAATCAGGTAAGCAGCTCTGAGGCTTTGTTAGCTCTGTGTGCTCCAGAATCAGGTAGGCTGCTCTAGGGCTCTCTAAGGTCTGGTCCCACTATCAGGGTAGTGAAAAAGGAGACTGATCCCATCACTGAAAAAAATGTTCCCCCAGTAGTGTCCAAAGTCTATAGAAAGGCTATATTTTGGTGATTTTGTAACTGCTTTTTGATAAACTCATTTAAATCTTCAAAAAAAAAAACAAAGACAAAGTTGAAAATGTAAAACTGGAATTTAGTTCAGTAATCAACATGGCTTAGTGGTGAAAATTCAAGTGTGTTATATGTATGCCTATTAAAATGGTGAAGGCTATGTGAGTGTATACCGTGTCTATAGATAGAAAACTTCACCACTCCTCTCCCATGAGGAGGCAGCAGGATGTATAAAAAAATAAAAAAAAAAAAACTCAAAAGTACACTTGCCCTCTGAGTTTGTAGAGAAAGACCTCCTTATCAGGTTTGCTCCCTCTCTACATTTTCCCCTGGCCAGTTGTTTGATTATCCTGTGTTTGGGTAAATTATTGTATTACTTCTGCATTCTGAGGCCTGATCAAAAAGGAGAGAAAGGAGAGACTTTTCACAGCTAAACGACAAAAATAAAAACCACTGCCCCATGGGCAGTGTTAGTCAACCTTCGGGTAGGTAGGTTTATCTGGGCTCACTACAGATACAACCACAAGGGACAATTCAGGTAATGAGGACCCCAAATCTTGAGTTTCATGCAGCATTCATAAGCTATTTGTAACAGCCAAATTTACATATCAATCAATGGCTTAACTTAAGCCCTTAGTGTAGGGAGGTAGTAAAAAACTGAGCTGCTCCATTCACCTAGATTCTAAGACTGGAGAGAGCTCTCCCTGGCCAGCTTCTGATCATAGAGGTTGTTTTAAACTTTTACCTTGCTTGGTATGGAGGAAAAAAATAAAGAAATTAGATTTCTCCACCACTCCAAATTTAATATGCATGAGAAAGGTAATGCATAGAATATCTCACTGGCTGGCAAACTAGGTATGGGAAAACAAGCAGCCAGAGGCATGGATATATTAGTAGTTAAAAATCTTAGCCCTATGCAAGTTAGTGAGACCCAGTTTCAAAATAAAGAATAAGTTGGGCGTGGTGGCACATGCTTGTCATCCCCACATTTTGGAAGCTGAGACCAGAAGATCTTTGTTTGCCAACACCCTCAGCTACTTAGTGAGGCCCTCTGCAACTCAGTGCAACCCTGTTTCAAAATAAAGTGGTTAGTCACCCACTTCCCCCGAGAAGGGTGATGGTGGATACCCAACAGATAGAGCCCCCATATATACTCTGCAAAGGGAAGGTCATCTGAGAGGAAAAAGTCTTCTCTGCTTCAAGTGAAGCCAAGTGGTCAGCAATACCATGACATGACCTATCCTGACAGATGGTACAACAAGTCGAGGTGAGGCCTCTCCAAGTCCCTAAGAGTAACCCTGAGGAGCCTAGACTGACCTTAAACTGCAAAATTCTTAAAAACCTATGTTTGTGTTTGCCCAGCTTGGCCTTCAATTCCCAGACATGTACTGTTTTCTTTTATTAAAAAATATTGAACCAGGTATGTTGGCACATGCTTGTAATTCCCACGCTTGGGAAGCAGAGACACTAGGAATATGCAGGTTTGAAGAGAGCCTTCCTGGCTTGAGAGAACCTGTTTCCAAAAAAAAGTATAAAATAGGTCTGGCAGTGTAGCCTGGAGGTAGAAGTGTTTCCAAGAACAATCATTCTACAATGAATGAACAATCATTCATGTGTGTGTGTGTGTGTGTGTGTGTGTGTGTGTGTGTAGGAGACTGGCGTGGTGGTGCACTCTTGTAGTCCTAGCAGTATGGAGGTTGAGATCAGAGGATCACGGTTTGTAGCCAGCCTCAGCTACTTAGTGAGACCCTCTGCAACTCAGTAAGAACTGGTTTCAAAATAAAGAATAAGAAATAGGACAGGGGGTGAAGCTCTGAAGATGAATGCCCCTGGGTTTTATCCCCAGACCTGCACACACATGCACAAAAAAAATAGTGAGGGAGGGACCAAGATGGCAGCGGCCACGGTCTCCACAACGACTAAGACACTACTTGGCAGGGGCCAAATAGGACCTGCATTCCTCTGAGAGATCCCGGGAAAACAGATTTTAGTGTAATATCTGATTGGGACCACATATACATTCATAGCCATGTCTTCCTACCTAAAATTTAAGAGAGAAGAAATGGACCAAGATGGCAGAGATGGTAGTGGCGGCAGCGGTGGCAAGTATTAGGGAGAGCTAAATAAATCCAATCCAACCTGCTTTGAACTGTTGGAGAAATCTTGCCCTGTATGCTAAGTAACTCTGTACACATACTATGTAAGAAAAAGTTTTGCAGAGATGAACCAAAATGGCGGTGGTGGCAGGGGCCAGTATTCGGGAGAGGCAGACAGATCCAATCCAATCCAATCCACCTTGAATTTCTGAAAATATCTCCCCAAAAGTAGACTGCTCTTGCGCACGTATGCAGGAATCCTAGACAACACACTATGTAAGAAAAATGCCCAGGGCAATTCAGAGGAACCCGCCCATATTGCTGGGCTGATTTGCTGCGCGGGGTGTCCCGGGGGACCTCAGCTCATGGCCGCTGTACTTCTCTGCACTGTGCTGAGGGTCAGGGGTGCTTGTAGCAGCAGATTTCCCTCTCCATGGTGAGGCTGTGAGCTTCCCCTTTCAGTGGGGAGATACAAGCCATGATGCTAGAGAATTGGGCTCTCAGCTTCTGTAAGTGGCACATGCTGTTTTCTCCTACTAAAATATATGTGGAGGGGAAAATGGGAACCTCTATAAATGTCATGCCCACAGTGACAGGAACCAGAGCCTACCAGGCAGCGTGGCCGGGTCAGAGGCCAGCGGGGAGGGCCCAGAGCCTGCCGTGGTGCGAGGCCGGGTCTGGAGCCAGTGAGGCTAGGCCTAGAGCCTGTTGAGTGGCAGGCCTGGAACTGGGGCCTGCTCCACAGCAAAGGGCCAGCGGGTTTCTTCAACTGTGTGGCCGGGAAGCAATAGAAGCTGCTACTACCTCACCTAATCTCTCAGCAGATTTCCAGATCCAAGTGACCTCTGTTAAAAAAAAAAAAAAAAAATCGGTTGTGAGTGGATCATCCTGGCAAAGTTACTCACCTTCTGGCTTTCAGGTTTTCAGGAAGTGGGAATAAGTATAGAGAAATAGAAGCTCTAATACATTGTTGGGATTGCAAGTTGGTGCAACTACTTTTGAAAACTGTATAGAAGATCCTCAAAAAAATGAAACGAATTTACCTTTTGATCCAGCAATACCCCCTGTGGGTATCTACCAAAAAGAATGAAAACCAGAATACCAAACTAATGCATGCACAATCATGTTCATAGCTGCACAGTTCACTATTGCCAAACTGTGGTACCAGCCAAGATGGCCTTCGACAGATGAGTGGATTTCAAAACTATGGGCTATGTACACAATGGAATTTTGCCCAGCCATAAGGGAGGACAAAATGATGCCATTTACAGTGAAATGTCACAAAAAATAAGAAATCAGGTACTTTTCTTAATGTGCAAAATATTATGGAGAAATGGGTAACAGGAGGAACTCTTGATGAAGAAGGGACCGTATAGAGGAGCAATGAAAATGAAGGTGACATGTCTGGGGATAAGAGGGAGGATAAGGGAAACTCTTTAAAGCACATGATGTACTTGAACATATCAAAGTCAATCAGGAAGCCAAGCATGGGTAGGAGGGAGGGGAGGGAAGGGATTAGAGATTGTGTAGCGGCTGCATGGGTGATGTGTGCGTGTATATCTCCACAGGGTTTTTTATCCCATTGAGATGTATGACTATAATGCACTAATAAAAAGTCATTTTAAAAAAATGAGTGAGGTGTAAGTTGGAGGTACAAATCTCCTGAGTTCGATCTCTGGGACAAAAAAAAAAAAAAAAGAAAAAGAAAAAGTAAATAAAAGAGAATTTTCAGCAGTCCATGCTAAGAAGATATTTCAGATCACTAGAGAAAGCCCAGCGTGCTGATACACTCTGTAATTCCAGGACTTGGGAGGATGAGACAGGGGGATTACAGGTGGAAGCTAACCGCAGTGACTTAGCAAGACTTACTGCAACTTAGCAAGGCTCTGAATCTAAATAAAAAAATAAAATAGCCCTGGGGCTTAGCTCAGAGGTAGAATGTCCCTGCTTTCCTTCCATAGTGATTAAACAGAACTCATTTGCATGTTTACTTGTCTTAGTGCCTAAATCAAGGAGTCACGGAGCCATTTTCTATATTTCTCCGCATTTCTTTTAATCCATGAGTAGTTCGCCTTGATTGGACTTGAGGGGATCATCACCAGCCAGGATGCTGTGTATGGGGAAGGGATGGCCGGGAGAAGGTGTAGAGAACCACAGTAACACTGTGTGCCTGCCTATGTGTATCATGTGAACCTCACTACCATGGATAATTACAATGCACCCAGGACAGTATTTAAAATTTAAATATCGTTCTTGTCAGGCATTGTGGTGCATGCTTGTAATCCCAATACTTGGTAGGCTGAGACAGGAGAATCTGGGTTTGCTTCCAGCCCGAGCAATTTAATGAGGCCCTCTACAACTCAGTAAGACCCTGTTTCAAAATAAAGAACAGCAGGTCGGACGTGGTGGCACACGCTTGTAATCCCCGTGTTTGGGAGGCAGAGACAGGATGATCGAGCAGGAGACCCTGTTTCCAAATAAAAAAGTACAAAAAATAGGTATGGGAGTGTAGCCCGGAGGTAGAAGTGGCTTCCAGCAACCCCAATACCACCAAAAAAAAAAAAAAAAAAAAAAAAACCTAAAAAACAACAAAAAAAAATAAAGAACAACAACAAAAAATGTGGCTGGGATATAGCTCAGTGGTTAAATGCTACTGGGTTCAATCCTCAGTACCACAGGGAAAAAACAATGTCATTCTCAGGAGAGGAGGGTCTCAAACCCAAGCTACTGGAGAATCTGAGGCTGGAGGACTTCAAATTGGAGGCCAGCCTGGGCTATTTATCCGTAGGTCAAAAGGCAGCCAGGATGATCTAGGATGAACTCAGTATTTCCTGCCAGGATTCATTTTGCTTAAATTTCCTGGGATCAATGAGGTGAAATATGCATAATCCCAAGGCCTAGGACATAATGAGCGTTAAGGTCTTGGTGAGCATGGCTGGGGCAGGGGAAAGCTTAGCAAAAACTCAGGGGACAACAGCAAAGCCAGTCGGGTTCAAAAGTAGGATCCACGATGACCTTTCATAGTCCAAGCAAAATCTTTCTGTCCTCGGTTTCCCCATTCTGGGGAAGCTATAATAAAACTCCATGTCCTGAAATTGAGATTGGGATAAAATGGCTACTATCAATTGCAAATTGTAGGATGGTGGGAAAATGCAATGACCTCAAGAGGAGGCTTCCGGTAGGTAACCCCAGGAAGGGTAGTGAACACAGATGCTTTGGGTTCTATTGGGCTGTGCATTATAAAGTGTTTGTTTGTTGGTTTGTTTGTTTTCGTGGTATTGGGAATGGAAGCCAGGGTCGTTCTACGTCAGAGCTACACCCCTACCCGGATTTTTAATTCTTTATTTTCAAACAGAGTCTCACTAAGTTACAAAGGACCTAAGTAGCTGAGGCTGGGAGCAAACCGTGAGCCTCCTGTCTCAGCCTCCCAGATGCTGAGGATACAATCGTGCACCAACACGCCCAGCTCAGTGTTTATTTTGTGTTTATATCTCTTGTTGTTGTTGTACTAAGGGTAGAACCCAGGGGATTCCTACCTCCAGGCTATACCCATTGCCCAAGGTCAATCTAATCAAATAAAACCTGGCAGGAAATCCTGAGGATTCAGTCAGGTTTTCCTTGATCACAGTGACTGCCTCTTCTCCTGCTCCTTCTCCTTCATGGGTCCTGCTATACTGCCCAGGCTGCCTCCACCGTGGGGTCCTCCAGCCTCAGCCTGTCCAGGACCTTGGATTTGAGCCCCACCACCTCCAGCCTCCTGACTGTAATCCTCCTTCTCAGACTCCAAGGTTACAGCGCCTGCTGCTCAGGCTGTATTAATTGCCTCGCTGTTGTCTACAGCATCCTGCCACTTGACACGCCTATCAACAGTACACAAGGCTCCAAGTTTTCCATCCTTGATAGCACATTTACTTTCTGGTGTGCCAATGCCCCCAGCAAGTATAATCTTATTATTTTCTTTCTAGTGCCAGCTTTGAGTTTCATATTTTCTTTTTTTTTCTTGTTTTTAAGTTACAAAGTTAGCTTATTGGCTTAAACATTTTTAAATGTGGGTACAGGTATAAATTTTCCCTCTGGTATAGCTTTTCCTGCATCTCATAAATTTCAGTATATTTCATTTCTCCTTTTCTTCTTTCCTTTTTTCTTTCTTCCTTCCTTCCTTCTTCCTTATACTTACTAGGGATCAAATCCAGGGGTGTTCACCTACTGAGCTGTATCCTTAGATCTTTTTATTTTTATTTATTTATTTATTTATTTATTTATTTATTTATTTATTCATTGTGTCAGCTGGCACCACATGTCCCAGGAGCAAAGGGCGCTCCTAGCCTCTGCGATCCTCTGCGTGGAGAAGAGGCAGTCACTATGATCTAGGATGAGCTCAGTATTTCATGCCAGGATTCTTTTTGATTAAATTTCCTGTGATCAATGAGGTAAAATATGCATAATCCCAAGGCCTAGGGCCACATCAGGAGTTAAGGTCTTGCTGAGCGTGGCTGGGGCAGGGGAAAGCTTAGCAAGGACTCAGGTGACAAAAGCAAACCCAGTCAGCTTCAAAACTAGGATCCGCGATGACCTTTCCTACTCCAAGAAAAATGTTTCTATCCTCAGTTTCCCCACCCACGGCAGCTATAATAAAACTCCATGTCCTGAAATTGAGATTGGGATAAAATCGCTACTATCAATTGCAAATTGTAGGATGGTGGGAAATTCCAATGACCTCAAGAGGAGACCTCTGGTAGGTAAATCCAGTAAACCTTGGTTTCCTGAAGTCAAGGGAAATAGTAATTAACCTAGTGACCTTGGCGGTTGGCTAATCCCCTGGAGGCGTGGCCAATGGAGGCAGGAGTCTGAGACCCCACCCATTCCTCTAGGGCTATAAGTACCTAAGGGAACTCCATAGCTCAGTAGAGGTTCCACAGGTCTCTACCAGTAGAATCCTCCTCCAACGCAGGCCTCAACCAGCGCGGGTATCGGTGGGCACAGTCCTCCATTGGGCAGCTCTGAACAATTTCAGACGTCCACAGACGTAGACTTTAACTTGTGCAGCCTTACTCTGCGTAGCTCTTGAAGGACAGGAGCAGTCCTCGACCAGCACAGGCCAAGACCCCACCATGGATCTACCCTTGGTGAGTCTGGCTTCCAAATGTGGGGGCTTAGCGTGGGTTTTCCATCCTTGATAGCACATTTACTTTCTGGTGCGCCAATCCCCCCAACAAGTGTGATCTTATTATTTTCTTTCTAGTGCCAGCTTTGAGTTTCATTTTTTCTTTTTTTCTTTTTTCTAGTTTTTAAGTTGCAAAGTTAGCTTATTGGTTTAAACGTTTTTTAAATGTGTGTGGAGGTATAAATTTTCCCTTTAGTATAGCTTTTGCTGCATCTCATAAATTTCACTATACTTCATTTCTTCTTTTTTCTTTCCTTTTTTCTTTCTTCTTCCTTCCTCCTTCCTTACTTCATACTAGAAATCAAATCCAGGGGCGTTCCCCTACTGAGCTGTATCCCTAGATCTTTTTTATTTTTATTTATTCACTCATTCATTCATTTATTTTGTGACTTCGGCAATGGAGCCTAGGGTCATTTGACCTCCTAGCTACACCCCCTACCCTATTTGTATTTTGAACGTGATTTTCCTAAATTTCCCAGGCTGAAATCCAACTTGCAATCCTCTTGTCTCATTCCTCTGAGTTGCTGGGATTATAGGCATGTTTTTACCACACTGGCCTTGTTTTTATTTTTATTCACTTAAAAAGTAGTTTTGTTTTTAGCCGGGCGTGGTGGCACACACTTCTAATCCCAATACTTGTGAGGCTGAATCAGGAGGATCATGCAGGTTTGAAGTCCGCCTCAGGTACTCAGTGAGGCTCTCAGCAACTTAATGAGACCATGATTCCAAATAAAATATAAAATAGGGCTGGGAGTGTAACCAGGAGGTAGAATTCCTCTGGGTTCTATCCCTAGTACTACCAAAAAAAAAAGAAAGAAAGAAAAAAAGAAAAAAGAAAAAAAATGTATTTTTGGCCAGGCGTGGTGGTGCACTTTTGTTATTTCCGTGCTTGGGAGGCAGAGACAGGAGGATTGCACAGGTTTGAAGCCAGCCTCGCTGGCTTAAGAGACCCTGTTTCCAAATAAAAATAAAAATAGGTCTGGGAGTGTAGCCCGGAGGTAGAAGGGTTTCCAGGAACCCCAGTACCACCAAAAAAAAAAAAAAAAAAAAAAAAGTATTTTTATTTTTTATTTGTTGCTCGTTTGTTTGTTTGTTTGTTTATTTATGTACTAAGGATTAGACCAGGGGCATTCTATCTCTCACTCCACCCTAGCACTATTATGTTTTTAGTCAGTTCTTTTAAGAGTGCCCTCTTCCAGTCCCTGGAGAATGCACTTATTTCAAAGCGAGATTGCTCAGAACTTCTGTGGACTTGGGTAGAAGGGAGGAGTTGAGCGTGTCTGTGGTTCACCATACTCAATGGCATTTCAGGTGTGCACTTTTGAATGCAGCCAGGGGAAGAACCATGGTGTCTCTGTCCTAGGAGTCAGGGCTGAGCAGGGCGGCAGAGACTGGGCTTGGGTGGCAGGAACAGGAAAGGAGAACCTATTAGCTAGGACAGAATGTAGCACGGCTGTGGGGGCAGAGCAAGGGGCAGGCCAGGGACATGGCAAACCTGAGTGGACAGGTCTGGTGGGGAGGGAGACAGCTGGGAAGAGACACACAGGGTAAGAAAATCCAGAGGGTGGATTTTTTTTTTTTTTTTTTTTGCGGTACTGGGGATTGAACCCAGGACCATTCTACCTCCAAGCTACACCCTCAGTCCTATTTTTTTATTCTTTATTTGGAAACAGGATCTCACTGACTTGCTGAGAGCCTCTGTAAGTAGCCGGTCTGGCTTCGAAACTATGAAATCTTTTTGTCTCAGCCTCCCAAGTCTGGGATTACAAGGGTCTACCACCACACCTGGCTGTTTTTTTTTTTTTTTAATTGGGATTGAATCCCTGGGTACTTGACCAATGAGCAATATCCCCAGCCCAGATCTTTTTATTGTTTTACTTTGAGAAGATGTCAGCTAAGTTGCCCAAACCAGCCTTGGACTTGTGGTCCTGCTGCCTCGGTCTTGGGAGTAGCTGGGATTACAGGTGTGCCACTCTAGCAGGCTGTCAGATGGTGGCTTATAGGAGTCGGTGATCAGCTGATCCCAGGTGAATGGCATAGGAAGCCCCATCCTCTGGTGAGCACTCTGAGCTCCAGTGTAAACCTTGACCGTGTGCAGTTAGGCTTCTGCTGTCAAAACGTTACTTCTTGGACTCTGTCTTAGTCCATTCCATTTGTCCCCTATAACCAAGTGCCCTAGAGTGGGCGGCTTATAGACAACAGAAAATGAACATAACAGTACTGGAGGCTGGGGGTCCACGTCAAGGCAGCATCAGGTTCTGATTTCTGAATTGTAGATGGAACCTGCCAGCTGTGTCCTCATGGTGAAGTGAGGAATTCTTGTCTCCTCAGTCACTTCAAAATCCACTGATGCCATTAAAGAGACTAATCCTTGGTGAGCCTGTTGACCTGTAAATTCAGGTATTGAGAGGCTGAGACAGGAGGATGGTGGGTAGGTTCAGGGCCAGCATCCCCCTCTTAGCAAGACCCTGATTCAAAATAAAAAATGTTAGACTATACGTCAGAGGTAGACTCTCCCTGGGAAATTTTTAACACACACACACACACACACACACACACACACACACACACAAACACACATACACACACACACATACACGGTGACTGTGAGGCAGGGCATCCTTGGAGGTCTCAGGATTACAGGGACTCCTGCACGCACCTGCACTCTCCCTGCACTGGCAGACGCACAGGCACACTGGGCATTTCACAGGTTTAACTGTCCATGGAGGGCGCTCTGGATGGGCTCAGCTGGGGAGTCAGGGAGGCCAGTGGGGAGGGAGTTGCAGGTCTAGGCAGAGAGGCTGCTGGGATTAGCAGGAAAGATGTGAGCAGGGCAGGAGAAGGATGCTGAAAGAAGGTCTGGAGCTGGAATGCATCTTGACCGTTTCTCTTTTTTGCAGGATGCCACCATTGAAGATCTTATTTTGTCATCAGGGAATAGCTCACCAGAGAGTGCCTTTTTGAACACTGTGGAGGAAATTGAGGACTTTCTCCAGACTTTCTCTGACCCATATAAGGAGCATGCAAAAGCCCCAGGTGTGCCAGAGCCAGCTGTGGCTACGACTGCCTCCGGTGAAAACAGCTGGCCAGTGTCAACCCGGAGCCAGGGGCTGCCTCCCAGGAGGCCAGACTATAGTGAAGGTGCCCAGATGAAGCCGACTGGCAACGGGGTGCAGATGTCAGCCCTGGGCCGAGATCAGCACCAGCGTCTGCATGGAGGTCACCTGGCAAGTCTTAAAGGGGACGATGTGAGGAATTTTAGGAGTGACCAGACCCTGAATGAAGGCAGTGTTGTGAATGGCAGTTGCCAGTATGGCAACTGCCAGTATTGGCAGCCCCAGTATGGGGGTCATGCGGCAACTACCAATTATGACACGACCCTCTATGGGGGCCAAATGACAACCACCAACCACAACCAGACCCTCTCTGGGAGTCACATGACTGTCACCAATATTGACCAGCAAGTTTATGGGATTCAGATGGCAACTGCCAGTTACAACCAGACTCTTCTTGGTCAAATGGCAACCACTAATTACAGCCAGCCCTTTTATGGGAGTCAGCTGTCAGTCTCCAATGACAACCAGACTTTCTATGTTGTTCAGACAATACCTTCAGGTTACAATACCTTCACTGGAGGTCAAAGGACAGCTGCCAGTTTTGACCAGACTCTCTATTGGCGTCCAATGACATCTGTCTGTGATGGCCAATCCCTTTATGGGGGTCAGATGACGACCCTCAGTGATAACCACAGTGTCAATGCCGGCCATGTGATGAGCTCTACCTGTGACCAGACTCTCTGTGCGGACGGTGGGGTGTCCCAGCCATCCTCAGTACAGACATACTCAGGGTTCTTAAGTATTTCAGGTTCCCCTTCGATCCTGGGACAGCTTCCAAATAACATGAGGGAGATCGAGACCCAGAGCCATCAGCTCCAGAAGAATCCTTCTGTCCTGAGGCCCTATGTCTGCACACACCCGGGCTGTGGGAAGTCTTACACCAAGTCTGCCCACCTCCGCATCCACGGGCGCACACACACAGGTGAGTGCGGGGGAATGTGTGGGGGAAGGGACGCTGGGCTTGGTAAAACTTGGGGCTCATTTCAGATCAAGTTGCCTACTCCCACCTGGGAAGATTAGCAGTTGCAGAGTTGAATAAACAGTCCCAGGGGCAGGTGGTGGTCACAGCCAGAGCTCTGCTGGCTGAAGCCTCTTGCTGTAGAGGGATGTGGGGTACAGGGATGATGGAGATGAGGGAGGGATTTATTTGGCCTCTGTTAAGGGGTCTTAATTTTTCCTGAGCCAGAGTCTTTCTATGCTTCCCAGGCCATCTTTAAACTGCAGTACTCAGAAAACTAAATAAATAAAAGTGTGTGGTACTTGCATGCCTGTAATCCCAGTGATTGGGAGACAGACTAGAAGACCGCAGGTTCATGAACAGCCTCAGCAAAGAAGTAGGATTATCATCAATCAAATGTTCCACTGAGTGAAAAATAAAATAGTGTTGTGAATGTAGCTTGGAGCTAGATTGCCCCTGGGTTCAATGCCTGTTACCACAGAAAATAAAAAAAGAATCCTATCTCAACTCCTGGACAGCTGGGATTACAGATACAGCTTTTGAACCTTACTTTTCCTAAGACCTTCCCTTCATGGACCTCTTCTCACCCCAGCAGACAGAAGACAACACTTTTCTGACCTACTTTCCTCTTCATTCCTACCTCACCCACTATCTTATTCTGTCTGGGTTTTTTTTTGGTACTGTTGGTGAAACCCAGGGGCTTTTCTACTTCCAGGTTATACTCCCAGAACTATTTATTATACTCTATTTGGAAACAGGGTCTCACAAAGTTGTGAGAGCCTCACTCAGTAGCTGAGGCTGGCTTTGAAGCTGTGTGATCCCTTGGTCTCAGCCTCTGAAGCGTTTGAATTACAAACATGCGCCACCACGCCTGGCCTGCTCTGTTACTTTTAACTTCAACGTTTCCTCTTCTCTGTCCAGCTCCGCTGTCCTTCGGCATTTCCTCTTTGGCCTCCTCCAGACTCCTATCTTTTCCTCTCTCAAGCCAACGTGCTATTACTTTTGGCGGAGGGTTGTTATAGGTGATGGAACCCAAGACATTCTCTCTTTAAGATACAACAAACATTTTTAATTTTTTTGTTTGGAGAGCTGGTCTCACTAGGTGCTGAGTGAGACTCTCCCTAGGTTGCTCATGCTGTTCTGGAGACTGCGATCCTCCTGTCTCAGACAGCCAAGTACTTGGGAATCCTACATGTGTGCCATCACACCTGCCCGTACTTTTCATGTCTCTGTTCACTTCATCCTGAAGACTGACAAGTCTCTCTTGTTCTGTCTGATCCAGGTGAGAAGCCCTATGTATGCACCGCTCCAGGATGCACGTGGAAATTCTCCCGCTCCGACGAACTGTCAAGACACAAGAGAAAACACACCGGGGAACGGCGCTACCCCTGTACTCACTGCAACAAGTGCTTTGCACGATCTGATCATGTGAAGCAGCATGAAAGAGTCCACAGACTGGACCCTTAGAAAAAGAAAACACAACATTGTACCAGCACACAAATTCTATAATAGTTGCCCTTGAAGGTATGTCACCAGTACCATGAGTGTTACCAAGAGTAAACCAGCTCCAGGGACAGCCTCTGGGATGATCAGCTTTGTTTAGGAGCAGCTATGAAATTCTCCTTTGTGCTCTCAAAGATTCCCTGGCTCTGTCGAGGTGGTAGCCCACACGTGTAATCCCAGTACTTGAGAGGCTGACACCGGAGAATGACAGGTTGGAAAACCACCTCAGCAAGGCACTGAGGCTCTCATCAACTAAGCCAGACCCTATTTTTATATAGGAAATGAAGGTTTGTGGGTGGTGGAGCATACATGTAATCCCAGAATTCGGGAGGATTAGACTGGAGGATCACGGTTTGCAGACAGCCTAAGATACTTAGCGGTGCATGTTACAACTCAGTGAGACCCTGTTTCACAAATGAAAGGACTAAAAAATAGGGCCAGGGGTGTAGCTTGGAAGTACAATGCCCCTGGTTTTCATCCGCTGTACTGCAAAAAAAAAAAAAAGACAGTTCATCAAAATCATGTTATTTGCAAGATTATCCAATCACAGAAAGTGAAGGGACATAAGTTTACTCTAAAATGCCCAAGCTAGGGAGCATTAGGTATTGCAAAGGGACTCCAGATAATGAAGGGGAAACATCAGCTAAGCCAGAAAGCAGGTGTAGGAGAGGGAGAAGGCTGAGGTTAATTAATGGAAAATCTACATTTGAATACATGTATACATGTGAATATAACACAGTTAACATGGACACTCAGTATTGGGAGGGAGGGAAAAGGGGAAGTGGGAGCAGGGTGGGAAGGACTCCAAGTACCACGTGACTATGTAACATTGTCAGCAAGACCCACATTGTAATGTGTGAATATGGTGCTCCAATAAAATAAAATAAAATAAAAAAGAGTTCATTCTTCTGATTCTCCTTTTATAGTTTACACACAGGTGTAATTGAATTGTCTTCTTTTACTTCTGCGTTCTCTCTGAATCTCTTTCCATGACTATTCTTAAATATTCAACAAAGCTCATAGAATGACCTTTGACTCTCAAGACTAATGAGAAACACAAGAGATTCTCAAAACAAAAGCACCCTGCCTGGGCAGACTCCAATTGCTCATATATTCGTACATGATGGTCTATTCTTGTGAATATTTATCTGATGAAAACAATACACCAAGGATAGTTTAGATATCTTTTTGTGTGTGTGGGGGGGGGGGTCTATGGGTGGAATTCAGGGGCATTCGACCTCCGAGCTACATCCCCAGCCCTATTTTTTATTCTTTATTTTGAAACAGGGTCTCACTGAGTTGCAGAGGGCCTCACTAAGTAGCTGAGGCTGTCTTCGAACAGCGATCCTCCGGTCTCAGCCTCCGAAATGCTGGGATTACAAGCATGCATCACCACACCCGGCTTAGCTTAGAATTCTCATGGCTTCATTATTCAGGTTGCCTGTACTGTCCTTAAAAAAAAAAAAAAAGAACGCTAGCCAGGCGTGGTGGCGCATGCTTGTAATCCCCACGCTTGGGAGGTGGAGACAGGAGGATCGCGCAGGTTCAATGCCAGCCTCACTGGCTTAAGAGATCGTGTTTCCAAATAAAAATATAAAATAGGTCTGGGAGTGTAGCCCGGAGGTAGAAGGGTTTCCAGGAACCCCAGTACCACCAAAAAAAAAAAAAAAGACTAGTACAATACCATGTCCAGGAATGCCCCTGTCTGTTCCCCAAACCCTGGCCAAGTTAGGAAAAGAATGAGAACAAGCCTGGGCTATGAAGTCCAGCTACATGAGCCATTGAAAGACCCTGAGTGTCTCTTCTGCGCACTGGGATCTAGGGGGAGTTAGTGTCATCAGAGAAGCGATTTTCTTGAGTGTCCATTAGGAAAGTTTCTCCTTCAGAGACTGGTCATGCAAACAGACTAAGCTAGCTGATGTCAGTGAAGGCCCTGCTTCTGCTGCCTAATCTATAAAACCCTCTGAGTAGGAATAGGTGCAGAACCCAGGTAACTGTGGAAGATTTACGTGTCACTTGTCCAGCCAAACACCATGGGAAAAACAGCATGAGGGAGGGGATTAGATGTCCCCTGGGCGACTGAGTTCTTCTTGTAGCTCAGAAGTAGAATTGCCCTAGGCTCCATTCCCAATACCAAAAATACATATTTTTTTTAAGTTCTGTAATCGAAGCCACTAGGGAGACTGAGTCAGGAGGAACACAAGTTGGAGGCCAGCCTGAGTAAGTTAGAACGATGCTATGGAAGTGAGATAAAAAACCCAGTCAGAGCCTTCGAAATACTGTCAGAAGTTTAGACCCAAGATAGGAAAGAGTAAGAGTATTTTATTTTATATTTTTTGCAGTAGTGCGAATGTAACCCAGAGATTTTTCTACCCCCATGCTATACCCGCAGCTCTATTTTTTATTCTTTCTTTTGAAACAGGGTCTCACTGTGTTGCAAAAGGCCTCACTAAGTAGCTGAGGCTGTCCTCAGAACCTCAATCCTCCTATCTCAGCCTCCCAAATGCTGGGATGACAAGTGTGTGCCACCACGCCCGGCTACTTCTATTTTCTAATGTGACTTGTTCTCTTACCTGCTAACAACAAATTTTCTTATGCAAGCATCCAGAAAGATTCGCAGCAAAATATGGCTTTTTATTTCAGAAAAAGTGGTGGTTTTCACTTTTTGAGCCCAGGAAATTTTGCAAATTAACCTGGGTTGATGTGTATATATCTTCTGTCTTGATTCATTTTTGCTCTGTCTCTGATGTATTTTGTTTTGTTTTGTCTAGCTAGAGGCTTTCAGGGGACTTTTGGTTTCTTTCCCCTGCCATCTATCCTCAGCAACTGCTTAAGTGTTAATTCTCTGTTATAACTGTTGATGTTGTTGGTTGTGTATTTGTGTAATGTGTCTGTTCACATAGTACCACAAATTAACAGTGACAGAGTAAATACACTTAAAATTTAAAGGTAACATAAAATCTGGCCAGTATTAGAAAATTGCCTCAGTATTGATTCCAAATTGAAATGTGCAGGGTATAAGCCGGGCGTGGTGCCGCACGCTAGTAATCCCAGCATTTGGGAGGCTAAGACCGGAGGATGGAGGTGTGTGGACAGCGTCAGCTACTTAGTGAGGCACTTCATAACTTAGTGAGAGCCTGTTTCAATAAAATACTGAATTAAAATAGGGCAGGGGCTGTAGCTTGGAAGTCGAATGCCCTGAGTTCCATCCCCAGACCCGCCAAAAAAAAAATTAAATTAAAAAAAATTTTTTTTTTTTTTTTGGTGGTACTGGGGTTCCTGGAAGCCCTTCTACCTCCGGTATACACTCCCACGGGCTACACTCCCAGACCTATTTTTTTAACATTTTTATGTGGAAACAGAGTCTCTTAAGTCAGCGAGGCTGGCTCCGAACCAGCGCGATCCTCCTGTCTCCGCCTCCCAAGCGCGGGGATTACAAGCGTGCACCCCCATGCCCGGCTAAATTAAAATAAATTTAAAAGCCAGGCGTGAGGGTGCACGCTTGCAATGCCCGTACTTGGGAGGAGGAGACAGGAGGATCACGCAGGTTTGAAGCCAGCCGTGCTGGCTTAAGAGACCCTGTTTCCAAATAATAATAAAAAAAAAGTATAAAAATAGATCTGGGAGTGTAGCCTGGAGGTAGAAGGGCTTCCAGGAACCCCAGTACCACCAACTAAATTAATTATTATTAATTAAAAAATAAATAAAACGTGCAGGGCAGTCTGAGCCTGGGTGCTGTTCGAGCACTCAGGCGGCAGGCAGGTGGGCAGAAAAGGGGGGGCAGTGGGAACAGGAGCTTTGCCTGCTGTTCTTCACAACTCTGCCCTTATCCTTTTCTCTGATTTAACCTGTGGTAAAAACGCAGAAGCAATTAAAACATATATATGTGCATCTCAATATGCATATACATATACATATACATATACATATACATATACATATACACAATTTAAAACTCTGCCTGGCACATCATTTTTTTGGCTTTTTTTTTTTTTTTTTTGCGGGTTTGGTGATGGAACCCAGGAGGATTTGACCTCTGAGCTAAATCCCCTGCCCTATTTTTTATTCTCTATTTTGAAGCAGGGTCTCACTGAGTTGCAGAGGGCCTCACTAAGTAGCTGTGTGTGTGTGTGTGTGTGTGTGTGTGTGTGTGTGTGTGTGTATTTTTTCTTTACATAGGAGAAAACAGCACATGTCATTTGCAGAAGCTGGGAGCCCAATTCCCTAGCGGCAATGGATTTTATCTCTCCACTGATAGTGGAGGTTCGCAGCCTCACCATGGAGAGTGGGATCTGCTGCTCCAAGCACACCCTGGCTCCCAGTGCAGCACAGATGAGTGTGGCGGCCATGAGCTGAGGTCTCCTGGGACACCTGGTGCAGCGAGCCGGCCCAGCCATATGGGCGGGGCTCCCTCCGACTTGCCCCAGACATTTTTTTTATACAGTATGTTGTCCAGAATTCCTGCACATGTGCGGAGGGAGCAGTCTACTTTGGGGGAGATTGCTTCAAAAATTCAAGGTGGATTGGGTTGGATCTGTCTGCCACTCCCAAATACTAGCCACCGCCACTGCCGCCATCTTGGTCTGTCTCCACGAAACTCTTTCTTACATAGTATATTGTCCAGAGTTCCTGAGCGTGTGGGACAGGAATAGTCTACTTTTGGGGGAGATTTCTTCAAAAATTCAATGTGGGTTTGGTTGGATCTGTCTGCCTCTCCTGAATACTGGCCGCCGCCAGTAGACCTTCTTGGTCTCTCCTAGAGTATGTTGTTAAGTATTCCTGTGCATGTGTGGCAGGAGCAGTCTTCTTTCTGATCTCTTCTGGGATATCCCTCCAAAAATCACTTTTCTTGCAGTGGCGGGTGTCGTACTGCCATCTTGCCTCTAATTCTGCCATTTTCCACTCTCTCTCCTATATTTCAGATTGGAAATGACTGGAAATGTTTCTGTGTGTTGTCCCAATCAGCTATTAAATAAAAATCTGTTGTCCAGGGTTTCTCAGAGGGATGCATGTCCTATTCATCTGCTGCCAACCTACATCGCTCTGGCCGTGGTCGCCACTGCAGTCGCAGCCACTACCATCTTTCTTCCTCTTCAATATTTTTTAATAAAAGAAAACAGTACATGTCTTTTGCAGGAGTTGGGGGCCCTAGTACTTAGTAGCAATATGTTTTATCTCCCCTCCAAGAGCGGAGGCCCACAGCTTCACCATGGAGAGCAGGTTCTGCTGCTCTAAGCTCACCCAGCCCCAGCGCTGCGCAGAGGAGCGCGGCGGCCAGGAGCACCGTTGGCTCCAGGGACGCACGGCACTGGCCGACCCACTTATGCAGGGCTCCATCTGACATGCCCCAAACATTTTTCTTACATAGTATGCTGTCCAGAGTTCCTGAGCATGTGGGGCAGGTGCAGTTACTTTCGGTGATATTTCCTCAAAAGTTCAGGGTGGATTAGAATGAATCTACCTGCCTGTCTCTGATACTGGCCGCCGCTGCCATCTTGGCCCTCTTCACGAGCATTTTTCTTACATAGTATGTTGTCCAGAATTCCTGAGCATGTGGGGCAGGAGCAGGCTTTTTAGGAGGAGATTTCTCCAACAGTTCAAGGCAGGTTGGATTGGATTTATCTAGCTCTCTTGAATACTGGCCGCCACCGCCGCCATCTCCGCCATCTATGTCTGTCTCTTCTCTTTTATATTTTAGGTAGGAAGTCATGGCTTTAAATGTCTCTATATGTTGTTCCAATCAGATATTAAACCAAAATCTGATGTCCGGGGTTTCTCAGAGGAATACCTGTCCTATTTGGCCTCTGCCAGCTATCGTCACTGCAGCCGCGGTCACCACTGTGACCGCAGCCGCCACCATCTTGAAAAAGTTATTATATATACAGCTGTTATGTTGACTATTAGTGACTCCTTTATAAATTAAGTATGTTTCCTAAGTGTCTTCCAGGACATAAAGCTTAAAAAAAGTTAACCAAGCTGGTATCTTCTAACCAAAGATTGTAAATGGTAACTAAATTTTTCTTTTAAATTTATATTTGTATGTCCTTAAACCATATTATGACCATCTTTGAACAAAGATAATTAAAAGTACTTAAATATGTGGCATTTCAAACCAGGTCACTCTTTAAAAAAACCCTGATATTAATAATATATATATATAATAAGTTTATATGGGGATTTATTTGTGTCATCCAATATTGTCAAAACTATGATACAGATTAGATTTGTTTTGTCCCTACTAGTTTTTTTTTTTTTTTACATTTCCTTACAGGCCTTTGAATTGTTGTCTGTTAACATTACAGACATACAGCTACCAGCAGAGTAATCTAAACAATATTTTAGTAGCCCTTGCATAAAAGAAACAGATAGGCTATAATATTGACCCTATTCATTATAAGGGACTGGTAAGAACTTACCTCTTGACTGTGTAACAACTGAGGCTTGTAAAACAATCAGAAAATAAGAGGTAAAAGACAAATATAGCCAATATATTGACCCTGGCTCTCCAAGGTTAATGTCAATAGAATCACAGAAATATAATGGGAATTATAAAGACTCTATAGATTCTAGAGAGTCACCGAATCCCCCCAAGTAGGGAGATTGTGAGGACCCCAGAGACCTAGAGCCCCCAGTGCGCATCCTCTAAGAAGGAGGGTCATTGGAAAGGGAAGTATCACCGTGGTGGTCAGGCGATGACTCAGACCACAGAAAAGAGCCATCTGAGTTCAAATCTAGGATCTGTGGTTGACCCTTTGGCCTCCACAGCCGACTTTGTCCAATCCTCATGACCACATCTCCAGGTAAGTGTGACAAATGAAAGTCAATCACTAAGCCAAATATGAGAGGGAAGGAGAGGGGAGGGAATGGGGTGGGAATTGGTGAAAGGCTAAATGAGTGATGTGGGCATGTATGCCTCTATCACTTGGACCCCATAAAGATGTATGACAACAATGCACCAATAAATTTAAAAAATGCATATCCAGCACTGATGTTGGTATGAAGTGGCTAATGTGAATTGCAAACGGTGAGATGAAGGGAAATTACAGTGATGTCAGGAAGGGCCAGTGGTAGATAATCAAGTTACTCTTGGGGTCCTGAAGTCTAGATAGATGGTAATTAACCAAGTAGCCATTGGTGGTGGGTTCCAGCTTCCAGAGGGCATAGACAGACAGAGGCGGGAATCTGAGACTTCAGGCATCCCTGCATGACTAAAAAACGCACACATACACGCAAAAAATAGAAAAGAAAAGAAAAAAAGAGACCAACAAAAATGGAGCTCATGTTTCAGTATAGGCTGTTTTGTCCCATGGGGGACCAGAGAATCTAAACCAAGGGCAAGGACTGTGGGTGAAAATGACATCTTTCCCCACTTGGTTAGTATTGAACTGGTCACTGGTATCCCAACACTCCTGGCACCATTAGTAGGGGAAAACAGATAAAGCTTTCAGTTTGGTGTTTGAGGGCAACCACCAGAACCCTGCCTAAACCAGGACATACTATTTATTCAAATTGATAATTAGATTATTATCATCTGGGTGTGGTGGCGCACACTTGTAATCCCAGCATTCAGGAGGCTGAGACCAGAGGATCACGGTTTGCAGACAGCCTCGGCTACTTAGTGAAGCCCTCCGCAACTTAGTGAGACCCTGTTTCAAAATAAAGAATAAAATAATTGGGCGGGAGGTGTAGTTTGGAGGTCGAATGCCCCTGGGTTCCATCCTCAGACCCACACACACAAAAAAAAAAAAAAGAATATTATCAACAATTTTGTACCTACCTGTGTTTCTCCCATCCATCCTTCTATTTTCAAAATTAATGACTATCCACAATGTTGAATATATAAATTCTCTTGATTATCTTTTTATAGATTTATCACAAATGCATGTGTTGAACATTAACACATAGATTTTCTTAATTTAAGCTTTAAAAATGTCATGTTAAGGGATACATAATCTCCTGTAATCTTTTCTTTTTCCACTCAGCATTATATCTCTGAGATTCCCCCCTAATGTTGTAACACCAGTGTGTTAGTCAGCTTTCCATCATAGTGACAAAATGCCCGATATAAATCAACTTCAAGATAAGAAAAGGTTTAGCCGGGCGCATGCTTGTAATCCCAGCATTTGGGAGGCTGAGACAGGAGGATTGTGGTTCAAGGACAGCCTCACCTACTTAGTGAGGCCCTTTGCAACTCAGTGAGAGCCTGTTTCAAAATAAAGAATAAAATAAGGGCTGGGGGTGTAGCTTAGAGGTAGAATGTCCCTGATTTCCATGACCAGTACTGCAAAAAAAAAAAAGATAAGATTTTCATTATTATTTTGTGTATGTGTGTGTGGTACTGGTAGATGAACCCAGATGCACTCTCTCTCTTTCTCTTAGATACACTTTCAGCCATTTTTTGTTTCCGTGTTTATGGTGCTGGGGATTGAACTCAGGGGAATTCTACCTCTGAGCTACACCCTCAGACCGTGTGTGTGTGTGTGTGTGTGTGTGTGTGTGTGTGTGTGTGTGTTACTGGGGACTGAACCCAGAGGCATTCTCCTTCTGAACTACACCTCCAGTCCTAACTTATATTTTATTCTTAAAACTGGACTCCCTAATGTCCTTACTAACTTGCTGAGGCTGACCATGAATCTGCCATCCTCCTGCCTCACTCTCCCAAATAATGGTATTACAAGCATGGTCCACCATGCCTGGCTTATTTTTTATTTTGTAATCCCCAGTAACACATACACTCATAATGACCAAAGGAAGCCAAGTGGGGTGGTGCATTCCTATAATCCCAGTACTTGGGAACCTAAGACAGATTTGTGGCCAGCCTCAGCAATGTAGTGAGACCCTATTTCTAAATTAAAAATAAAAAAGCCGGGCGTGGTGGCGCACGCTTGTAATCCCCGCGCTTGGGAGGCTGAGACAGGAGGATCGCACGGGTTTGAAGCCAGCCTCAGCTACTTAGTGAGGCTTTCAGCAACTTAGTGAGACCCTATTTCCAAATAAAATATATATTTTTAAAAAAAGGTCTGGGAGTATAGCCCAGAGGTAGAAAGCCTCTGGGTTCCATCCCCAGTACCACCAAAATAAAATAAAATAAAATAAAAAGGCTGGGGTGTAACTTGGAGGTACAAAGATTCTGGGTTCAATCTTTGGCACAAAAAATAAAAAATTTAAAAAAAATGAGCATGGTAGCATACACTTGTAATCCCAGTACTTGGAAGGCTGAGACAGGAAGATTGCAGGTTCACAGCCAGCTTCAGCTACTTAGTGAGATCCTCCAAAACATAGTGTGACCTTGTTTCAAAAATAAATAATAAACATTAGGGCTGGCGGTGTAGCTCATAGGTAGAATGCCTCGGGGTTCAATCTCTAGAATCAGGAGGGGGAAAAAAGACAAAAAAAAACTATCAAGAGGTACATGCTTAAGATGACATCTCAGGTCACTGGAGCAAGCTCAGCATGATGATATACACTGTAATTCCAGGATTTGGGAGGGTGAAACAGAAAAATTTCATGTTGGAAGCCAATCTCAGCTACTTAGCAAGACTGCAACTTAGCAAGACCAGGTTTTCAAATTTAAAAAAAAAAATAGTCCTGGGGCTTAGCTCAGAGGTAGAATGCCCCTGCATTCAATCCCCAGTGATTAAAAAAATCTTATTTGCATGTTTACTAATTTTAGAGGTTAAATCAAGCAGTCATGGTGCTGTTTTTTAAATTACTCACTCTCTATGCCATTTAATCCATCCAAATTTCACCTTGTTTAGGAATAAAGGAATCAGTACCAATCGAGAGGCTGTGAAGGGAGAGGGTAGCCAGTAGAAGTTGAAGGGAACCCTACCAAGACTGTGTGCCTACTTGTATGAATTTGAACCTCACTAAGATGGATAACTATAATGCACCCAGAAAAAAATTTTTTTTTTAATTTCTTAAATGTCATTCTGGCTGGGCTAGTGGATCTCAAATCCTAGGTACTGGAGAGGCTGAGGCTGGAGGATCCCAAGTTGGAAGCCAACCTGGGCAATTTAGCAGGACCCTATGGAAGGAGACGGAGTAGGAAAAGAGGCAGTCGCTATGATCGAGGATGACCTGACTGAATTCAGCCTCAGGATTTCCTGCCAGGCTTCGTTTGATTAGATTTACATCAGTCAGTGAGGTAGAATGTGCACAATCCCAAGGCCAAGTGCAGCATCAGGACTTAAGGTCTTGTTCAGCGTGGGTGGGGCGGTGGGAAAAGTTATGAAGGACTCAGGCTACAAGAGCAAAACCATTAGAGTTTAAATCTAGGATCTGGGGTTCATCCTTTACACTCCCCAGCAGAATGTTTCTATCCTTAGTTTACCCATCATGGGGCAGCCATAATAAAAATCTACGTCCTAAAATTGAGTTTGGGACAAAATGGCTAATATGTATTGCAAATAGTAAGGGGAAAATGGCAATAACGTCAAGAGAGGGCATCTGGTAGGTAATCCAGTAAACCTAATTAACCTAGTAGCCACTGGTGGTTGACTACAGCCCCTGGAGGCGTGGCCAATGGAGGCAGGAGTCTGAGACCCCACCCATTCCTCTAGGGCTATAAGTACCTCCAGGAGCTCCACAGGACTCTACCATCAGAGTCCGCTCCAGCCAGGCCTCAATCAGCACTGTTCTCGGTGGGCACAGTCCTCGATGGGCAGCCCTGGACAATTTCAGTCCTCCACGGGCCTTGTCTTTGAGTTGTGCATCCCTTTACCTGTGCAGCCCTAGACAGACAGGCACATTTCTCGATGTACAGACCAATACCCCAGCCACGGATCTACCCTTGGTGAGTCTGGCTTTCCAATGCAAGGGCAAAACTTGGGCTCCAGGGATGGAAGCTCAGAAACTCCAAGGTGTTTGGGTGGAAAATGACCGCAAGGGGTCAGAGAGTTGGAGCACCAGGCAGAGATAGCCAAAATAATTCCTTAATTGAGGGATCAGTTCCCTGAGCATGCCATATCCTTGCCTGGCCAATGGACACCTTCCACCCAACAGATGGAGCATGTACCATAAACTGGTGGGACTTGTGGCTGAAGGCACCATTGCTGCAGCTGCTCCCCAGGAGTGACCTGATGTTGGGGTTTTGCAAAGGATTTTCGGGATGGAAGGCAGAGAAGGGTGGGCAGAACGGAATGCAAGGCCAATGACTCAGAAAGAGGGTTTGAATAAAAATATTAGTAGTACAGAGAAGGAGGCTTGGCTCCTAGAGGGGACTGATTTTTCTTTTTCTTTTTTATACTGTCGCTTAAGCACAAGGCCATTCTACCTCCAATATAAACTCCAACACTTTTTTTTTTTTTTTGCAGTACTGGGGATAAAACTCAGAGGCATTCTACCTTCCAGCTACATCCCCAGCCCACATTTTTATTCTTATTTTTGAAACACGGTCTCACAGAGTTGCAATGAACCTCACTAAGTAACTGAGGATGGAGGCGAACCACGATCCTCCTGTCTCAGCCTCCAACACTTTATTTTTAATAGTCTATAATGAAATAGGGTCTCACTAGTTGCTCAGGCCTTCGCTAAATTCCTGAGGCTAGCCAAACCTATATCCTTCTTACTTTAACCCCAAGTAGGGACCCATTGTTTTTAAAATCCCATAAGCTGGGACATCCTTCTGCTTTTCTCTGAAGAGACAGGGACCCAAGGCAAAGCCTGAGTGGTTGGAAGTAGAAATCAGAAAGCCTTGACTGGAGCCGGGGGCAGAGGTGGATGCCTGCCATCACCCCAGCACTTGGGAAGCTGAGATAGGAGGACAGCAGGTTCCAGGCCAGCCTCAGCAACTTAGCAAGACCCTGTTTCTAAGTAATAAAAAGAGCTGAGGGTATAGCCCAGAAATAGAATTCTACTGTTTGATATTCACTAGGGGAAAAAAAATTAAAAGGGCCATTCATACAGTTGCATGATAGAGTGCCCCTGAGTTCCATCCCCAGAACCAAATGGAAAAGAAAAAAAAGTAAAAAGAGAAACCCTTCAGGTAGTCTCACTTTCTGAGATGTGCAGCAGGATCTGCGGGGCCTTGCTCTGGAGGAAGTAGAGGAGGTCCCAGCCCAGCAGTGGGGGTAGACACTAGACACACTCTCAGGAGAGCAGCTGAAGAGAATGCACAAAAGTAACTATGAGAGTTTGACTCTAAAGATGGCTTCATCCCACTAGAAGAATCTCTGCACCTTCTGGTCAAGACCCTTCCTGTCCCCTACCCCTAAGCCAACCGCAAACCTACTGTTGACTCCAGGAATTTGGCCATTGTTACTTAGAATCACACAGTCTTTGGTTTTCTGTGTCAGTGACCATGACTGGCTTCTTTCGCTAAGTATAATGGTTTCGAGGTCTGTCTACATTTTAAGGTATGTCTGCATTTTCTTCCATCTTAAGGCTGCATAATATTCCAATGCAGAGACCGTACTGGGCAAGTAAGTAGCTTCAAGTTTTAGCTACTGTGCTATGAGCTTGGTGTGCAAAGCCCTCTTTCAAAGCCTGCTTTCAATTTTTTTTGAGGGGGTGGCATATATACCCAGAACTGGTATTGCTGGATCATATGGGAATTATTATTTTATTTCATTTATTGATCGATTGATTGATACTGGGGTTCAATCCAGGTGCACTCTGCTTTCTAGCAATATCCTTAGCCTTACTTATTTATTTACTTATTTATTTTCAATTTTGAGAAAATGTCTCACTAAATGGCTGAGGCTGGCCTCCTCCTGTAATTCTCCTGTCTCAGACTCCCAAGTGCTGAGATGACAGAGATCCGCCATCACAGCTGGCTGGTCCTCTCTTTTTATTGCCACGCTGTTTTCTACAGCAGTTGACCCAACATACTCACCAATCAACAGTGCACAAGGTTCCAATTTTTCCACATCCTCTATAGCACATCTTCTTTTCCGATGTTTTCTCTTTTTAATAGTAGCCATCCTAATTTTTCTCATCATGTTTTTCATTGAATTTTGCTAATGCTTAGCGATGCTCTGCATCCTTTCGTGAGCTCTTTGTCGCCCTAGAGATCTTTGGAGAAATCTTACTTGGCTCTTTTGCCCTCACCCAAACCCCTCCTCAGAGTGCTGGCGTCGAACCACAAGTGCTCTACCACCGAGCTGCCTCCCTGCCCTTCTGTTTTGTTTTTCTCATGGAACTAAAGGTTTGGCAATTTTGTTGATCTTTTCAAAGAACCTAGTTTGGTTTCTATTGATATTTCTCTATTTCATTTATCTCTACTTTAATCGTTATTTCCTTTTTTTCTGACAATATTGGGTTTCATTTGTTCTTCTTTTTCTAGATTCTTGTGTGTGTGTGTGTGTGTGTGTGTGTGTGTGTGTGTGTGTGTGTGGTACTGGGGTTCCTGGAAGCCCTTCTACCTCTGGGCTACACTCCCAGACCTATTTTATACTTTTTTTTTAATTTGGAAACAGGGTCTCTTAAGCCAGCGTGGCTACTTCGAACCTGCGCGATCCTCCTGTCTCCGCCTCCCAAGCACGGGGATTACAAGCATGCGCCACCACGCCCAGCCTTTTTCTAGATTCTTAAGGTACAAAGTTAGTTTATTGGTTTAGACCTTCCTTTTTTTAAAATGTGTCTATAGCTATGAATTTCCCCTTTAGCATTGGTTTTTCTGCATCCCATAAATTTCAGTGTTTCATTTTTTCTTTCTTCCTTTCATGCTACTAGGTAAGAAACCCAGAGGCACTCTGTCACTGAGCTACATCACCAAACTTTTATTTTTATTTTTTTATTTTGTTTTGAGATATAGTCTTGCTAAGTTGCCCAGGCTGGAATCCAATTTGCAATCTTCCTTACTCATTCTCTTGAGTTTCTGGGATTTCAGAAATATTTCACCAATCTCAGCAATGTTTTTGTTTTTTACCCCAAGTATTTTATTTTTTCTCTCTTTCTCTTTCTTTCAGATGGTGGCTTATAGGAGTCGGTGATCAGCTGATCCCAGGTGAACGGCATAGGAAGCCCCATCCTTTGGTGAGCACTCTGAGCTACAGTGTAAACCTTGGCCGAGTGCAGTTAGGCTTCTGCTGTCAAGAAGTAACTTTTTGGACTCTGTCTTAGTCATTCCATTTGTCCCCAATAACCAAGTGCCCTAGAGTGGGTGGCTTATAGACAACAGAAAATGAACATAACAGTACTGGAGGCTGGGGGTCCAGGTCAAAGCAGCATCAGGTTCTGATTTCTGAATCATGGATGGAACCTGCCAGCTGTGTCCTCATGGTAACATGAGGAATTCTTGTGTCCTCAGAACAACTGGGGATCGAACCCGGGGGCATTCTACCTGAGTTACACCCCCAGCTCATTCCTGCATCAGAACAAAACCAAAGGGGAGCTGGGCACGGTGGTGTGCGCTTTTAATTCCAACATTTGGGAGGCTGAGGCAGGAGGATCACGGTTTGCAGATAGCCTCAGCTACTTAGTGAGGTCCTTTGCAACCCAGTGAGAAGACCCTGTTTCAAAAATAAAGAATAAAAAATAGGGCTGGAAGTGTAGCTTGGAGGTAGAATGCCCCTGGGTTCCATTCTCAATACCGCAAAAATAAAGATCGCTGTCAGGGCTGGGGATGTAGCTCAGTGTGCAGGGCTTGCCTGGGATGCATGAGGTCTCAGGTTCCATGAGGTCTTGGGTTCTGCAAAAACAGAAAAAGAAACCAAACAATTCTGACAGCACAAGAATTCCATATCAATTGCTTCTATGAAGACATCTCATCAGCAACAATGTGTGTTGTGAAGATTCATTACCAGCCCAGCCCCTGTGATAAGCCTCTGTGACTAATAAACTTTGCTTTAGGACAGCTGCTATGAAATTCTCCATTTTGCCTTTAAATGTTTCCCTGGTTGCTGGGCGTGGTGGCGCACGCTTGTAATCCCCGCGGTTGGGAGGCGGAGACAGGAGGATCGCGCGCAGGTTCGAAGCCAGCGGCGCTGGCTTAAGAGACCCTGTTTCCAAATAAAAATATAAAATAGGTCTGGGAGTGTAGCCCGGAGGTAGAAGGGCTTCCAGGAACCCCAGGACCACACACACAAAAAAAGTATCCTGGCTCTAACCTCCTTTATATGCCTATGGTTAGATGCATTATATACTGTGAGGATGTTTATTAAAAATGACCAGAGGAGAGCTGGGTATGGTGGCGCATGCTGGTGATCCCAGTTCTTGGGAGGTTGAAACCAAAGGAGCTCAGGTTCAAAGCCAGCCTCATAATTTAGTAAGACCCTGCTTTGAAACAAAAAATTAAAAAGGGCTAGGGGCTCCAAGTTAGAAATCCCCTAGGTTTACTCCTCAGTAGCAAAAACAAAGTGGCATAAGAACCCCCCAAATTTCTCTTTTCCATAAATGCAATGAGAACACTGGCAAAAATTGTTAGAACCCATATTTTCATGCCAAGCATGGTAGTGCATGCCCATAATTCCAGCTACTTGGGAGGCGGAGGCAGGAAGAACATGAGTTCAAGGCCAGCTTTGGCAACTTAGCCAGACCCTGCCTCAAATTAAAAATAATAATAATTTAAAAGGACTGAGGGAGCCGGGCGTGGTGGCGCATGCTTGTAATCCCCGCGCTTGGGAGGCTGAGACAGGAGGATCGCACAGGTTCGAAGCCAGCCTCAGCTACTTAATGAGGCTCTCAGCAACTTAGTGAGACCCTGTTTCCAAATAAAATAGAAAATAGGTCTGGGAGTATAGCCTGGAGGTAGAAAGCCTCTGGGTTCTACCTCCAGTACCCCCGCCCAAAAAAAAAATAAAATAAAAGGACTGAGGGGAGCCAGGCATGATGGCACACACTTGTAAGCCCAGCATTTGGGAGGCAGAGACATGGGATCACGGTTCATGGCCAGCCTCAGCTACTTAGTGAGGCCCTTTGGAACTCAGTGTTCAAAATAAAGAATAAAAAATAGGGCTGGGGGTGTAGCTTGAAGGTAGAATGGCCCTGGATTCCATCACCAGTATCTAAAAAAAGGGGAGGGGGGGCTGAGTGAGGATGTAGCTCAATAGTAGAGTTGCCCCTGAATTCAATCCCCAGTACCACATATAATAAGCCCAATGCTTCTCAAATTAATCCATGAAGTAAAAAGAGGTAATTCTTCCAAACTCTATGTAAATACCAAAACCAAATAAAGATACCTCAATAAAAATTTACAGCGGGGCATGGTGACACATGCTTGTAATTCCCGCGCTTGGGAGGCCGAGACAGGAGGATTGCGCAGGTTCGAAGCCAGCCGCGCTGGCTTAAGAGACCCTGTTTCCAAATAAAAAGTATAAAATAGGTCTGGGAGTGTAGCACATAGGCAGAAGGGCTTCCAGGAACCCCAGTACCACCAAAAAAATAAATAAATAAATAAATAAAATAAACAAAAAACAAAACAAAACAAAAAAATTACAGACCAATATCTTGATGAGCATAGATGCAAAAATTCTAAACAAGCCGGGCGTGGTGGCGCACGCTTTTAATCCCCACTCTTGGGAGGCTGAGACAGGAGGATCGCGCAGGTTCGAAGCCAGCCTCAGCTGCTTAGTGAGGCTCTCAGCAACTTAGTGAGACCCTATTTCCAAATAAAATACAAAATAGGTCTGAGAGTATAGCCCGGAGGTAGAAAGCCTCTGGGTTCCACCCCCAGTACCACCAAAAATAAATAAATAAATAAATAATAAAATAAAATAAAATAAAAAAATAAACGTGAACATTAAAAAAAAATCCTAAACAAAATACGAGCAATATGCATCCAAAACCATATCAAGAAATTTGTACATCATGACCAAGTTGGTTTCATCCAGGGATGCAAGGCTGGTTCAATATTCACAAATCAATACATATAAATTTGAACTGTGAATATTTATGCCTATAAATAAAACCTTTCTGGAGATACTGGAAAAAAATCTGAACTGTGGAAATTAACTAAAGGCTTGCAGCAATTTGGAAAGCATGCATTCAAGACAGCTGGCTGGATATCAGCAAGCACTATGAATTCTGTGGCATCTTAACTTGTCCTGTTCCTATTGCTTCAGGTTCATGATAACTTTGGAAACAAGCGGCCTGCAATCATGGTGGAGCCCAGCAGCCCGGCAGCCACTGCAAGGGGCAGGATGGGGTTGGCATTCCTTCAAAGCAGTATTCCCAGAGAACTGCCATTATCTAACCCGTAAGAGACCCCACCTGCAAGGTTCTCTGCATGTGACCTGCCTCAGAACTTGGAGAACTTGCTCTTTGCAAGCCTTTTCTCTGTGTATGTTTATTAGAAATGACCAGAGGTCGCCGGGCGTGGTGGCGTGCTGGAGCCAGCCGGCAAGAGTACGGGTTCTGAAGAGAGGCGTGAGGATGAAGAATTTTTAATTCTAACGTGGGGGAGCCACCAGCCTACTTTCTCTACTGGCCGACCCCTGTTCTTGGGTCAATATTTCCTACTGGTCGATGACTACGCCTGGGTCAGTATTCTCTATTGCACCAATGCTCCTGGCCAACGCCTACTTCTGGGTCAATCTCATCTTTATTGCGCCGACGCTGGGTTTATTTTTCCAGAGGTACTTATACACAGTTACAGGTCAATGAACAGTCTCGTGCTTTCACCACCGGAATACAATATAGACCAATCCAAAGGACATACATTACAGGTAGATCAATCAATACCCTCGTGCCATCACCACCTGATCTTTTCCCCAAACCTTGTTGACTCTGGGCGAAGGACAGTCAGCTGAGTCAGAGACACCAATCTAGGGGAAATCCTTAATGGCTCTCCACAGTGGCGCACACTTGTAATCCCCACACTTGGGAGGCAGAGACAGGAGGATCAGCAGGTTCGAAGCCAGCCACGCTGGTTTAAGAGACTCTGTTTCCATATTTTAAACCAGTATAAAAATAGGTCTGGGAGTGTAGCCCGGAGATAGAAGGGTTTCCAGGAACCCCAACAACAGGAAGAAAGAAAGAAAGAAAGAAAGAAAGAAAGAAAGAAAGAAAGGAGGAGAGGGAGGGAGGGAAGGAGGGAGGGAAGGAAGGAAGGAAGGAAGGAATGAATGACCAGAGGTAACTGTTGAGTATCACACATGCCTGAGACCTTAGACAACAGTTGGGGAAAACTATAGACTAACCAAAAAAGTTAAAAGGAGAGGCTGGGCCTATGCAAGCTTGTAATCCCAGCATTTGGGAGGCTGAGACAGGAGGATCACTGTTCGAGGACAGCCTCAGCCACTTAGTGAGGCCCTTTGCAACTCAGTGAGACCCTGTTTCAAAATAAAGGATAAAAATAGGGCTGGGGGTGTAGCTCGGAGGTAGAATGCCCCTGGGTTCCATCCCCAGTACTGCAAAAAAAAGGAGAGGCTGGGGAGTGAGATTGCCATAGGGGGACTTTGGCATACTCCATCATATTCCTGGCCATCTAGAAGGCCACACGTACACACAAGGTTATGCACGTGCCCAGAAAAGACCCAGAATTTTCTATGTTCTCCTCTGACTCGCCTCAAAGCTTTGTGCAAGCACAGAGTGAAGACTCAGGCATAGTTGACAACTTCCTGGGTGAATCTTAAAAATGTGCTACCCTTAAATACTCAAATTTGGTGAAAATTGTGTCTAAGGAAATTTCTATCCAATCACTGACTTATCACCAGAGTGTCTAGGCCAAGACTTCACTGTTCGGTAATCACACAAGACAACAAATATAGAGTTTGTAGAATTAGTTTGGAAAAATCTCTTAAGCAGACAACAACAAACAACCCAAAGGGGGAGAGGGAACATTTCCAGAGTTGCTACATTATATTATTTAAAATATCTAGTTTCACTGGGTGTGGTGGTACACACCTGTAATTTCAGTATTCAGGAAGCTGAGATAGGAGAATCACAGTTTCCAAACCAGCTTCAGCAATTTAGCAAGACCCACAACAGTGTAACAAGACCCTATTTCAAAAATAAAAATAAAGCCAGGTGTGGTGGCACACACTTGTAATCTCAGTACTTGGGAGGCTGAGACAGGAGGATCGCAGGTTCACAGCCAACCTCAGCTACTTAGTGAGGCTCTCAGCAACTTAGTGAGACCCTGTTTCAAAATAAAGAATAAAAATAGGGCTGGGAGTATATCTTCGCGGTAGAATGCCCCTGGATTCGACCCCCAATACCACAAAAAAATTAAAAATTTGTAAAAAATTAAAATAATAAAAATGGGCTGGGTATAACTCAGAGGTAGAATACCCCAGGTTGAATCCCTATTACCAAAAAAAATCTAGTTTTAATAAAAAAAATATCATGGAACATTCAAAGAAACAAAAAAATATGACCGATACATGAGAGGGTGGAGTAGTCAGTAGAACAGTCTCCCCAAGGAAGACCAGACATTGGACCTACTGCACAGAGAATTTATTTTTTTAAACACATTCAAAGAACTAAAGAAAATATGAAAATGTTTCACAAAAGCTGGGCCTAGTGGCGCACGCTTGTAATCCCAGTACCTAGGAGGCTGAGACAAGAGGATTACAGGTTTGAAGCCAGTCTCAGAAACTTAGTGAGGCTCTTAGCAACTTAGTGAGACCCTGTTTCAAAATAAAGAATAAGCCAGGTGTGATGGTGTAGGCTTGTAATCCCAGTAACTTGGGAGGCTGAGACAGGAGGTCATAGGTTCATGGCCACCCTCAGCTATTTAGTGAGGTCCTTTGTAACTCAGTGAGACCCTGTTTCAAAATAAAGAATAAAAAATAGGGCTGGGGGTGTAGCTCAGAGGTTGAATGCCCCCGGGTTCCATCCCTAGTACCACAAAAAAAGAAAAGAAAAAAAAAAGAAAAAAAGAGAAGAGGGTGGAGCTCGGAGGTAGAGTGCCCCTGGGTTCCATCCCAGTACCGAAAAAAGAAAAAGTATGATAGGCAGACACGGTGGCACACATTTATAATCTCAATATTTCGGAGGCTGAGACAGGAGGATCACAGGTTGGGGACAGCCTCAGCAACTTAGTGAGGCCCTGTTTCAAAAGAAAAATAAAATAGAGCTGGGGGTGTAACTCAGGTAGAATACCCCTACATTCAATACCCAGTTCTCTAGCCAGGCATGGTGGTACATGCCTGTAATCCCAGTACTTGGAAGGGATCCCAGTACTTGGAGACAGGAGAATCACAGGTTCAAAGACAGCCTTTGCAAGTAGTGAGACTCAGCAACTTAGTGAGACCTTGTTTCCAAATAAAAATAAAATAGGGCTGGGATGTGGCTTGGAGGTAGAATGCTCCCAGGTTCGATCTCCTGTGCCATAAACACACACACACACACACACACACACACACACACACACACACAACCAGTTCCAAAAAATCAAAAAATCGTGAGGTAACTGCTATAGTTTGATCTTGAATGTCCCCCAAAGGGCCACAAGATAAAGGATTGGTCCCTAGTTAGCACAGGTGAGAGGTGATGGAATCTTTGAGAAGCGGAGCATTGTGGGAGGTTTTGGGGTCCCTGGGGTGTTCTCTCAAAGCAGACTGTAGAACCCCAGTCTCTCTCTCTTCCTGGCCATGAGACCAGTGACTTTGCTCTATCACCCACTCCAACCATGATGTTTCCTCTCCACAAGCCCAACAGTGTTGGGGCCAGTCAATCATGGACTGGAACCTCCAATGCTGGGAGTCAAAATAAACCTCTTCTCTCTGTTATTTCATTATAGTAATGGAAAGCTGACTAACAAAAATCAAATACAAGCTGGGCGTGTTGGCACATGCCTGTCATCCCAGTACTTTGGACACTGAGACAGGAGGATCATAGGTTCACGACCAGACTCGGGAACTTAATGAGCCCTGCTTCAAAATAAAATTAGAGCTGAGACCAGAGGATCACGGTTCATGGACATCCTCAGCTACTTAGCAAGGTCCTTTGCAACTTAGTGAAATCCTGTTTCAAAATAAAGAATAAAAAAAAATAGGGATGGGGTGTTGCTCAGAGGTAGAATGCCCCTGGGTTCCATCCCCAGTACTGCAAATAAATAAATGAATAAATAAAATTAGGCTGGGGATGTAACTTGGAGGTAGAATGCCCCTGGGTTCCATCTTTAGCACCCAAACAAATCAAATACAAATTTTAGTTAATAAAATATATCAATATTGGACTATTAAATTATAATGGATGTTAATGCAAGATGTTCATAGGGGAAACTGAAGCTGAACATGGAGTGTATTTTTTTTGGGGGGGGTGGTACTGGGGTTCCTGGAAGCCCTTCTACCTCCGGGCTACACTCCCAGACCCATTTTATACTTTTATATTTTTGGAAACAGGGTCTCTTAAGCCAGCACGGCTGGCTTAGAATCTGCGCGATCCTCCTGTCTCCGCCTCCCAAGTGCGGGGATTACAAGCGTGCGCCACCACGCCCGGCTGAATATGGAGTGTAAAAGAACCATGTACTCTCTCATTTTTCCTAAAATAAAGTTATTTAAGTCCCCAAAGGGCAATGAAATAAGCCAGTAAGACTAAGCATTTATCACAGCAGCTGAGAGAAACTCGTTTATTAAAGGAGAAACAACTTCAAGATTCTAGCATTGTTTGCAAACAAAGGGGTTGAACATCCTTTAATAGAAGACTGATTAAATAAATGTGACATCATAAAATGGAATTATACACATCAGTATAAAAGATTCTAGTAGCTCTCTATTTACTGACATAAAACAATCGCCAAGATGTATAAGTGAACAGACAGCGAGGGACCCAAAGGCACGAACAATAGCGATTTGTACGTTGTAGAGAATAGAGGTGGTGGGCACAGAGCAGAAGGTAAAACCTCCAGGAGAGCTCAGCAGTCACAGGACTCTCCATTGAAATTCCTACCCACTGGATTTTGCACTATACGTATACATTATCTATTCAAACGTGCTTTCCTCTTGGCTCATGACTGTAAGCCCAGAGGCTGAGACAGAAAGATTGCAGGTTTGAGACTAGCCTCAGCAACCCACAGAGGCCCTCAGCAACTTAGCAAATCCTGTTTAAAAAAAAAAAAAAAGCTGCAGGTGTAGCTCAGAGAGGTAAAATGCCCTTGGGTTCCCAGCACCAAAAAAAACAAAAACAAAAACAAAAATAACCTTGCAAGTGTGGTGGTGCAGGCCTGTAATCCCAGTACTTGGGAGACTGAGACAGGATTGTAGATTTGAGGCCATCCTCAGCAACTTTGAGAGACTCAGCAACTTTAATAAGATCCTGCTTCAAAATAAAAAATATAAAAGGAAGCTGGGGATTGTGGCTCACACTTGTAATCCCAGTACTTGGGAGGCTGAGACAGGAAGATTGTAGGCTAGCAACCAGCCTCAGCTACTTAGTGAGGCCCCCCACAAATTAGTAAAACCCTGTTTCAAAAATAAAAATTAGGGCTGGGGGTATAGTTCAGAGGTAGAGTTCCCCTGGGGTCAATCTCCAGGACTACAAAAAAATTTAAAAAAAATAAAAAAGGATGGGCGTTCCAGTCAGGTGGGCCGAAGACAGGTACCAACTCTGGCCCATTGAAGCCAGGATGGGCTGCTCTTTGGAAGGGGCCTGGTGCCCAGCTGGGATTGAAAAAAGACTTTCAGCACTCCAGACCTCCATCCCTGGAGCCAGCAACTGGGTCACAAAGAGCCCTCTTTTCCTACTTGGCCTCACTAAGTAGCTGAGGCTGGCCATGCGCCTGGGATCCTCCTGTCTCAGCCTCCCAAGTACCGAGATTACAAGCATGCTCCACTATGCCCAGCTTGCCTACGCTTTTTAATCATGTGTGTTCCGAGTTCAAATAGAGTATCTAGATGAGCCGGGCATGAAGGGAGGCATGGCTGACGCCTGTGAGTCCTCCAGGTCTGTCTTGGGGACCCTCTTTAAGAAGTCTTCTCCCTGACACATCCTTCAGTTGTTGTCTCTGAGCCCCTCACCAGGGGTCTGCAAAGCCTTGGCCCTCTCTGGGTGGAAGCTACTGCAGGCTGATTCTCATGAGCACTTGCCATCTCTTTCCAGAAAGCCTTTCTGGCCTTCCTCTTTTGGGGCCTCTTCCTCAGTCCACTGTGCCTGGGTGGACCTCCGTGCCCTAGACCAAGACGATCTCTGGAGCACAGCAACTGGACCTAGTTCATCTCTGTGGCCATCACTCAGCAGTGCTTGGTGCCAGACTAGGCTCAGGCCAACACCTACAGAAGGTGCCATCTCAGGCAAAGAGATCCACCTCTGGGGCAGAGAGATCATGGTTGGCATCCCAGCTCTGCCACTTGAGGCCTCATCAAGTTCCTTTCTACTATTAGTTCACTGGTCAGTAAAATGGCCTGCTCCGTCCATAGGTGAAGTTCTAACCACCTGGCTGAGTGGCCAGGATAGTCATCTCCCCTCAACCCCAGGAAGAGCATGGCAGGACTGGTACTTAGTCCACTGAGCTAGGTGGAGAGGTCACAATGGGTTTGTCTGCTACCCCAGGCTAATGTCCTCCTCTCCTCTAACCCCCAAGTCACCTAGAAAATGGAGCCTAAAATAATAAAATGCTGACGCTTTATTTGGGAGGTGCAAACCCAAGGCAGTAGGAGTGAGAAATGGCAGAAAGGCAGGGAAGAACAGGAGGAAGCGCAAGGTGACACACTTCCAAGCTGGCCCTGCTTCCTGACAGGACTCAGGAGGCACAGGTGTGTCCACTGGCTACCTGGAAAGTCTTCCCCCAGGGAGGCTCTTCTGTTGGGGAGAAACTGCCTTGCAGCAACTCATGATAGGAAACAAAGGCAGAATTTATCTGCCTGGCTCTCTCCTACCTCCCATTTCCCATAGTCAAATTTTACCCCATGAGTATTCATTTCTCCACACTTGGTTGCTATGGCTACATGGATGCCAGAACCCATGCATTCTGAGTCTGGTGAGAAGAGACAAAACCTCTGGGCATATGAATGGTGAGTACCAGAGAATAGATGCAGTATAAATGGCAGCTCCAATACAGTTCAGTACTGTCTTTCTCATTTTCTGGAAGAAATAAGGTATCGTGATCAAAAGATCTCATGCAGTCACGTGGCTAGTCAGTAAAAGTTCAAGACTTGAACACAGTCTGGCTCTGGAAACTGTGGAAGACCAAGCTAAAGAACTTAAGTTTTCTATATCAGGTAAAAAAGAGTCTCTCAAGTTTCAAGCTGGTAGGGAATGACCTGAAATAAGCGTTTGAATAAAGCCTTGAATCTCAACAGGGCACGGCCATCTTTCTGTCTGGCTAAACAGCCCCAGTAGGTGGCGCCAGGGAGGTGGGATAGCCAAGTGGTTGAGGATTTTAGGAAACTCCAATGGGGTCCAGAGGGTCATTTGGACTTCCCCACTGCCTCTTAATCGTTGTCTTAGTCTAAACCTACACCGACCAGAGTCGAGCTGGTTGGAGGCAGTTGGATTTGGGTAGAGAAGGAAAACAAGCGAGAGTCTCATTGTAGGATGGACCTAAAGGCCAAAAGCAAGAGGACCATCCACCTGTCCACTCTTGGCCTGTAGGTTTGGGAACACGGGCGGCCTCTGATGAATCCTTTGGTGCTGTTTCAGATGATCGGATCTCATGAACTGTCTGCCACACTCTTCACATTTATACGGCCGAAGTTTGGTGTGTATCCGCATATGTCGTCCAAGCTCATCAGAACGGAAGAAAGACCACACACAGCCTTCCCAGGTGCATCGATAGGGCTTCTCACCTAGCAAACAATATGGAAGAGGCCGGATCAAGTAGCAGAAGAGCCCAAAAGGTGGGATGGGAGGGGTTGCTCTAGGACACAAAAGCAGCCATGGTTGAAGAATCAAAGGAGAAGATAAAACAGGCACAAGACATGGTGGCACAAGCCTGCAATCCCAGTACTTGGGAGACTGAGACAGGAGGATTGTAAGTTCAAGGTCAGTCACAACTTAGTGATGACCCATTTCCAAATAAAAAGAGGGCCGGGGGTACGGCTCAGAGGTAGAATGCCTCTGGGTTCAATCCTCAGTACCTCACACACACAGACACACGGCGTCCTGGACGGTAAGTTGATAGGGTCTGTACAGCTTGGCTCCAAGCTTGAAAGAACTAATCCCAAGCAATTACAAACCGCTGCTTCAGCACAAATGGGAAGCCCAGAGCCCCCACACACACACACACCCCTCCACCCGACCCCACTCACCTGTGTGTTTGCGCTGGTGACTCACGAGGTGGGAGCGCTTGGTATAAGCTTTCCCACAGTCCTTGTACTGGCAGCAATACGGCTTTAAAAGTGGGGCTTCCTTTCCAGATGCCCCTTCCTGGGCCCAGGTGTTCTCTGCTTTCTGTGGAGCAGGTGCAGGCTCCTCATCTAGGAGGCTATCTTTCTGGAAGTCTGATTGGTTCACAAGAGAGTCCTCGGATTCTAATGGGAACAAGGATTGGGACCCTGCTGAGGGTATCCCAAGTGTATAGGGGTTGCTGGGTGGCAAGATCTGAGCCACGGAGGATGGCACAGCCTGCGAGGCCTTGGTGGGGGAAACGGCTGAGACCGACATTTTAGGTATCAAAGATATGAGCGCAGGATCAGAGTAAGGCATCGCGGGGACACTGCTGTGGGGCACCAAGGAGATCTCACTGGACACCGAGACTGGCAGCCTGCTGGGGGTCATTCTTAGGTTCTCACCGAAGGTCACTGGCACCTCTGGAATGTGGGGCTCTCCTAAGGGCATCTGGGGCTGCTTGCAAATCATCAGCCCTGGCTGGGTGGGAGACGCGCCCTGACTGTAAGTCAAGTGGGAAGGAGTGAGCGTCCCCTGGGGGCAGTAGCTCCGGCTGTGGTCAGGGACTGGCGCGCTGAACTGGGACTCTGCCTCATCCTTGGTCTGGCCAGGTGCCTCAGAAGGCACCAAAAAGGTCCTCAACAGCTTTGAGTCCCGAGGGAAGTGCTGAGCATCTGGTGGGCCGAGGTTCCAAGAGGCGTGCACACCGCTGCTTCCAGGAGACAGATTCGAGGGGCACGGGGCCTTCTGGTTATCCTAGGGAACAGAGAGAGGCTTAATGCACCCCAGGTCACACTCCCTCTCCCACCAGCCCCAGACCCCTCCTAAGGCAGCTTCCCAGCTTCTCTGGTTTGAATTACCCTGCCTCCAGAACACTGCCTGGCTTCAGCTTGCTACCAGGCCTGACCTACAGGAGGACCACAGCAGAAACCTAGGCATAGCTCCTGCCACTTTTCCTGTCAGCATTTTTTGTTGTCTTTATTTTGTTTCTGGTTCTGGGAATTGTACCTCCAAACTACACCCCTAGTTCTTTTTATTTATTCCTGCTTTTAATGTATTTTATTGTTTTTGTTTTTCACTTGTCTTTTCTCTGAGCTATACCAAGCCTTCCTTCTCACCCCACCCCACCCCCTTTTTTAACTCAGAAACGGTCTTACTAGTTTCTGTGGGTCTCCCTAAGTTGCTGAGTCTGGCCTCAAACCTGTGATCCCCCTATCTAAGCCTCTCAAGTACTGGAATTACAGGTATGGACCACCACAACTGGATAAAAGTAAAGTATTTTTTAAATTAAAAATTAAGTAATCAAGAGCTGGGCATGATGGTGCACGTTTGTAATCCCAGTACTTTGGAGGCCGAGACAGGAGAATCACACAGGTATAAAGCCTCAGCAGATTAGTGAGGCTCTCAGCAACTTACTGAGAGCATGTTTCCAAATAAAATATAAAATAGGTCTGGGGGTATAGGCCTGAGTTAGAAAGCTTCAGTACCACACACAAAAAGAAAATTAAATAATCAAGAAGTTCCCAAGTAAGCAAAAGGCCACCAAAATCATTACCATTTAGTGGATTCTGCAAGGAATGTTAATGAGTCTTTTAGTTTGAAATGAAAGGACAGTAGACAATAGCTTAAAGCCATAAGAAAAAAAAACTGTCATAACCGGGCGTGGTGGCGCACGCTTGTAATCCCAGCTTGTAATCCCAGCGCTTCGGAGGCTGAGACAGGAAGATCACAGATTCGAAGCCAGCCTCAGCTACTGAGTGAGGCTCTCAGCAACTTAGTGAAACTGTTTCCAAATAAAGTATGAAACTAGGTCTGGGAGGATAGCCCAGAGGTAGAAAAGCCCCTGGTTTCAACCCCAATACAAGAGAAAGAAAGAAAGAAAGAAAGAAAGAAAGAAAGAAAGAAAGAAAGAAAGAAAGTTTTTAAAACCTTTGAAAAAATTGTCATAAAATCTCTGGGAAGTCTAAATTAATTTACTTATTTATTTGTACTAGGGATGGAATCAGGGGCATTCTACCTTGAGCTACACCCCAGTTCTATTTTGTTTTGTTTTGTTTTGTGTGGTACTGGGGGGTGGAACCCAGGGGCTTTCTACCTCTGGGCTACCCTCCCAGCCCTATTTTATATTTTCTTTGGAGACAGGGTCTCACTAAGTTGCTGAGAGCCTCACTCAATAGCTGAGGCTGGCTTTGAACCTGCGCGATCCTCCTGTCTCAGCCTCCCAAGCGCGGGGATTACAAGCGTGTGCCACCACGCCTGGCTTTATTTTGTTTTGAAACAGGGCTGAAGGCATCACTACAAAGCTGAGGCTGGCAACAAATCTGTGATCCTCCTGTCTCAGCCGCCCAAGTGCTGGATTTACAGGCATACACTACCACACAAGGCTGTAACTTTGATGTTTAACTCTTTGTTTTCAACATAATTTAAGAGGCTAATGCATAAAGATTATGAAGCCATATTTTTAACACAATGCATTTAAATGTAATGTTATAAAGTATAATGTGATGCTATAAAAATGTATGTATGCTATTGAAGCTAAGCTGGTATAAATTCAAATTAGTGTTATAACTTTAAGATGTCAAGTGTAATCCCCATGATAACAACAGTTATAGAATATATACAAAAGAGCTGGGTGTGGTGGTGCACACTTGTACTTCCAGTTCTTGGGAGGCTGAGATAGGAGGATCCCAGGTTTGAGGATGGCCCCATCAACTTAGACTATCACCAACCTAGTGAGACCCTATTTCAAAACAATAATAAAATAGATTTGGGGTATAGCTCAGAGGTAGAATGACCCTGGGTTCAATCCCCAGTAACCCACCAAGAAAGAATATATACAAAAGGAAATGTGAAGGGAATTTAAAGGTTTTACTAGAAAGAAAAAGAAAAACAACTAAACAGCTAAACAATAACAAAAAACAATGATGGAAATGGGAGACAAAATGACAGAATTAAATAAACTTCTCAGTAAACACTTTAAATGTAAATGGATTATACTCTCCAATCACAAGACATACTGGCAGGAAAAGGCTTTTTAAAAACATCATGCCAGCCGGGCGTGGTGGCGCATACTTATAATCCCCGTGCTTGGGAGGCCGAGACAGGAGGATCATGCAGGTTCGAAGCCAGCCACGCTGGTTTAAGAGAGCCTGTTTCCAAATAAAAAAATATAAAAAATAGGTCTGGGAGTGTAGCCCAGGGTTAGAAGGGCTTCCAGAAACCCCAATACCAAACATTAAAAAAATTTTAAAAATAAAAATAAAAACATCATGCCCAGCCTCAATTGGTGAGGCCGTCTGCAACTTAGTGAGACCCTGTTAGAAAATAAAGAATAGGCCAGGCGTGGTGGCGCACGCTTGTAATCCCAGCACTTGGGAGGCTGGACAGGAGGATCACAGGTTCAAAGCCAGCCTCGGCTACTTAGTGAGACTCTGTTTCCAAATACAGTATAAAATAGGTCTGGGAGGACAGCCCAGAGGTAGAAAAGCCCCTGGGTTCCACCTCCAATACCACAAAATATAAAAGAAAATAAAGAATAAAAAATAGGGCTGAGGGTATAGCTCACAGATATAAAACATGATACAGCTATGCTGTCTACAAGAAACTTGTTCGTTTTTATTTTATTTTTGTGGTACTAGGGCTGGAATCCAGGGAAATTCTACCTCTGAGCTACACCCCTGCCCTATTTATTTTTTACTTAGAGTGTCTCTAAAACCTGTGATCCTTAGCCAGGCGTGGTGGCGCACACTTGCAATCCCAGCATTTGAGAGGCTGAGACAGGAGGATCCGGGTTTGCAACCAGCCTCAGCTTAGTGAGGCCCTTTATAACTCAGTGAGACCCTGTTTCAAAATAAAAAATAAAAAAAATAGGGCTGGGGGTGTAGCTCAGAGGTAGAATGCCCTGGGTTTTATCCCCAGTACTGTAAAAACTAAAGTAAAATAAAATAAAACCTGTGATCCTCCTGTCTCAGCCTCCCCAGTACTAGGATCACAAACATACACCACTCTGCTCAGTTTGAGAATATGAAGTTTGAATTTATCTTCAGAGGACCAGATTATTTGTTAGGGGAAACAAAATTACACCCCCTACTAAAAAAGAAAAAAAATTTAAAGAATACAAAAATGATTCCACCTGGGTGGAATTGAAGAGGCTAATGCATAAAGATTATGAAGCCCGGGTGTGGTGGCCCATGCCTGCGATCCGATCCCAATACTTAGGACCAACATTTGAGAGGCTGAGACAAGAGGATCACAGTTCGCAGATAGCCTCAGCTAAGTAGTAAGACCTTTTGCAACTCAGTAAAACCCTGTTTCAAAATAGAGAAAAAGCTGGGCATGGTGCCGTATGCTTGTAATCCCAGCATTTGGGAGGCTGAGACCTGAGGATCGCGGTTTGCGAACAGCCTCAGCTACTTAGTGAGGGTCTCTGTAACACAGTGAGACCCAGTTTCAAAATAAAAAGTAGGACAAGGGGTGTAGCTCGGAGATTGAATGCCCCTGGGTTCAATCCCCAGATACGAAAAAAAAAAAAGAATAAAAAAATAGGGCTGGAGGTGTAGCTCAGAGGTAGAATGCCCCTGGGTTCCATCCCAAATACCACAAAAATAAATAATAAATAAATAAATAAATAAATAGCAAATGAGGGCCGTGGTTGTAACTTAGTGGTACAGTACTTGCCTAGTTTGTGCAAGGCCCTGGGTTCAATCTCCATCAAATAAGACCAACCTATCGAAGACTGTTTAAAAATAAAAAGGGCTGGCTGGCAGTGTAGTTCAGAGGTAGAATTCCCCTGGGTTTAATCTCCAGAAACACACACACCAAAAAAGAAAAACCATCAGTGAATGACTGCTGGTAGGGAATTGAATATTTGGATACATATAAGATGACACACACGAATTATTTTCTGATTAGAAGGGTAAAAGGATCAGGTGTTTTGGTACCTGAATATCCGTTAAGTGTGCAAAGACATGTCTCCCAATACCTACCGAGCATTGGGTGATGAAACCTACCATACCTCAGAGGCATTCTTACCCAAAGTAAGGAGCTCAATTAAGCTTTAAGATGCAGCTAATTTAGAGATAACAGATCTAGGTAAGTGGGAAGTGTCTCCTTCCCTCGGTTGCACAGCATCATACTTTCCTGGCTTTAATCCTTCTCTTGTCTCTGGCCCCTCCTTTGATCTCTGTGCGAAATTTACCTTCCTCAACTTTCTCTGGGCGATCATTCCCAAGCTAATGGATTCATTCTACTTATATTCCAATTATTCCTAAATTTCTCGGGCTCCAGGGAGGATCCCTCCCGGGCTTCTCAGGCTGCCTATTCCTGGCTCCATTTGGAGAGCCTCACTCCTCAGATGACTATGTCCAAAACGTACTTTCATCCTTGCCCACCACCGCTCCCGGGGGGGGGGGGGGGGGGATATTATATATATATAATCTCCTGTTCCTTCTCGTCCTTTGCTCTCAGAAACCGTCAACACTATTTCCACTCAACTGTGTTCATTTACCCTAGACACCACCTACATCCAAGTACAGTTGTCCCTTAGAACCCACAGGGGACCGGTTCTAGGACTTTTATCCATGATGCTCAAGTCCCTCAAATAAAACAGCATATGTTTGCATATGACCTACACATATTCCCCTGTACACTTTATACCATCACTAGATTATCTAATATATGTAAAAAAAAAAAAACAAAAAACAAAAAACTAAGCCAGGCATGGTGGCACACACCTGTAATCCTAGTACTTAGGAGGCTGAGACAAGAGGATCACTGGTTTAAAGCCAGCCTCAGCAACTTAGTGAGGCCCTCAACAACTTAGTGAGACCCTGTTTCAAATTTAAAAAAATAAAATTATTTATTTATTTACTTATTTATTTTTGCAGTACTGGGGGTGGAACCCAGGGGCACTCTACCTCTGAGCTACATCTCCAGCCCTATTTTTTGTTCTTTATCTTGTGTGTGGGGGGGGGGGGGGTACTGGGGTTCCTGGAAGCCCTTTTACCTCCGGGCTACACTCCCAGACCTATTTTTATTTTTGGAAACAGGGTCTCTTGAGCCAGCGCGGCTGGCTTCTAACCTGCGTGATCCGAGTCGGAGACAGGAGGATCGCGCAGGTTCGAAGCCTGCCACACTGGCTTAAGAGACCCTGTTTCCAAATAAAAATATTAAAAAATAGGTCTGGGAGTGTAGAACGGAGGTAAAGGGGCTTCCAGAAACCCCAGTACCACCAAAATAAATAAATAAATAAATAAATAAATAAATAAATAAATAAATAAAACAGGCCAAGAGTGGTGACACATGCTTGTAATCCCAGTACTTGGGAGGCTGAGACAGAAGGATCACAGGATTTCTGCCAGCCTCAGCTATTTAATAAGGCCCTCTGCAACTCAGTGAGACTTTGTCTCAAAGAACAAAAAAAGGGGGGGGCTGGAGATGTAGCTCAGAGGTAGAATGCCCCTGCGTTCCATCCCCAGTACTACACAAATAAATAAATAAATAAATAAATAAATAAATAGGGGTAGGTGTAGCTTGGAGGTAGAGGCCCCTGGGTTCAATCCCCAGAACCATAATAAATACTTATAAACATACATACAACAGCATAAATGCTACATAAATGTTATACTATTGGTGATCATGCCAAAAAAGGTTTTTATATGTTCAGATGCAATTATTTTTCTGAGTACTTCTGATCCACGGATGCAGAACTCTCAGATATGAAAAGTCAGCTCTGTTGACCAATTCTTGTGGTTCAACACAGAAACACCTCCAGAATCCACTCAGCTCCCCCTTCTCCACCCTCCAGTCTCAAGGTGGGCGGCCACCTTACTTCTCACCTGGATTAGGTCAACAGCTTTTTTAACTACAGCCTGGAATTCTGCTAACAACCTCAAGGGCACTCTTTTTAAATGCAAACCTAGTTGTTGCAGATTACTCTTAAATTCTTCAAGGCTTCCTACTGATCTGGGAATAACTGACTCCATTCCACAAGGACTTGCAGTTCTCCACCTCCCTCCCCCAGACCACTTTCCCAGAAGCTCATGGCCTGGTCTAGCCTCTGCCCAGCCTCCAAAATAGAATCCAAATTCCTTCTGGTAGCCAGGCACAGTGGTGAACACTTGTAATCCCAGGACTTGGGAGGCTGCGACAGAAGTATTGTAGGTTTAAGGACAGCCTCAGCAACCCAGTGAGGCCCTCCACAACTTAGTGTGGCCATTTCAAAATAAAATCTAGAGGGAATAAAATCGAAAGGGCTAGGTTCAATCTCCGGCACCAAAATAAAATAAAATAATATCGGGCTGAAGGCAGCTCAAAGATAGAATGGCCCCAGGGTCAATCCCTAGTAATAAAAAAAAAAGGTACAATGACTTGTCATATGGTAAACTTTCAGTTGTGTTCTCAGGACCTGGCAAAGGGCCCCATCACTAAATTTCCCTCCCAGTCATTTTCGGCTGACTTCCTGTGTCTTGGCTTCTTTGCTTCCCAGAGTACACGGTCCTCTCTGGGAAGTTGCCTGGGACCCTTCTACCCCAGCACCCAACACCCGATGCTCCAATACCCGATGGAGGTAAATTGAATACATGACATGATTTACATCCTCCACTGCCCATCCCTCCGCTTTCTCACCCCTGGTAACCACCCTCCATGTCTGCTTTTGCCCCCTCCCCGCCATTCCGCTTCCCTCCACCCGGTCCCTCCTCCACTCCCAGGCCACCCCAGCACCCGGCCGCCGGCGGGGCTCACCGCGGCGGGCTGGCGCGCGGCCTGCAGCTCCTCGGCCTCCTCCGGCTCCATCCCAGCCAGACCAGCGGCACCCGGGACCGCGCGGGAACGAGGCCCACCTCCGACCGGCCGCAGGTAGGGGTCCGGGCACCGCACGCCACAATAGGTTCGCTGAGCTGCTACTTAGCTCCGCGCCGGGGGGCGGGGCGGGGCCACACCCACCGGCCACACCCACTTCTCAGCCAATGCCCTCCCGCTGGCTGCGGGCGTCTCTAGCCCGATCTCAACCCTTACCACTTAAGTAATTTCCTAGCCCCCATCCGCGTGCTTGGGAAGTTGGGACTGGAAGGTGGCAGATTCAAGGCCGGCCTCTGTTTCAGAATAAAAAATAAACTGGGCGTGGTAGCGCACGTAATCCCAGCGCTTGGGAGGCTGAGACAGGAGGATCATGCATGTTCCAAACGAGCCTCAGCCTCAGCTACTTAGGCTCTCAGCAACTTAGTGAGACCCTGTTTCCAAATAAAATATAAAATAGGTCTAGGAGGATAGCCCAAGGGTAGAAAGCCCCTGGGTTCTATCCCCAGCACCACATGAAAGAAAGAAAGAAAGAAAGAAAGAAAGAAAGAAAGAAAGAAAGAAAGAAAGAAAGAAAGAAAGAAAAGAAAGAAAGAAAAGAAATAAGATAGGCATAGGAGTGTGGCTCAGAGGTACATTGCCCCTGCGTTCAACCCCCAGTACCAAAAAGAGGTGGGGCTGGGTGGGGGCTGAGGGTTTGAGTTGCTTGGAGGTAGAAACCCACCGGGTTCAGTCCTCAGTAACCGCCCCCCTCCTCCTAAGCACCGGGTCTTTCTGTCTGCTGCTCTATCGACACCTCCCAGCCTTCAGTCTGAGCAGCTCTGACGCCTTCAGCCAGGTGCCCTGGAGCTCCGAGTGGAGATGCGGGGCTACAGCTGGAGAGAGCGACGCCCTGTAGGGCCTCTAGAGGCTAGAGGGACCCACTGCGCCCCTAGAACCCCCAGACCAGGCTCTTGCCTTAAGCTTTCCCAGGGCTGGCTCTTTGGGACTACAAACCAAACCCTGGAAGCCCTGCTGCAGTTTATGTATTCCACAATACCGAATGCTCTGAGTGTGTTGGGCACTGATTTTGGAACTAGGGATACAAGGTCAACAAGACAGAACAAGGTCCTTGTTCTCCAGGGATTTGCATCCTCAGTGGGCAGACAAAAATAATATGTCACAGCCGGGCCTGGTGGCGCACACTTGTAATCCCAGCATTTGAGAGGCTGAAACAGGAGGATTGTGGTTTGCGGACAGCCTCAGCTACTTAGTAAGGTGCTCCTCAACTTAGTGAGACCCGGTTTCAAAATAAAGAATAAAAAATAGGGTGGGGTTTTTTGGTTGGTGTAGCTCAGAGGTAGAATGCCCCGGGTTTTATCCCCAGACCCACACACACAAAAAAAGAATAATATGTCAGTCAGTAAGTAATAGGGAGGGTAGTGAGTCCTACAGAGAAAACCAAACAGGGAAAGTGAGCTGAGAACAGAGAGCCTGAAAGAAGCCGGCCTTGGAAGACAGAAAGGCCTAGGGCAAGAAAAAGCTTGGCTATGGAAGGGAAATGGGAAGCCCAGTGACCCTGAAGCCAATAAGGTGCTGGATGGCGGGGCTGGAGGACTGGGTTAGCTCTGCTTCTCCAGAGCACAGCACGAAAAGGCATCAATAAATCCAGTGGAGAGGCCCTCAGGTATCACAGCTGACAGAGCCTGGAGGCTGATGGGGGCGGGGGGAGGGGGATTTTGCAGGCTCCAGTGCAGCTCAGCAACTTAGTGAGATTCTCGGTAACTCAGCAGGACCCGGCTTCCAAAAACTAAATAGCTGGCATGGTGATACAGGCCTGTAATCCCAGTACTTGGGAGTCTGAGACAGGAGGATCACAGGTTCAAGGGCAGCCTCAGCAAGTAGTGAGACTCTCATCAATCTAGTGAGACCCTGTTTCAAAAATAAAAGTAAAATAGGACTGGGGCTATAGCTCAGAGGTAGAATCCTGGGTTCAATTCCCAAAGCCCCACACACAAAAAAAAAAAAAGTTTTAATATCAGCCGGGCCTGGTGGTGTACCTGGAGGCTGATGACCAGCCTCAGCAACTTAGTGAGACCCTGTTTCAAAATAAGAAATAGGGCTGGAGGTGTGGCTCAGAAGCAGAACGAATGCCCCTGGATTCAATGCCCAATAACAAAAAGAAAGAAAGAAAAGAAAATCACTGAAATTATATGATCGGCTAAATTGAAGTATGAGCCAGGCGTGGTAACGCACACCTGCAATCCCAGTACTTGAGAGGCTGAAACAGGAGGATCGCAGGTTTGAAGCCAGCCTCCGCAACTCAGTGAGGCTCTCAGCAGCCCAGCAAAACCCTGTTTCCTAATAAACACTAAAATTGGGCTTGAGGTATAGCTTGGAGGTAGAGTGCCTCTGGGCTCAAAACCCAATATCACACACAAAAAAAATTGCAATATTATTCTGACAAATTTTTGGTATCAACAGTAATTAAGTTTTATAATACATCTGCTTATATATAATTCCCAAGATCCCTAGTTAAGTTTTTGTGTGTGTGTGTATGTGTGTGTGTGGTACTGAGGGTAGAACCCAGGGGCTTTCTACCTCCAGGCTATAGTCACAGACCTATTTTATATTTTATTTGGAAACAGGATCTCACTAAGTTGCTGAGAGCCTCACTAAGTAACTGAGGCTGGCTTCAAACCTGTGCGATCCTCTTGTCTCAGCCTCTCAAGCACAGGGATTACAAGCATGTGCCACCACACCCAGCTCTAGTTAAGCTTTATTAATTAATTAATTTATTTATTTATTTATTTATTAATACTGGGGATTGGGCCCAGGAGCATTCTATCTCTGAGCTACACACCTCCAGCTTTTTTTTTTTTTTTTTTTTTTTTTGCGAGTCTGGGGATGGAACCCAGGGGCATTTGACCTTCAAGCTACATCCCCTGCCCTATTTTTTATTCTTTATTTTGAAACAAGGTCTCACTAAGTTGCAGAGGGTCTCACTAAGTAGCTGTCCACAAACTTCGATCTTTGTCTCAGCCTCCCCCATGCTGGGATTACAAGCCTGCGCCACCACGACCGGCTCTATTTTATTTTTATTTTGAAACAGGGTCTCGCTAGGTTGTTGAGAGCCTGTTTGCTAAGGCTGTCCCCAAACCTGTGATCCCTTTCATAGCTTCCTAAGTACTGAAATAATTACAGTTGTGTGCTACCACACCAGCCTTTAGTTAAGTTTAAAACCTAAGATAAATATTATGAAATAGTTTGATCTTTGGATCATTTTAATGAATGCATTAATAAATGATATTTACTTATTTTTGTGATACTGGTGATGGAACCCAGAGGCATTCTACCTTAGTGTTATACCCCAGCCTGATTTTATTTCTTATTTGGAAACAGGGTCTCACTAGGTTGATGAGAGTCTCACTACTTGCTGAGGCTGTCCTCGAACCTGTGATCCTCCTGTCTCAAATCTCAGTACTGAGATTACAGGCATGCACCACCGTACCTGACTTGTTAAATGTCAGTTCTCATTGTCCTGCCTCCCTGTTCTCTCTTTGAAATAGAACTTTATTACTCAGGTGAAAGTTATAATAAGGGTAATTGAAACTAGATGAGGAGAAATAATGGCAGAAAAAAAAATACATCTGGTAAAATCAGAAAAGAGACGTGTTTATTTTTAAGGCAAAATTATCAGATCAGTCTGACTTGTCCTCAGATTAAACCTTGTAAGACTACATGAACCTGGGGTTCTAGCGTAGAATCACTTCTGAGCCAGCAGTTTCTATGAGAAAGGTTTTTGCTTTGTTTCTTTAACCCGTTTAAAGTGTTAGAAGTTTAGCTTCTTTGTTTTCTGGGAGTTTTGACAAAATTGGATTTGTATAAGCCCTTAAAGTCTCCATAAACCAATCAGAACAAAGCCTCTAAATGTTTATAATCTAATTTGCTAATGCCCTCAGGAAGGCAGAGAGTACTGCGCGCTCAGGCAATGAGATTTAGGGCTTGTCTCACCGCAGACACCCAGGGTTTGCAGCTGGAGTCCTACAGCTCCATCACCACTCAGAGTAGATACGCAGCCACAAAAACCGCCCAGCCATATCACAAAGGCCTCTTTCTCCCAATGGGCAAAAAATAGCTGGAGTTTATCTCACAAATAAACAACCCAACAAGCCAGACATGGGGGCACATGCCTGTAATTCCAGTACTTAGGAGGCTGAGACCGGAGGATCGCAGGTTTGCAGTCAGCCTCAGCAATGTAGTGAGACTCTCAGAAGCCTAGTGAGATGGTTTTTGGTGGTACTGGGGGTGGAACTCAGATGCTTTCTACCTCCGGGCTATACTCCCAGACCTATTTTTTATATTTTATTTGGAAACAGGGTCTCAGTAAGTTGCTGAGAGCCTCACTAAGTAGCTGAGGCTGGCTTCGAACCTGTGCAATCCTCCTGTCTCAGCCTCCCAAGCGCAGGGATTACAAGCATGTGCCACCATGCCCAGAGAGTGAGATGGTTTAAAGATAAAATATAAAACTAGGCTGGGGATGTAGCTTGGAGGTTAATATCCCTATGTTTAATCATTAGAACCAATAATTTTTTTTTTTTTTTGCAGTACTGAGGGTTGAACCCAGAGCCATTCTACCTCTGAGCTATATCCCTAGCCCTATTTTTTATTCTTTATTTTGAAACAGGGTCTCACTGAGTTGCAGAGGGCCTCACTAAGTAGCTGAGGCTGTCCGCGAACCTCGAACCTCTTGTCTCAGCCTCCCAAATGCTGGGATTACAAGTGTGCACCACCATGCCCTGCTAATTAATTTTAACACACACACACACACACACACACACACACACACACACACGAGAAAGAGAAAGAGACAGAGACAGAAAGCACAGGGTGATATGTACTTGTCACTTCAGTCCCCTTCTGAACCTGAATGGGAGTTGGGTTAGACAGCAACACATCCAGCAGAAGCTTTCGTTGGGCTGTACTGGGGATTGAACCCCGGGGGGCACTATACCTCCACGCTACACCCCCAAGCTACTTTATTTTGGAACAGGGTCTCTCTGAGGGCAGAGATCCTCACTAAGTTGCTGCGTCTGGCTGCAAACATGCAATCCACCTGCCCCAGACTCCCAAGTACTGAGATCACAGGAGCGTACCATCATGCCCGCTTCCTTTTCATAGGCAGGCTTCCCTTGCCCTTTTTTTTTTTTTTTAAGAAGTTTATTAGAAAGATAGAAATACAGAAAATAGAAAACAGAAAAACATGGAAAAAGAGGAAAAGATAGAAATACAGAGGATAGAAATACAGCCCCATGCCAAAATGGCATGAGGGGTGACTCGAAATGAATACACCTTCCATTGCCCCTCTGCCTCACCACGTGGCCAGGCTGTTGGCCGCTGCCCATGAATCAGTGGAAACACAAGCTTAGGGGCTTTGCCACTACTGTATTCATCAGCATGCAGTTCAGTCCCATGAGCTGCTCTGGTTTGCCCTTCTTTAATCAAAGTGGAATTCTTCCAAAGAGGACTTTATGCATGCTCCTTGTAACTGCCATCCACAAACCCAGCAGCTCCTCATAAGTCAGGGGAGAGCTGTTTATAGGACACGGTCCAAAGCACGATAGAATCCACCAGCACAGTCCCTGCATCCGCCAGGTAGCACGATCTTATATAGACCATAAACACGCTCTAGTTCAGAGTTCCAGCTGTTCTTGCTAAAAGGTGCTTATATACTTTTGCCGTAAGTCCCAGTGGTGACAAAGTGAGCCTAGGCCTTGGCTCAGCAACATCGTGGTGTTATCCTAGGTGACCCCAAGGCACTGATGTTCGTCAGCCTGAGAACTAATGTTCATCACCAGGTACCTAGCTAGTCACGCATAGCTGCCTGATTGGCTTCTGTAACTCCTGCTTAGCTTGCACCTGCAGAGCAACCAAGGCCCTTAGAAGCCTTCTATCCTTAAAGCAATTGAAAGGTGGACAACAGAAGAGACAGGCATGGGTTGTTGGGCTCCTGCACGATGCTGTTCCTGGCTTCTGTACTTTCTCCTTGACTTGCACACCCACTGCAGGGAACTGTTGGGAATTGTCCAGATCTGTGAGAACCTGAACTCTTCACTCCTGAGCTTGTGATTTTGAGATTGTAATTTCTTAGGGCTGCACTCAGAACTAAACACCCCTCAGTGTAGTCACGGGCCGGCTAATAAAGACTTTCTATTCGGCTTAAACTAAGTCTGAGTGATCTTCTCTGGGGTCGCTCTATAACAGTCCAGGCTCCCCATCGGGCTATTAAACCAGCACTTCAGCGTCCGCTTTACACTGTGTGGGCTCAAGCAACCTTCCTGGTTCCCGTTCAGCATGCTCCATCAGTACTGCTCGAAGGGTGGCTCACTGCCCTCTGCTTTATTATAGTAGGAAGGAGAATGTCACCCAGTGAGATGCAATGTCCACACCCAACATACAATTAAGTAAGAGATATTTATTTATTTATTTATGGAACTGGTGGTTGAACCCAGGGGTGCTCTCCTACTGAGCTACATCTCCAACTCTTATTTTTTATTTTTATGTGTGTATATCCCGCATTTTTTTTATACTTTGATTGGCATATTATAACTATACATTAGAGTAGGTTTTATTTTATTTATTTATTTTGTGTGTGTGTGTGTGTGTGTGTTACTGGGGATTGAACCCAGGTCCATTCTACCTCTGAGCTATACCCTCAGGCCTATTTTAGTTTTTAATTTCAAAACAGGGTCTCACTAAGTAGCTGAGGCTGGCCACGAACCTGCGCTCCTCCTCTCTGTATCTTCACCTTCTCACTAAGTAGCTGAGGCTGGCCACGAACCTGCGCTCCTCCTCTCTGTATCTTCACCTTCCAAGTTATTGGGATTACAAGTGTGCACCACCACACCGGCTTATTTTTTATTTTGAAAAAAGGCTTTGCTAAATCGCTGAGACTGGCCTTGTACCTGCAAACCTCCTGTCTCAGCCTCCCAAATACCGGGATTACAGGAGTGTATCACCACACCCAGCTAGTAAAAGAGATTTAGCCATGTCACATGAAGCAGTCTAAGTAGGCCAACTCTCCTACAAACTTTTAACTCTGTCAGCCCTCGCCTCCCTAACTGTTGCCTCTACTAGGACTTTATGAACGGGTTTCAGGTTTTGGATTTACAGTACTCTATGGGGGAAGAAATGATGCCCATTCCAGCAGGGCATGGTGAGCCTTGGGAGGCTGAGACCAGAGGATGACAGGCTCAAGGTCAGCCTCAGCAACTTAGCAAGACCCTGTCTATAAATAAAAAATAAATAGGGCTGGGGTGTAGCTCAGAGGTAGAATGCCCCAGGGTTCAATTCTCAGTACCAAAATAATAATGATGATAATAATAATGATAATAATAATAATAACAACAACAACAATAATGGGTTAGGGAACAACTTCTTTTCTACATAAACCTGTTTAAACATCCCAACTCTCCATAACCCTATCTACCTACTTTTTTGCGTTCTCTCAATTCACTTGTCAGGGTTTCACCAAAGGACCTTGATATCATAGTGTACGGAGCTCCCATCTCAAGGAGTCCAGTAATTTCTCTTTACCACCCATGATCATTTTACCTGCTTGTACACTTGTATATTGAGGCTTTTAGTGTCCAGAAGGGGTTGATCCAACCGCCCCTCCATTTTTTGTTAATCTTTAGCTTGATTAATCTGCCCAACTACTTCTTCTTCTTCTTCTTCTTCTTCTTCTTCTTCTTCTTCTTCTTCTTCTTCTTCTTCCTCTCTCTCTCTCTCTCTCTCTCTCTCTCTCTCTCTCTCTCTCTCTCCCCTCCCTCTCCTCACTCTCACTCTGTCTCTCTCTCTCTGTCTCTCTCTGTCTCTCTCTCTCTGTCTCTCTCTCTCTCTCTCTCTCTCTCTCTCTCTCTCTCTCTCTCTGTACTGGAAATGGAACTCAGGGGCATTCTACCTTCAAGCTACAAGACCAGCCTCAGCAACTTAGTGAGGCCCTCTGCAACTTAGTGAGACTCTGTTTGCAAATAAAAAGAATAAAATAGGGGTAGAGGTGTATCTCTTAGGTAGAATGCCCTTGGGTTCCATCCCCAGTACCACAGACACAGAAAAAAAAAAGAAAAAGAAAAGAAAACCTAAATAAAAAATAGAAGAGCCGGGCATGGTAGTGCATGCTTGTAATTCCAGCATTTGGGAGTCTGAGACAGGAGGATCGTGGTTCGCAGCCAGCCTCAGCTACTTAGTGAGGCCCTCTGCAACTTGGTGAGACCCTTTTTCAAAATAAAAAATTAAAAATAGGGCTGGGGGTATAGCTCGAAGGTGGAATGCCCCTGGGTTCTGTCCCCAGTACCGCAAAAATAAATAAATAAATAAATAAATAAATAAATAAATAAATAGAAAGGGCTGTGGGGTGTAGCTCAAAGGTAGACCACCCCTGGGTTCAATCCCTAGTACCAAAAAGAAAGTCAGAAAGCAAAGATTACAAATGAAACTGGGCATGGTGGAGCACGCTTGGAATCCCAGTACTTGGGAAGCTGAGACAGGAGATCACAGGTTCTCAGCCAGTCTCAGCTACTTAGTGAGGCCCTCTGCAACTTAGTGAGATGAGACCCTGTTTAAAAATAAATAATAAAAAAATAAACCGGGTGTGGTGGCGCATGCTTGTAATCCCAGCATGTGGGAGGCTGAGACAGGAGGATCACAGTTTGTGGACAGCCTCAGCTACTTAGTGAGGCCCTTTGCAACTCAGTGAGATCCTGTTTTAAAATAAAGATTAAAAATAGCCCCTGGGTTCCATCCCTAGTACCGCAAAAACAAAACAAAAAACACACCACCAACAACAACAAAAACAGTAAAATAGAGCTGGGGATGATGTAGCTCAGATGTAGAACATCCCTGACTTCAATCCCCAATGACAACAATAAGCACAAAAGACAGGCATGGTAACATACACCTGTAATCCCAGTACTTAGGAGGTTGAGACAGAAGGATCCCAGGTTTGAGGACAGCCTCAACAATTTAGCAAGAGTCTTAGCCACCTAGTGAGACGCTGTTTCAAAACAAAAAAAATAAAACAGGCTAGGGTATAGCTCAGAGGTAGAATGCCTCTGGGTTCAGTTCCTAGCCCTACACACACACCAGAAAAATACATAAACCAGGTGTGGTGGCGAATGCTTTTGGCGCACACTTGTAATCCCAGCATTTAGGAGGCTAAGACAGGAAGATCGTAGTTTCTGGACAGCCTCAGCAACTCGGTGAGACCCTGTTTCAAAATAATGAATAAAAAATAGGGCTAGGGGTGTAGCTCAGAGGTTGAATGCCCCTGGGTTCCATTCCCCAGTACCACAAAAAATACATAAATAAATAAGGATATTACAAAGATGAAGAGATGCACAGGGTGAGGCGAGAGGAGGGACATGGAGCTTCCACACCCTCTCCAGGCCTGCCATTCTCCAGAACCCTGTGTGTTCTGCCATCCTGATGCTCTCCACGTCCTGGCCTTTGGGAGTTTAAGGAGGTACAATTGAGTATATCATCAACCTTGGTGACTGATGGCTTGGGGCGTGGGACTGAAAAGCCCCAACCCTCCAATCCTGCCTTGGTCCTTCCTGGGACCAGCCCCCATCCTGCAGCTACCTGGAGGCTGCCATCTGTCCATCTAGCATACAAAAGACACCACTGAAAGTTCCAAGGGTATTAGGAGTGTATGCCTGGAAACTGGGACCAAGACCAAATTCAGTATTTCACCATTTCACATGCATACAAAATAAATCAAAGAATATGTATCTTTTTTCTTATTTATTTATTTATTTATTTATTTATTTATTTTGCGGTACTGGGGATGAAACCCAGGGACATTCTACCTCCGAGCTACACCCTCAGCTTTATTTTTATTCTTTATTTGAAACAGGGTCTCACTGAGTTGCAAAGGGCCTCACTAAGTAGCTGAGGCTGTCCTCGAACCCGGATCCTCCTGTCTCAGCCTCCCAAATGCTGGGATTACAAGCGTGTGCCACCACTGCCTGGCATTCCTTTTTGTTTTTAACTTACAAAGAATACTTTATTTAGCTCACAGTTCTGAAGATTAGAAGTGCACGAGCCTGGTGCTGGCATCGATGTGGGCCTCCCAGCAGGTCACAGCATGGTGGAGGCATCTCATGGTGAGCCAGATAAAATTATGCACCTTAATGATTCAAAAAACTTGCTCATAGAGGCTGGGGGTGTAGCTCAGTGATGCAGCACATGAGTAGCCCTCAGTTCAATCGCAGCTCTGAAAAAAACATCAAATTAAATTTAATCCAGGAGTGGTGGGATACACCAGTGATCCCAGCTACTCAGGAGGCTGAAGCAGAAGGATCACAAGTTCAAGCCCAGGCTGGGTAATTTAGCAAGACCTTGGCTCAAAATAAAAAATAAAAAGCCTGGGATGCCAGGCATGATGGCACATGCTTGTAATCTCAATACTTGGGAGGCTGAGACAAGAGGATCACAGGTTCATGACCAGCCTCAGCAATTTAGTGAGGCCCTGTTTTAGAAGAAGGGCTGAGGGCATAGCTCAGAAGTAGAATGGCCCTGGGTTCAGTCCTCAGTGCCACACACACACACACACACACACACACACACACACACACACACCTGAGAATGTAGGTCAACAGTAGTAGAGTGTACCTAGGTTCAATCCCCAGTACCGCAATACATACATACATGCATGCATACATACATATTTAAAATTTTTTAATTACTATAATTTACTTTTGGGTTTGTTTGTTTGTTTTGTGGTACTGAGATGAAACCCAGTGGCATTCTACCTCTAAGCTACACCCAAAGCCCTACTTTATTTCTTACTGTGAAGCAGGGTCTCACTAAGTTGCAGAGGCCTCATTAGGTTGCTGAGGCTGACTGCGAACCTGTGATTTTCCTGTCTCAGCCTCCCAAGTACTGGGATTGCAAGCGTGCACCACCATGCCCTGCTTTTATCCTTTATTTTGAATCAGGGTCTCACTAAATTCTGGAGGGCTACTAAGTAGCTAAGGCTGACCTCCAACTCGGATCCTCCTGTTTCAGCCTCCCAAGTACTGGAATTACAAGTACATGTGCCACCATGCCCGGCATCCCAGGCTTTTTAATTTTTTATTTTGAGCCAGTGTCTCAGATCAGCAAGGTAATACATGCCTGAAATTCCAGTTACTCAAGAGGTTGAAATAGAAGGATCAAAAATTCATGGCCAGCCTAGCCAGGCGTGGTGGTGCACACTTGTAATCCCCGCACTTGGGAGGCTGAGACAGAAGGATCGCACGGGTTCAAAGCCAGCCTCAGCTACTTAGTGAGGCTCTCAGCAACTTAGTGAGACCCTGTTTCCAAATAAAATATAAAATAGGTCTGGGAGTGTAGCCTGGAGGTAGAAAGCCTCTGGGTTCCACCCCCAGTACCACCAAAAATTCATGGCCAGCCTGGGCAATTTAAAGGCTCTGTTCTAAAGCAAAGAAAAAAATTTAATAAAAAAAATTAAAAGGGCTGGAAATGTAGCTCAGAGGTAGTTCCCAGAACAACAAAAAGAGAGCAAGAATCTCATTGTATTGCTGAGGCTGGCCTGGAATTCGGGATACTCTAGCCTCTCCTCCCGGCAGCGGGGATCACTCACAGGTGTGCACTATCCCCTCTCATTTTTGTCTATTCGTTTTTTGAAATGAGGATAGATTCCAAGATTCTTAGCTCAACAGTGCCCCCTTCTGTCAGTGTCCCTACACTTTTTTGCAGTACTGGAGATGGGACCCAGGGGCGCATTCTACCTCAGAGTGACACCCCCAGCCTTTATTTTTTATTCTTTATTTTGAAACAGGGTCTCACTGAGTTGCAAAGGGCCTCACTAAGTAGCTGAGGCTGTCCACAAAACACAATCCTCCTGTCTCAGCCTCCCAAATGCTGGGATTACAAGTGTGCACCACCACACCCGGCTTAAGCATAATTATATTTATTTATTTATTTATTTATTTATTTGGCACTCTGGAAATCAAACCCAGGGTCTCCCACATGCTAGGCAAACACTCTCACTGAGCTACATCTCCAATCTTTGGAACACATGTTTTTTGTTTCAGTTTTGGTTTTGGCACTAGGGATTGAACACAGGACCATGGATACATTGGACTGTATCCAGCCCATTGAATACATGGGCCTAAGGGTATTCTGAGCTATACCCCCAGCCCTTTTTATTTTAATTACTTATTTATTTATCTTCGTGGGGGGGGTATACATGTAGCTCTGAGCTACACCCCCAGCTCTACTTTATAAACAGAGTCTCACTAAATTGCTGAGGGCCTTGCCACATAGCTGAGGCTGTCTTTGAACTTGTGATCCTCCATTCTTAGCTTCCCTGAGTACTGGGATTACAGGCATGTACCACCTTGCTCGGCTTTGGCTTTTGACTTTCTTTCTGTTCTTTTGGTGCCAGTGATTGAACCCAGGGGCATTCTATCTCTGAGCTATACCCCCAGCCTTACTTTATTTTTTATTTGGAAACGGGGTCTCACTAAATTGCAGAGGGCCTCACTAAGTTGCTGAGGCTGGCCTTGAACCTGCTATCCTCCTGACTCAGCTCCCCAAATACTGGGATTATAAGCATGGGCCACCATGCCTGGCCTTTCCTGTTCTTAATGGGCTACCAGGCCTATTGGATATTCACCCATATGACCCCATAGGGGTGAATTGGTTTTATTTATTTATTTATTTTTGTGGCACTGAGGGTGAAACACAGGGGCTTTCTACCTCTGGGATATACTCCCAGACCTATTTTATACTTTATTTGGAAACGGTCTCACTAAGTTGCTGAGAGCCTCACTAAGTAGCTGAGACTGGCTTCACACCTGTGCGATCCTCCAGTCTCCGCCTCCCAAGCGCTGGGATTACAAGCGTGTGCCACCACGCCCGGCCTCCAGAGGGGTGAATTGGATATTCAACCTTAAATATCTCTTTACAGGCCCTATTTTCAAATACTGTCAGTCGCACTGAGAGGTGAGGGTTTCAACGTCCGAACGTCGAGGAGACTCGATGCAGTCCACGCCGGGTCAGAAGGGAGCACAGGAGGGACACTGAGCCAGTGGGAAGATCAATGGATTGTGGGTAATGATCGTGGGACCTGCAAGAGCCGAAGGGGGGCTGGAAACAGACGTCGATTGGAGAACAGGGTGATGGGTCTGGGATGATAAAAGGGTTGAAACATTTTGTAACCACCAGATCTAGGGTCCGAGCGGAATGAATGGCTGAGGAAGGAGAGGTGCGAGGAGGCTGGAGGCCAGGGCGGTAGTAGGACGTCTCTGTGCACACGGACACACCAGGAGCTGCACTGCAAGGGCGGTGCTGAGCCGGGCGCACGGTCTTCAAGGACGGAGAGGGAGCGACCTCGGGTCAAGTACGGCAGGGCTCTACCGGAAACACTGCAGCGCGTGCAGTACGTGGAAGCAATCAGCGCATCACGGATTGGATTCTCCAGAGGCGGCTGCTGAGACCAGAGGTGCCAGAGCGTTAGCGGATGAACCCCAGTGAAAGGAAGGGGGCAGCACTGAGCAGAGGCAGGGCTCCAGCTGAGAGGCCAGAGCCCCCGCCAGCCCAACAGGGGGCGTGGAGCAAATGCTGCGCCTCAAAGTGTTCTGAGTTGGGCCCACAGAGCTGGGCCTTTATATCCCACCCCCCGCCCCTGGGTCACCAGATACGGATTGTTGAGGAGGCGGCTCTCTGCAGATAGGTAGATCCAGAAATAGCTGACAGCTCCCTGCCGCAAGGTCCTCCTTGAAGGGGATCTGGGCAGCACTCCTGTTTTATACAATAATTGTATATAATTATGATTATATTATTATTATTTGGTACTGGTGATTGAATCTAGGGGCATTCTACCTCTTTGCCAGCCCCCAGCCCTTTTTTTGTGTGTGTGTGGCACTGGGGATTGAACCCAGGGGCATTCTACCTCTGAGTTACACTCCCAGCTCTAATTTGTATTTGTTTGTTTGTTTGTTCGGTACTGGGATGGAACTTAGGGGCATTCTACCTCTGAGCTACACCCCCAACCCTATTTTTTATTCTTTACTTTGAAACAAGGTCTCACTAAGTAGCTGAGGCTGGCCATAAACCCGCAATCCTCCTGTCTCAGCCTTCCAAGTACTGAGATTACAAACATGTGCCACCATGCCCAGCCTATTTTATCTTTCATTTTGAAACAAGTTCTCACCAAGTTGCTGAGGGTCTTACTAAGGTTGCTGAGATTGACCTCAAGCCTGCAATCCTCCTGTTTCAGCCTCCCAAGGACTGGGGTTACAGAACTACAACACCACATCCAGCTTATTCTGCATATATAAGAATCCCTATAAATCGATAGGAGCTGCCTAAAATCTGACTCTTCACACTCCAAATGGCAGTAAAATTATGTCAACAAATTATGTCCTATGAGCTAGATACTTGTTTGCTTGTCTGTTGCAGTACTGGAGATTGAATTCCCAAGGCATTCTACCTCCAAGCTACACCCCAACCCTATTTTTTATTTTATTCTTTATTGTATTTTTTATTTTATTCTACCTCCTCACTAAGTTGAGGAGGGCTAAGTAGCTGAGGCTGGCCTTGAACCTGAGATCCTTCTGTCTGAGCCTCCCAAGTCCCGGGATTACAAGGGTGCAGCAACACACCCTGATAAGGCAGTTGTTTTTGTAAACAAGTGAAAGGGGGAGGAATAATCAATGAAGGAATCCCTTCCACTGAAGGTATCCTGTATGAGGAAAGGGGCCGTGGGGAGGGAGCCGGGGAAAGCTCACCAAGTGCTGTGGGCATGTGTGTCCCTAGCACCACTCTGAACCTCATTATGATGTGAAATTACACTGCATCGATAAAAGTACAAAAATAAAGTTAAAAAAGATTTATTGGCCCTCCTGGAGACTCAGGCAAGAAGATCACAAGTTTGAGGCCAACCAGACAATTTAGCAAGACTCTGTCGTGTGTGTGTGTGTGTGTGTGTGTGTGTGTGTGGTGTGTGTGTGTGTGTGTGTGTTCCTGAGGATGGAATCCAGGGACCTTCTACCTCAGAGCTACACTCCCAGATTTATTTTTTATTTGAAAACAGTCTCGCTAAGTTGCTGGCAGCCTCACTAAACTGATGAGGCTGGTTCCAAACCTGTGATCCTCCTGTCTCAACTTCCCAAGTACCAGGATTATAGGTAAGCACCAACATGCCCAGCTAAAACTGTCTTAAAATAAAAAGTTCTGGGAATGCAGCTCAGTGTGAAAGGTCCTTAGTTCAATCCCAGTACTTTCAAGGGTGAGACAGGAGGATCGCAGGTGCAAGGCCAACCTCAGCAACTTAGTGTGAGCCAGTTTCCAAATAAAAAATAAAATAGGGATGGGGCTGTAGCTCAGAGGTAGAATGGCCCTGGCGCACACTTGTAATCCCAGTACTTGGGAGGCTGAGACAGGGGGATCACGGTTCACAGCCAACCTCAGCTACTTAGTGAGACCTCTGCAACTTAGTGAGATCCTGTTTCAAAAGAAAAAAAATAGGGCTGGCGTGTAGCTCAGAGGTAGAATGTCCCTGAATTCCATCCCTAGTACTGCAAAAAAAGAAGAAGAAGAAGAAGAAGAAGAAGAAGAAGAAGAAGAAGAAGAAGAAGAAGAAGAAGAAGAAGAAGAAGAAGAAGAAGAAGAAGAGGAAAGGAAGGAAGGAAGGAAGGAAGGAAGGAAGGAAGGAAGGAAGGAAGGAAGGAAGGAAAAATTTGCTGGCTCATAATATAAAGCAAAAAGAGAAAAATAAAAGCAGAAACCATACATCATACTCTTAGCATAACTAGATGGCAGAGAATTTCTGCGCTTCAAATTACCTGGCATGGTGGGGTTAGGCATGTGGGTGCACACCTGTAATCCTAGTACTTGTGAGGCTGAGACAGGAGGATCGAAGGCTCAAGGACAGCCTCAGCCAGTTAAGTAGCAAGACTCTAAGACTCTCAGCAACCTAGAGAGACTTTGTTTCAAACAAAAAATAAAATAGGACTGGGGATGTTGCTCAGAGGTAGAATACCCCATTCTCAGTAAAAAAAAAAAAAAAAAAAAAAAAAAAACTATAAATAAAAAAACATTGAACCAGCCATGCGTGGTGGCGCACATTTGTAATCCGAGCATTTGGGAGACTGAGACAAGAAGATTGTGGTTCGAAGACAGCCATAGCTACTACTTAGTGAGGTTCTTTGCAACTCAGTGAGAACCTGTTTCAAAATAAAGAATAAATAATAGGACTGGGGGTGTAGCTCGGAGGTAGAATGCCCTTGGGTTCCATCCCTAGTACTACAAAAAAGAAAAAAAGAAAAGAAAAAGAAAAGAAGCCGTGTATGGTGGCAAACACCTATAATTCTAGTACTTGGGAGGCTGAGACAGGAGGATCACAGGTTTAAGGCTATCATCAGCAATTTAGTGAGACTCTGTTTCCAATAAAAAATAAAACAAGGCTTAAGGTGTAGCTCAGAGGTAGAATGTCCCTGGGTACTATTACAAAAAAACTATCTCTCTCTTTCTCTCCATATGTGTGTGTGTGTGTGTGTGTGTGTGTGTGTGTATGCATTTGATATTAATTTAAAAGCAATAATAACAAATTTATTACATGTTAACATAACTAATTTTTAATCCAAAACAATATAAGAAATTTCATGAGAAGATTGGCATTATCTTAAGATGGGCGTGGTGGCGCACGCTTGTAATCCCGGCATTCCGGAGGCTGAGACAGGAGGATCGCAGGTCAGAGACAGCCTCAGCTATTTAGTGAGGCCCTTTGTAACTCAGTAAGACCCTGTTTCAAAATAAAGAATAAAAGCTGGGCATGGTGGTGCATGCTTGTAATCCCAGCGCTTGGGAGGCTGAGACAGGAGGATTGCACAGGTTCCAACCCAGCCTCGGCTACTTAGTGAGGCTCTCAGCAACTTAGTGAGACCCTGTTTCCGAATAAAATAAAATATAAAAAATAGGTCTGGGAGTACAGCCCAGAGGTAGAAAAAAATAAATAAAGAATAAAAAAATAGGACTGGGGGTGTAGCTTGGAGGTAGAATTACCCTGGGTTCCATCCCCACTACCACACACAAAAAAAATTCAATGATATACTGTGCAGCCAGACATGGTGGTGCACTCCTATCATCCCAGGACTTGGGAGGCTGAGACAGAAGGATCACAGGTTCTTGGCCAGCCTCAGCAATTTAGTGAGGCTCTCAGCAACTTAGCAAGACCCTGTTTCCAAATAAAAAATAAAATAGGGCTAAGGATGTAGCTCAGAAGTAAAAATGCTCCTGGGTTCAATCTCCAGTACCACTAAACAAACAAACAAATTAATTAAATAGATTAATTAAACTGTGCTTAGCCCAGTGAGGTGATGCACATCTATGATCTCAGTACCTGGAGAAAGGAGGATCTCAGGTTCAAGGACAGCCTCAGCAGGTAGTGAAACTCTCAGCAACTTAGTAAGACCCTGTTTCAAAATAAAATATAAACCAAGTGTAGTGGTGCATGCCTGTAATCCCAGCACATGGGAGGCTGAGACAGAAAGATCACAGGTTCAAAGCCCATCTCAGCAACTTAACTCAGCTGTCAGTAACTAGCAAGACCCTGTTTTCAAATAAAAATTAAAATTGGGCTGGGGATATAGCCCTATCTAGAGGTGAAACTCCTCTGGGTTCAATCCCCAGTACTGTAAATAAATAAGCAAATAATAAACGAACAGAAAGAGACAGCAGAGATCTTCGTGCTATCACAGAGGAAAGTCCACAGAGAAGGCAGCACGAAGGCGGGGTCTGCAAGCCAGCAGGAGAGGCCTCACCTGAAGCAACCCTGCTGGTCCCTTGATCTTCACTTCCAGCTCCCAAAACTATGAGAAAATGGGTATCTGCCTTTTATGCCACCCTTTCTGTGGTTTCTTGCTGTAGATCCTTAACTAACTGCTACATTTGCCTGTCCAGTTTAGATTCCATACTCAAGCCAGGCATGGTGGCGCACACCTGTAATCTCAGTACATGGGAGGCTGAGACAGGAGAATCACAGGTTTGCACCCAGTCTTGGCAACTTAGCAAGACCCTGTTTCAAAATAAAAATTAAAAAAAAAAATTTTAAAGGTCTGGAGGTAGCCAGGCATGGTGGCGCACGCTTATAATCCCCGCGCTTGGGAGGCTGAGACAGGAGGATCGCACAGGTTCGAAGCCAGCCTCAGCTACTTAGTGAGGCTCTCAGCAACTTAGTGAGACCCTGATTCCAAATAAAATATAAAAAAGGTCTGGGAGTATAGCCTGGAAGTAGAAAGCCTCTGGGTTCCACCCCCAGTACCACCAAAAAATAAATAAATAAATAAATAAATAAATAAATAAATAAATGTCTGGAGGTGTCGTTTGAAGGTACAGTGTCCCTGGGTTTAATCACAAGTACCAAGAGAAAAGAAGAAGAAGAAAGGAGGAGGAGGAGGAGGAGGAGGAGGAGGAGGAGGAGGAGGAGGAGGAGGAGGAGGAAAGAAAAAGAAAAAGAAAAAGAAAAAGAAAAAGAAAAAGAAAAAGAAAAAGAAAAAGAAAAAGAAAAAGAAAGCAAAGCCAGTCATGGTGGAGAACATCAATAATCCCAGCACTTGGGAGACTGAGACAGGAAGACCTCAGGTCAAAGACAGCCTCAGCAAGTAATCATACTCATCAACTTAGTGAGACCCTATTTCAAAATACAGTAGGGCTGGCAGTGTAGCTCAGAGGTAGAATGCCTCTGGGTTGAATCATCAGTACCACAAAAAGAAAATAAGAAATAAAAAGGAGCTGGGTGTGGTAGCAAACACCTGTAATCCCAATACGTGGGAAAAGAAGACAGGAGAAAGCCGGGCGTGGTGGCACACGCTTGTAATCCCAGCGTTTGGTAGACTGAGACAGGAGGATTGTGGTTCGCAGACAGACTCAACTACTTAGTAAGGCACTTTGCAAGTCAGCGAGACCTTGTTTCAAAAAATAAAGAATAAAAAATAGGGCTGAGGATATAGCTCAGAGGTAGAATGACCCTTGGTTCCGTCTCCAGTACTGCAAAATAAGTAAATAATAAATAAATAAATAAATAAATAAGACAGGAGAATTGACGGTTCAAGGCCATTTCAGCAACCTAGTAAGAAAGACCCTGTTCTTTTTTTTTTTTTCAGTACTGGGATTGAAACCAGAGTTATTCTACCTCCAAGATACACCCCCAGCCCCATTTTTTATTCTTTATTTTGAAATAGAGTCTCACTAAGTTGAGGAGGGACTCACTAAGTAGCTGAGGCTGGCTGCAAACTTGTGATCTCCTGTCTGGGCATGGTGGCACATGTCTGTAATCCCAATATTTGGGAGCCTGAGACAGGAGGATCACATATTCAAAGCCAGCATCAGCAACTTAGTTGAGACCCTGTTTCCAATTAAAAACTAAAATAAGAGCCTGCCTTGGTGGCAAACACTTGTAATCCCAGTACTTAAGAGGCTGAGACAGGAGGATCATAAGTTCAAAGCCAGCCTCAGTAAAGAAGGGGAGCTCTCAGAAACCTAGCGAGACCTTGTTTCCAAAAAAGTAAATAAAATAGGGCTGACAGCATAGCTTGGAGATTGAATATAATAATAATAATAATAATAATAATAATAATAATATATTTATATTAATTTGCTTATTTATATCAATACATTAATATATTAATAAATATATTAATAAATATATTAATGTTATTATATTATATTAATAATTATTATTAATAGGCTGGAGATGTAGCCTAGAGGGAAAATGTCCCTAAATTCAATCCCCAGTACCAATTAATTAATTACTTAATTAATTCCGTGCTCATTAGTCTGGCATGGTGGCGCACATTTGTAATCCCAACTTTCAGGAGGCTGACACAGGAAGATAGTGATTTGAGGACAGCCTCAGTTACTCAGTGAAGCCCTTTGAAACTCAGTGAGACCCTATTTCAAAATCAAAAGACTAAAAAATAGGGCTGGGGGTATAGCTTGGAAGTACAATGCCCCTGGGTTCCATCCCCAGTACCGCAAAAAGAATAAAATAAAGTAAAATAAAGAATAAAAAATAGGGCTAATGGTGTAGCTCGGAGGTTCCACTCCCAGGACCGCAAAAAAAAAAAAAAAAAAAAAAAAAAAAAATATCCGTTCTCATCATAATGGAAGCTTGCAGACACCTCCAGCTCCCTTGACGAGGTCTCACTTTCCCTTACTTGTCTGGCAAAACTAAGGCCCTCGGGACGCGCGGTTCTTCCCGTCTGTATCAGTGCTGCGAGATACCGATGAGCAAAAGCCACAATCTGGCCCAGCCCACTTAAAATTCAGGGCCACCTACCTCAGGGGCCACTTAACTTCCCAGCAATTACTCCACATTTTTCTAGCCCATTTACTCTCCTGCCCTCTGAGTTAATTATTTCGCATCTTTTCCTCCGGCTCCACGCGCAGCGGTTCCGCCCCAGCTCTCTGCTGACGGCCTTGCTTCTCCACCCGGGCTCAGCCGCGGGGCTGGGGGGCCCGGCGGCGCCAGCGCCAGCCTGTGCCTTCTCTCCCGGCCCCTGCGGTTCTCCTCACCCTCCTATCCCGCGGGAGTCACCAGCGGGTAACTGCTATCATCAGACAGAGGTGATGCTCTCATCCACCAGCTCCCCTCAAAGCCCCAGGAGAAAAGGCAAAAACTCCTTAGTTTCCCTTCTAGCTCGGCTCTCAAGTACCAGGGATGGAGCCCAGAGACTTTTACTCCAAGACACACCCCGGGCCCTTTTCATTTTTATTAGTGTGTATGTGTTACTAGGGATTGAACCCATGGGGGCGCTATGCTTCTGAGCTACACTCCTATTTTATTTTATTTTATTTTATTTTATTTTATTTTATTTTATTTTATTTTATTGTTTTGTGGCACTGGAGATTGAACCCAGGGCATTCTACCTCTGAACTATATCCCTAGCCCCATTTTATGGGTGTTTGTTTGTTTGTGGTACTGGGGATGGATCCCAGGGGCATTCTACCTCTGAGCTACACCCCTAGCACTAGTTTTTATTCTTTATTTTGAAACAGGGTCTCACGGAGTTGCAGAGGGGCCTCACTAAGTACATGTGATTGTCAGCGAACGGCAGTCCTCCTGTTTCATCCTCCCAAATGCTGGGATTATAAGTGTGCACCACCCCGCCTGGCCCTATTTTATGGTTTTATTTGGAAACAGGGTCTTGCTAAATTGCTGAGGGCCTCACAAAGTTGCTAAGGCTGGTCCCGAGCCTGCCATCCTCCTGCTTCAGCCTCCCAAGCACTGGGATCGAGGCGTGGGCCACTGCATTCCTCCTTGAACACATTTTCTTCACTGGGTTTCCAGAACATCATAGTCTCCCTCATCCTCCACCTCAGTCTAAACTCTCAGTGGGTTCCTTCTCATCTCCGACCTCTAATAACAAGAGCGTGCCTGACCATTTCCCTTTTTTGTAGAAATAAATCACAAAGAATTTATTATACATGACCTTGAAATGTTCTTCTCTCAAATACCCACACAGCTTGCTTTTATTTCTTTTTGGCCTTATTCAAAGTTCTTTTCCCAGTAAAGCTCTATTTATTTATTTATTTTTATTTTATTTTATTTTATTTTATTGGTGGTACTGGGATTCCTGGAAGCCCTTCTACCTCCGGGCTACACTCCCAGGCCTATTTTTACATTTTTATTTGGAAACAGGGTCTCCTAAGCCAGCGCGCGCGGCTGGCTTCGAACCTGCGCCATCCTCCTGTCTCTGCCTCCCAAGCGCGGGGATTACAAGCGTGCGCCACCACGCCCGGCACTGTAAAGCTCTATTTAAAAACTGCCATCCAGCCGGGCATGGTGGCACATACTTGTAATCCCAGTAGTTTGGAGGCTGACACAGTAGGATCGAAGGTTCGTGGCTAGTCTCAGCTACTTAGTGAGACCCTCTGCAACTTAGTGAGACCTTGTTTCAAAATAAAGAATAAAAAATAGGGATGGAGGTGTAGCAGCTTAGAGATAGAATACTCCTGGGTTCCATCCCCAGTATCACACACACACACACAAAAATTCACCAAATGGATGAACAGTAATGCCAACTTGCCCATAAATATGAGCATCTTACCCTCTACCACAAAGAATATTGGTAAGTATTTAGATATTTCTGTTCAGGCAAAGAAATGTTCAATTGATTCTGCCGTGGGGAATTAATGCATGTCTTTGGTGTGTGTGTGTGTGTGTGTGTGTGTGTGTGTGTTACTAAGGGTTGAACCCAGTAGATTCTACCTCCAAGCTACATCCAGCCTATTTATTTATTTATTTATTTATTTATTTATTTATTTACTTACTTACTTACTTACTTACTTAGGCTCTGGGGATTGAACCCAGGGGCATTCTTCCTCCAAGATATGTCCCTATCCTGATTTTTTTTGGAGGGGGGCAGTACTGGGGATGGAACCCAGGGGCATTCTATCTCCGAGCTATGCCTCCAGCCCTATTTTCTATTCTTAGTTTGAAATGGGGTCTAAGTTGCAGATGGCCTCACTAAGTAGCTGAGGCTGGCAGCGAACTGCGATCCTCCTGCCTCAGCCTCCCAAGTACTGTGATTATAGGTGTGTGCCACCACACCTGGTTCCTAGCCTGATTTTTTAATTTTTTATTTGGAAACAGGGTCTCACTTGGTTGCTGAGAGCCTTGATAAATTGCTCAGCCTCTCTTCAAATCTGTGATCCTCTTGTCTCGGTCTCCCAAGTGAGATTACAAGCGTGCACCATCACTACCTGCTTATTTTTATTTTGAAACAGAGTCTCTCTAGGTTGATGAACCTCACTACTTGTTAAAACTGGCCTCAAGCCTGAGATCCTTCCGTCTCAGCCTCCCAAGTGACGGGGTTACAGGTGTGCACCACCATGTTAGGCTTTAACATATGTCTTTAGAACAGAGAAAAATTCAACAATGCACAAAGGCTTAATCACAGTCCTTCAGAAAGCTTCATTCTCTGGTTCAGGCAACTCTTCCCCTCCACAGTGATCATAGCCATCAGTCCCCTGGTCATACTATGAGAAATGTGCAAAATCCACTGGCATACTAATCCTTTTATAGTCACATCACCCACAAGTAGCTAAGAATGGTAGAAAGCCAAAACTAAATTAAAAAAATAAATTGTCAGACAGGCGTGGTGACGCATTCCTGTAAGCCCAGTAGTTGGGCGGCTGAGACAGGAGGATCACACGTTCAAGACCAGCCTCGGTAACTTAGTGAGACCCTGTTTCAAAATGAAAACATAAGCCAGGCGTGGTGGCGCACGCTTGTAATCCCAGTACTTGGGAGGCTGAGACAGGAGGATCGTGTAGGTTCGAAGCCAGCCTCAGCTACTTAGTGAGGCTCTTAGCAGTTTAGTGAGACCCTGTTTCCAAATAAACTATAGAATAGGTCTAGGAGTGTAGCCTGGTTCCATCCCCAGCACCACACACAAAATAAATAAATAAATAAATAAATAAATAAATAAATAAATAAATAAATAAATAAAATAGGCCATGCTTGTAATCCCAGTACTTGGGAGGATGAGATAGGAGAATTGCAAATTCACAGCCAGCCGTAGCAACTTAGTGAAGCCTGCTGCAACTTAGTGAGACCTTGTGTCAAAAAAATAATGATAATAAAATAAAATAAAAAATAGGGCTGGGTTGTAGCTCAGAAGTAGACTGCCCCTGGATTCAGTCCCTAGTATCACAAGAATAAAATAGGACTGGAAGTAGTAGCTCAGAGGTAGACTTCCGCTGGATCCAATCCCTAGTACAGGAAGAAAGAAAGAAAGAAAGAAAGAAAGAAAGAAAGAAAGAAAGAAAGAAAGAAAGAAAGAAAGAAAGAGGAAGAGAGAGAAAGGAGAAAGAAAGAGAGGAGAGAAAGGAGAGAGAAAGAGAAAGAAAGAAAGAAAGAGAGAAAGAAAGAAAGAAAGAGAGAAAGAAGAAAGACTGGTTGAAATGTGTAAACCAAAGTGGTTAGATGTGTAGCTCATAATTCTCGAGATCATGAAATCTATAGCAACATGTCTGGACAGGCTCATGAAACTTCCTTCTACATATCCAGAGGCCATCTGCTTGGAAAACATTTGTGCATAAAATGGTATTCAGCTAGATTATTGCAAAGCATTATTGAAGTTTTGTCAAAACCTTCCATTCATAGGAACACGAAGCCTAAACAATCCCCCTGGTGAAACCGATTTATAATCTACAAACTAGAGACTGAATACACAAGAAGATTAACTATAGGAAGCTGGATGTGGTGGCATATGCCAGCAATCCTAATACTTGGGAGGCTGAGATAGGAGGATTGCTGGTTCGAGGACAGCCTTAGCAATTTAAGAAGAACCTGTTGCAAAGTAAAAAATAAAAAAGGACTGAAGGTGTAGTTCAGAGGTAGAGCACCCCTGGGAAAAGGAAGAAAAGGGAGGAGAAGAAGGAGGAGGAGGGGAGCCACACTAATCTTGGACATAGAGGACCATCTCAGCTGCGCTCTCCACCCACGCACGCATCTTGGTCCAGGCTTCCCGCCTCAAGCTGTCTACACCAGGGCATATACCTACTTCATAGACTCTCAACCTTAAGAACAACTTTGTGGCTATTCCATGACTTATTTGCTCTCTGGATGCCAACTGATACCTCTTCTAACCAAGGAGGCTGGAATGGGCCGTATGTAAGCAATATAAGAGGTTACAACTTCATGGAGAATAATTTTATCACTAATCTCTGTTCTGCAGGGGAAAAAAATTAAGCGAGTTAGTAATTCTTCTTTCTTTTCCTTTCTCCTTTCTTTCTTTCTTTCTTTCTTTCTTCTTTCTTTTCTTTTCTTTTTTTTTTTTTTTTTTGTGTGTGTGTGCGCTACTGGGGATTGAATCCAAGGGTGTTCTATCACTGAGCTACATGCCCAGCCCTTTTTAGTTATTTATTTTTCAATTTTGATACAAAGTCTTAATAAGTTATTGGGGTTTCACTCAGTTGCTGAGGCTGGCCTCAAACATGCCATCCTCCTGCTCAGCCTCTCAAGTGCGGCATTACAGGTGTTTGCCATTATGTTCAGCTTTCCATTATTTTTCACTTGAAAAGGGGTGGTGAGGCTTACTTAACTCTTGAACATGTAAAGACACAATGAATCTGGATGTGGTGGTGCACACTTGTAATCCCAGTACATGGGAAGCTGAGAAGGGAGGACTGCCTCAGTTCGAGGCCAGCCTCAGCTACTTAGTGAGGCCCTCCAAAACTTAGCAAGACCCTGTTTCAAAATAAATAACGAAAAATATGACTGGGGGTGTAGCTTGGAGATAGAATGCCCCTGGGCTCAATACTTAGTACTTCAAAAAAAAAGAAAAAGACACTGAGTGTGCAGCTCTGTTGGCTCTGTGAGGAGGAGCTCCTCAGAGCAGCTGCCGCAGTGCTGACCCCGCTGTCTCTTACGAATGCTCCAGTTTGGTTTTGGGTCTCATTTCTAAGGTTCAGAAAACATGTTATTCCAAAAGGAAAAGGATTGTCCACTCCAGAGAGATAATTACTATGCAAAAGATGGAGAAAAGACCCCAAATGCTTGATGGAACTTTGTCTGATGAATATTGTAGGGCTTTTGTGTGTCAAAATCCAGGGATAAGCCAGGCAAGGTGGCGCACACCCGATAATTCTAGTGCTTGGAAGGTGAGACAAGAGGATTGCAGATTTGAAGCCAACTTCAGCAACTTACCAAGATCCTATCTCAAAGGAAAAAAATAAAAATGGCTGGGAGTGTAGCTCAGTGTTAGAATGCCCTTAGGTTCAATTCTCAGCAATACATACACACACACACACACACACACACACACACACACACACGCCAGGATAAAACACAACACTGTACTTAAACCATTCTTTTCATTCATAAGAATCTTCATACTGCTGAGTGTTGGGTCAGCTCTCTTGGGATACCATGGTACCCATATCTCTCCTCTGGGGAGACTTTTGAAGTCTGGTACACACACCAAAAAAAGTTGCTTCTGATTGCTTCTGGTATAGGACCAATAAAACCCTCCAAATGCACACTGTCCCCAGGGTAATTCCCAGGACTTCCACACTCTTCCCACAAATAGCCACCACCATTAAGGGGTTTTAATGTTTCCTTCACAATGAATTAGTTCCTGTGGCCAATAGCCAATGTAATTAAGATGAATGCTGTATTCATCCTGATGATATGCCCCTCTGTTCACTCCATCACTGTCTTCGTCTTCTGCTCTTCCGTTGCTCAATTACCCAGTGAGACTGTTGGTGCTCGTTCATTGGGGCTGATTTCCTCTGTGGTACATGAGCTTACTTTTGGTTCCCAAGGAATTGGTCTGGCTTATGCGATTAGCAGGCCATTATTCTGGATATGCACCACATCTAGTCTCTCCCCTAAGCAAAATTATAGATTCTCAGAGAAATGACTGAAACGGGAAGGCTTTGACATTAACTTTCCCAATGCGTGGTATTGCCAGTGAGAAAAATTATCTAACATTTTAGAACAAGTTGGTAATGTCACATATAATAATTCTCTAGAAGATATTACACTAAAAGAATTCTGTCACCTGCAGAATGGCTCACTAGATTTCTAAAAATGTATCTATTTTTTGATACTGAGGATTGAACTCAAGGGCATTCTACCTCCAAGCTATGTCTCCAGACCTGTTGGTTGGTTGGATGGTTGATGGTTGGGTGATACTAGGGACTGAACTCAGGGGACGTCTACCTCTGAGCTATATCCCCAGCCCTATTTTTTATTTATTTAATTTAATTTATTTATTTTTGCGGTACTGGGATTGAACCCAGGGGCATTCTACCTCCAAGCTAAACCCCCAGTACTATTTTTTATTATTTATTTTAAAACAGGATCTCACTAAGTTGTGGAAAGCCTTACCAGGTAGCCGTGGCTGGCACTTGAACCTCAGCCTCTCAAGTACTGTGATTACAAGTGTGGACCCTCTGGGTGTGATGGCGCACACTTGTAATCCCGGTGCTTGGGAGGCTGAGACAGGAGGATCGCACACGTTTGAAGCCAGCCTCAGCTACTTAGTGAGGCTCTCAGCAACTTGGTGAGACCCTATTTTCAAATAGAGTATAAAATAGGTCTGGGAGTATAGCCTGAAGGTAGAAAAGTCCCTGGGTTCCACACCTAGTACCCATACCCAGTACCATAAAAATTAATTAATTAATTAAATTATTTTAAAAACTAAGTGTGGACCAGCACTCCTGGCTTTATTTACTTACTTATTTGTTTATTCATTCATTCATTCATTTTTTGAGGGTCTGGGGATGGAACCCAGAGGCATTTGATCTCTGAGCTACACCCCCTGCCCTATTTTTTATTCTTTATTTTGAAACTGGGTCTCACTAAGTTGCGGAGGGCCTCACTAAGTAGCTGAGGCTGTCTGCGAACTGCAATCCTCCCATCTCAGCCTCCTGAACGGGGAGGATTACAAGCGTGCGCCACCACGTCCGGCTTTTATTTTTGTTTTTAAACAGGGTCTCACTAAATTGCTGAAGCTGGCCTCCAAACTTTAATCCTCCTGTCTCTGCCTCCCAAGTACTGGTATTACAAGTGTAAGTCACTGTGCCTAGCCTTGTTTTTTTATGTTTGATTTGGTGCGTGTATAGTACTGGCGATTGGACCCAGGGGCATTCTACCTCCAAGCTACACTCCCAGCCCTACTTTATTTATTTATTTATTTAGCACTACTGGGGATTTAACCGAGGAGCATTCTACCTCCAAGCTACATCCCTAGCCCTATTTTTTTATTTTTTATTTTGAAACAGGGTCTCACTAAGTTGTGGAAGACCTCACTAAATAGCTGAGGCTGGCCATGAACCTGTGATCCTCCTGTCTCAGCCTCCCAAGTACTGGGATTACAAACGTGCGGCACCACTTCCATCTCCCTAGCCCTATTTTTATTTTTATTTTGAAACAGGTTCTGGCTTGGTTGATGAGAGTCTCACTACTTGCTGAGGCTGTCCTGGAACCAGCAATCCTCTTGTCTCAGCCTCCCAAGTACTGAGATTACAGCCATGCATCACCACGCCAGGCTTCACTATGCTTAGAAATATATTGATATTGAGAAAGTTTCAACAAATATATATTCATATGCTTTGTTAGGACCAGAAGAAACTAAGAAAAGTCTCTAGAGGCCTAAAATAGTCGCAAAAAAGCTGCATTGGTGACATGCCCACATGGAAGCCAGGCTACCCTGGGGAAAACGCCGATACCAGAAACCTAGAGCTTTGACGACCAATAGGCATGGTGGAAACCAGGAGGCAGATCTTGGGCCTTGCACTAGAATAAACTAGTCCTTGTCTCATGCCGCAAAGCCCCATGAGAGTAAAGAAGAGAGCCAGGCAGACTGGGATTGCACAGAGCGCTATCATTGGGGAGTTACTGACAGAAGCGTGGTCCTGGGTGGCAGCAAGACCAGTTGGACCCCTGCAGTTTGGATCAGAAGAAGGAATGTTTGTATTGGTTAGGACAAAAGTGACTTCATCCGATTTGGAATGTACCTGGCTTATCTTAAGCTAATATCAAAGAGTCCAGCACATTCCTGGAGCCAGAGTCGAGTTGTAAAGCTCTGCATACCACTCTAACAGTTTTGTCTAATTATAGCTTGCTGGGAAACTATGCAGGGAAAACCAGCCAGGGTTATTCTGGGGGAATCATGGTGGTTATGAATCAAGATGGCCGCAGTCATGTCAAGCTGACTCCACACAGGCCTAAAGAAGGCCGGGCGAGCTGGGCGCGGCAGAGCACAGCTGTGATCCCAGTACTTGGGAGGCCAAGGCAAGAGGATGGCAGGTCCAAGACCAGCCTTAGCGACATAGAGAGACCTGTTTCAAAACAAAAAAATAAAAAGGGCTGGGGGTGTAGCTCAGGGGTAGAGTGTCCATGGGTTCCATCCCCCATACACGGTAATAGTAATAGTAATAGTAGTATTAGTAGTAGTAGTAATAGTAGTAATAGAAAGATTACCACAAAAAGAAATAAACCACTGTGAGGTAGCATTAGCAGACCCATACAGCCTAGAAGCATAACCAAACTTATATAAACTCTTGGCATAAGCAGAATTGTCATTGAAGAGCAGGGGGGGGGGGGGATTATCTTTCCAGTGAGTGGTTCTGGGACAGAAAAAAGTGAAGTTGGATTCCTATATTAAACCATCCAGAAAATCCTTTCCAAGTGATTTTTCAGTCAGGTTCCAGTCAGGAAAAAGAACCACACCAGCCATTTGAACAGGGAGGTCTTGGCAAAGGGAGGGCACTGGACATTGAAGCCGGGGCATTCTACCTCTGGGCTATTCCCCAGCTCTGCTTTGTTTTTATTTTGAAATAGAACCTCACTAAATTGCTGAGGCTGGCCTTGAACTTTCAATCTTCCTTTTAGCTTCCCAAGTACTGGGATTACAGGCATGTGCCACCGCATCTAACTTCATATAAGAGAATTTTATTGGGCTGGGATGTAGCTCAGTGGCAAAGCACTTGCCTGGCAAGTGCACTGCCCTGGGTTCGATCCCCAGTCCAGAGAGAGAGAGAGAGAGAGAGAGAGAGAGAGAGAGGAGGGGGGGAGAGAATGAATTACAAATAGATCTGTGGTTTTTTGGTTTTGTTTTTTAATTAACTTATTTATTTAGCAGTACTGGGGATAGAAGCCAGGGACATTCTACCTCCAAGCTACACACCCAGTTCTATTTTTTATTCTTTATTTGGAAACAGGGTCTCACTGAGTTGCTGAGAGCCTCAGTAAGTACCCAAGACTGGCTTCAAACCTAGCAATCCTCCTGTCTCAACCTCCCAGGTACTGGGATTACAAGCATGCACCATCACGCCCAGTTTATTATTCTTTATTTTGAAACAGAGTCTCCCTAAGTTGCAGGGGGCCTCACTAAGTAGCTGAGGCTGACCGCAAACTCACGATCCTCCTGTCTCAGCCTCCCAAGTACAGGGATTGCAAGCGTGCACCACCACACACGGCTGTTTTTTAATTTCTTTTAGATATGTCTTTTATGTTACTCTGAATAAAATAAAAGAATTACTAACTAGTTGTGGGAACCTCAAAAGAGATGAGAACTTCAAATAACTACTGGCATAGCAGATAGAGGAAGCATTGATCTCCGCATGGCTACAACAGAGGCTCTAAGGAAAATCAAACTTGAAAGAGAGCCGCTTAACCCAGCTGAGATTCAGACCCCACTAGAGAGGGCGAAGCTGCATTTCATCGGATGGGAGAGAAAGTGCTGCAGACCAGGGCAGGCAGGAAACTGCCTGCAGGGGTGCCGGGAAAACTCGCCGGGAAGCCACCTGTTGGCACCCACACCACTGGGACAAGATGGAGAAACGCCAGAACTGGAAAGTAAACCCTTTCCTGGGCAATGTCCCTCCCGCAACCTCTTCCGGCAAGACCTAACATTGTGTCAGTTGACAGTGGAAAAATGCTTACAAGGCCCAGCTTCAGTGTTACAAAAGACGGCAAAGAACGGTGGATTTGTAGTTGAGGTGCAATAAAGTGCATATTAGTTATATAAATACCTAAATGGTAAAGGCAAAGCCACAAAGTTTTTAGAAAATACTAAGAAGGAGTAGCTTCCTGATCTCCGTGGTTTTTTATTCTGTTATTTTATTTTATTTTTGTTTTGAAATGGTCTCACTAGGTTGCTGAGAGTCTCGCTAAATTGCCGAGGCTGGCCTTGAACCTGTGATCCTCCTGTCTCGGTTTCCCAAGTACAGAGATTACAGGCATGGGCCACCATGCCTGGCTTCTCAACGTTCTTATCTACAGCACCAACCATGAAGGAAATGATTGATAATTCACTAAATTAAAAAACTCTGCTCAATGAAAGTTATCATTGAGGAAATGAGTCCTCAGAGTGAGAGAAGTTGTTTGTAGCATATACAATCAATAAAGGAATAGCTGCCAGAGAATATAAAGAACAGGCTGTGGCAGGTATATTTTCCAAAGATGATTCCCCTGTACAATGGGCCTTGACACTCCTCCCACTGAGAGGGAAGGTCTATTTCTGCTCCTTTGAGAGATTTACTTGCAAGCAACAAAACACCACAGAAGTGACACTGATTAACTCCAAGGCCACACAGCCTCTGCCTGGTTTTCTTGCCTTTCAAGACCTGCGCTGACACATAAAAATTCTGTGTTGCGACTGCTTACAGAAGCACAGATCGAGCCAAGCGTGTGGCACGTGCCTGTAATCCCAGGCCGAGATGAAGGATCGCAGGTTCAAAGCCAGACCCTGTTTCCGAATAAGAAATAAAATTGGGCTTAGGGGTATAGCTTGGAGGTAGAATGCTTCTGGGTTCAATCCCCAGTAATAAATAAATAAATAAATAAATAAATAAATAAAACCAAAAAACATCTAAAAAGGCTGATTTAGCTAGCTACTTTGGAACCGGTGTGGCCAGTTCCAAAATGGGGAGAAGTTTGGCAGTATTTGGTCAAGTCGAAGATGTTTATGCCCTACCACATATAACACTGCTCCTAGGTTCAAACCACTTTATCCCTTTTAGAAATATATGTGCATGTGCCGGGCGTGGTGGCGCACGATTGTAATCCCAGCATTCGGGAGGCTGAGACCGGAGGATCGCGGTTCGCGACAGCCTCAGCTACTTAGTGAGGCCCTCTGCAACTCAGTGAGACCCGGTTTCAAAATAAAGAATAAAAAATAGGGCTGGGGTGAAGCTCGGTGGTCAAATGCCCCTGGGTTCCATCCCCAGACCCACAAAAAAAAAAAAAAGAAAGAAAAAAAAAGAGATATATGTGCATGGGAACCAGGTAAATGAACAAAAATTATTTGTAATAGTCAAAAACTGAAAGTAGCCCAAATGCTCATTGATAGGAAAATGAACAAATAAGTCATTGTTTGTTCTTACTGTTACACCATAAGAAACAGGTGAGCTGGGGATGTAGGTCAGCGGTAGCACTTGCCTAGCTTGACAAGGTCCCCAGTTCAATCCCCAGTGCTTCAAAATCATCTTTGTTTAAGAATTTACAAACATAGGAAAATATGTCAGACTGGAGAGTCTTGGTTAGTATGAACTTTAAACAAAACAGAATTCTCAGAAGTGACTGTTTAATTGGTGGTTCACATCAAAATACTGTCTAGAAGAGAAAGTGGCCTGGCCCAAGGTCACTTGCTTGGCCTTAGTGGCAATTTATCCTTACTTTAGAAACATTTATTAAATCCTGATTCAAACAGACATTTTTTTTCTAAGTCAAATCTATATACAAGTAGCAAATTCAGGGGTGGTTTGTACAAACCACATGTATCTTGATTTTTATTCTAGCCAACAATAGAGGGGTTTTGTCCTTCTTAAGTAAAGAACACTAAGCCAGGTGCTGTGCTACATGCCTGCAATTCCAATACTTGGGAAGTTGAGTCAGGAGGATCACAGGTTCAAGGACAGCCTCAGCAATTTAGTGAGACCCTCAGCAACTTGTAAGGTTCCTGTTTCAAAGTAAAAAACAAAAGGGATGGGGAATGAATGCCCCTGGGTTCCATCTCAAGTACCATTAAAAAAAAAAAAAAAAAAAGTAGTAGCCGGGTGTGGTGGCGCACGCTTGTGATCCCCGCACTTGGGAGGCTGAGACAGGAGGATCGCGCAGGTTCGAAGCCAGCCTCAGCTACTTAGTGAGGCTCTCAGCAACTTAGTGAGACCCTGTTTCCGAATAAAATATAAAAAAGGTCTGAGAGTATAGCCCGGAGGTAGGAAGCCTCTGGGTTCCACCCCCAGTACCACCAAAAAAAAAAAAAAAAAAAAGTAAAGAATATTACTATATACTATTCCAGAATATTCCAAAGAAAAAGTATCAAACATCTGATTGAGAATGAGGCCTATGATCTGTGTTAGTATCTTACTTAATGAAATGTGAATTTTAAAAAATTACATAGCCGGCGTGGTGGTACACGCTTGTAATCCCAGCATTTGGGAGGTGAAGACCAGAGGAGCGTGATTTGCAACAGCCTCAGCTGCTTAGCAAGGCCCTTCGCAACTCAGTGAGACCCTGTTTCAAAAATTAAAAAAGACCAAAAAAAAAAAAAAATAGGGCTGGGGTTGTAGCTAGCCCCTGGGTTCCATGCCTAGTACTGAAAATAAATAGATAAATAAATAAATAAATTGAAGAAAATAGTTTGTCCCTATGTGACAGTAACTAGTATATACATGTGTATGTGTGTATATGTACACACATATTCTTGTCCAGCCCTGAATAGAGGGGTCACAAATTGGTACGGGGGGAGCTTATGAAGAAAGGACAAGCTGGGCGTGGTGGGGCACACTTGTAATCCCAGTACTTGGGAGGCTGAGACAGGAGGATCACAGGTTCAAAGCCAGTCTCTGAAACTTAGTGGGGTGATCCACAACTTGGTAAGACTGTTTTCAAATAAAAAATATATGTCTGGGAGTATATCCTGGGGGGTAGAAGGCCTCTGTGTTCCCTCCCCAGTGTCACAATGAGAGAAAGAGAGAGAGAGAGAGAGAGAGAGAGAGAGAGAGAGAGAGAGAGAGAGAGAGAGAGAGAGAGAGAGAGAGAGAGAGAGAGAGAGAGAGAGAGAGAGAGAGAGAGAGAAGAGAGAGAGAGAGGAGAGAGAAGAGAGAGAGAGAGAGAGAGAGAGAGAGAGAGAGAGAGGAGAGAGAGAGAGAGAGAGATCTCAAGAGTAGCCAGTTGTGGTGGCGCATGCTTGTAATCCCAGCATTTGGGAGGCTGAGACAGGAGGATCGTGGTTCGCGGATAGCCTCAGCTACTTAGTGAGGCCCTCCGCAACTCTGTGAGACCCTGTTTCAAAATAAAGAATAAAAAATAGGGCAGGGGGTGTAGCATGGAGGTCAAATGCCCCTGGGTTCCATCCCCAGACATGCAAAAAAAAAAAAAAATCTCAAGAGCCTGAAAATATTTTGTTTGTGTGTATATATGGTACTGGAGATTGAACCCAAAGATATTCTACCTCCAAGTAATATCTCCAGCCTGATTTTATTTATTATTTGGAAACAGGGTCTCACTAAGTTGCCAAGGCGCGCGCTCTCTCTCTCTCTCTCTCTCTCTCTCTCTCTCTCTCTCTCTCTCTCTCTCTCTCTCTCACACACACACACACACACACACACACACACACACACACACATCTTTATTTATTGTTTGGTTTTGTTTTTTGGGGTTTTTGGAGGGTGCTGAGATGGAACTCAAGAGCATTATTCCTCTGAGTCACACACCCCACTCCTTCCTTTCTTCCTTCTTTATTTCCTGCTTTCCTTCCTTTTCTTCTTTCTTTCATTTTTTTTTTAAACAGGGTCTCACTGAATTGCTGAGAACCTTGCTAAACTGCTGAAACTGATCTCAGACCTGCATCCTCCTGTCTCAGCCTCCCCAGCCCAGGCGCCCAGCCTGATCATTTCTCTTGAAGAGAAGATAAGGAGGTTACAGAGTAGTTGGGACCTAGCGAGCACTGCAAACAAGCCAGACCCTGAGATCCCAAGGAAGATTCTACGCAAACCCTTCTGGCTTCCTAACTTAGAGACCGTCTCCCAGCGCTTCTGACATTATATATTACAAAGAGAAGGGCGCTCTGAGAAGTCAGGTTGTTTTTACCACAGAGACTGTCTTAATCTCTCGTCTTAATCTCTCGGGCTCAGAGCCCCTAGTCCCAAGGCTTGCGACAATGCCAATATTTGCACAAGGGAAGTTTCAGGAGAGCCGCGTATTCTGTCTGCTGTAGGGAGCGGTGCTGGTTCATCAAAAGTGCTTGCTGATACTTGCGTCAGTCACTGAGTGAAGAGACCAAGCTCCTTCTGGCTCTCTTCCCACAGCTGTCTGTGGTCGCTCTACCCTGGTAGTTTCCAACCAATATGCCTGGTTTCTTCCCAGGCAATAGGGAAGCCTGGGGGTCGGCGGCAGTGGGGGGAGGTGGGGAGCGATGCCGCATATCGATGACAAGGTGACTTTCTGGCAATTTAGCTAGACCCTGTTTCAGAACAAAAACATGAAAAGGGCTACGGGTGTAGCTCAGAGGTAGAATACCCCTGGGTTCAATCTCCAGCACCACAAATTAAAGTTTTTACATAACAAGGCAAAAATAATAATAAATAACAAGGCAAAGGAAGGGGAGTGAGGCAGAACACAGGTGGTACCAGCGATGGAAACAGGGATGAGGCTGGCCGCGGTGATGGAACCCAACTGCAGTGGGGGTGAGGAGAGGGCGTGTTGGTGGCCGGGGGCGTGACAGCAGAGTCAGATGGGGATGTGAACACTGGGGTGGGGGTGGGGTCGAGCTTGGAGGTAGAACGCCCTGAGTTCAATCCCCGGTACCGATAAAGAAAAAGGGAGGGCTATAAAGAGAGGGGATGGGGGAACAAGACATTCATGAGATGAAAATGGGGGCACGTGGGATGGGGGAGAGGACGGGTGACACTGGAGGTGAGACCGAACTTTGCCTTGGGTGAATGAGGAAGGAGAATGGAAACATGTGAGTCACAGGTGAATGGAGCAAAGAGAGGAACGGAATGAGAATGGAGTTTGCTGTGCAGGGTGTAGGGAAAGGATTCATTTATTCCTTTGGTCCTAGATATTTTTTTTCCGGGGGAGCTACTATGTGCAAGGTGCTGGGGATATAGCAGTGCATAAGAGTAAGCTTCAGCCAGGTGGACTGCCGCAAGCCTGTAATCCCAGTCCTTGGGAGGCTGAGACAGGAAGATTGCAGGTTGGAGGACAGCCTCGACAGCCAAGGAGCCTCTCGGCAACCTAGGGAGACCCTGTTCAAAAGGGGGAGGCTGGGAGGTGTAACTCGGAGGGAGAATGCTCCTGAGTTTAATCCCCAGTAACACACACACACACACACACACACACACACACACAGTGTCTCAGTGTCTCTTCTGTGGAACTTACACTGTATGAAGGAAGACAAAATAAACAGGTGTGCTCTGTGATGTGATTATGAGTGGCAGGAGTGGAAGGTCAGGAGGAGACAGCGATGGAGGGTGCAGAAGAGCCCGCTCCAGGAGAGTACTGAGGAGGCCAGAGGCAGCCCGCACCGCCCTGCACCGCCCTTCCAGGGCTCAGTTCTTTGACTATTTTCTCTTGCTTCACCAATTTTTTTTGTTCTATTGAATTAGCCTCACAAATATATAGACATAATCTTCTATATATTGTCTTTTTTGTAATATTGGGAATTAAACCCAACATTGCTCTGCCACTGAGCTATGCCTTTTTATTTATTTATTTTTATTTATTTATTTACTTCTTATTTATGTGTGTGTGCGCGCGCGCGCGCGCGCGCGTGTGTGTGTGTGTGTGTGTGTGTGTGTGTGTGTGTGTGTGTGGTATTAGGGATGGAATCCAGGGGCATTCTGCTTCCAAGCTACAACCCCAACCCTACTTTTTATTTTTCATTTGAAACAGAGTCTTTCTACCTTGATGACAGTCTCACTGCTTACTGAGAGTGTCCTCCAACCTGTGGTCCTCCTGTCTCAGCCTCCCAAATACTAGGATTACAGGCATGCATGTACCCCGTGCCAGGCTGATCTCCTACTATTTATTGTCTTATTTATTTATTTATGTATTTATTTTTAGTAATGTGGATTAAACTCAGGGGTGTGCTGCCACTGAGCTACACCCTCAGCCCTTTTTATTTTTTACTTTGAGACAAGGTCTCACTAAGTTGTCCAGGCTGGCCTCAAACTTGTGATCCTCCTGCCTCAGTTTCCCAAATTGCTGGGAATGCAGGTATGTGTCGCTGTCCTCTGCTCATTCTGGTCTTGATTTAAATTTCTTTGAGTAAGCCAGGCATGGTGTGGTGCACACCTGTAATCCCAGCATTTGGGAGCCTGAAACAGGAGAATCGCAGTCCGCCGACAGCCTCAACTACTTAGTGAGGCCCACCGCAACTCAGTGAGACCCTGTTTCAAAATAAAGAATGAAAACTATGGCTGGGGGTGTAGTTCAGAGGTAGAATGCCCCTGGGTTCCACACCCAGTACCACACACAAAAAAATTATCTGATTATTAATAAAAGTGAGCGTTTGCATGGATTTATTGACCATACCTATTTTCCTTCCTGAAATGGCCTTTTGTCGCTTTTTCTAAAGCATTACTTTCTCTTATTTTTTTCTTTTTTTTTCTTTTTTTTTTTTTTTTTTTGGTGGTACTGGGGATGGAACCCAGAGGCTTTCTACCTCCAGGCTATACTCCCAGACCTATTTTATATTTTATTTGGAAACAGGGTCTCACTAAGTTGCTGAGAGCCTCACTAAGTAGCTGAGGCTGGCTTCGAACCTGCGCAATCCTCCTGTCTCAGCCTCCCAAGTGCAGGGATTACAAGTGTGCGCCACCACGCCCGGCAACCAGCCCTATTTTTTATTTCTTATTTGAAACAGGGTCTCACTAAGTTGTGGGGGGCCTCCCTAAGTAGCTGAGGCTGGATGAGAACCTGTGACTCTCCTGAATCAGTCTCCCGAGTACTGAGATTACAAGCGTGCACCACTATGCCACTATCCCTGGCTCTTTGATGGTTTTATGTGTTGTAAATATCTTCTCCTTTGCCTGGCGTGCCACCATGCCTTTATTTTTTAGTTTGAAACAGAGTCTCACTAAAGTTGTTGAGGGCCTGGCTAAGTTGCCAAGGCTGGCTTCAAATCTGCAATCATCCTCTCTCAGCCGACCAAACAGCCGTGTGTGTGTGTGTGTGTGTGTGTGTGTGTGTGTGTGTGTGTGTGTAAATGGGGATTGAACCCAGGGGCACTGTACCTTTGAGGTACACCACCAGTTCTATTTTTTTGTGTGTGGTGTGGTACTGGGGATGGAATCCAGGGGTATTCTACCTCCAAACTACACCTTTGGCCCTATTTTTTATTCTTTATTTTGAAATAGGGCCTCACTAAGTTGTGGAGGTCTCACTAAGTAGCTGAGGCTATCCACGAACTGCAATCCTCCTGTCTCAGTCTCCCAAATGCTGAGATTATAGGCATGCACCACCATGGCCGGCCCTATTTTATGTTTTTATTTGGAAACAGAGTCTCACTAAATTGCTGAACCTGGCCTCAAACCTGAGATCTTCCTTTCTCAGCCTCCCAAGTACTGGATTACATTCTGCACTGTGTCCAGCTTTAGCTAATACGAAATTCTCATTATACATCATAAAATACATTTTTGTGTATGGTACTAGGGATTGAACCTAGGGGCATTCTAACTCTGAGCTACATCCCCAGCCCATTTTATTTCCTATTTGAAAACAGGGGCTCACTAAGTTGCTGAGAGTTTCACTAAGTGGCTGAGGCTGGCTTGGTTGGTTGGTTGGTTGATTGGTGCTAGGGATTAAACTCAGGGGCATTCTACCTTCAAGCTACCCCCCCATCCCTATTTTATTTTTATTTTGAAAGAGGGTCGCGCTAGGCTGATGAGACTCTCATTACTTGCTGAGGCTGTCCTCGAACCTGTGATCCTCCTGTCTCAGCCTCCCAAGTACTGGGATTACAGATGTGCACCACCACGTCCAGCCTTAAAATACTTAATGTATAAAGCCTTTGCATAGAAACTATCTTGATGGAAGAGGAAATGTCTAGGTGAAGGTAATTGTTTTGGGACAGTGGCATTTATGTTTTTCTTGCTTCCCATATCATGATTACAATGAGCGTGTAACTTTACATGAGAGTTCAGTTAAGGGTCTTCCTGCAGTCACCGCCCCAGTGACCTGTCCTCAACCCTACGTTCTACTGGTTTTGTCGCCCATTGCTGTTTGGCAGGTGATGCCTCCCTGCTGTTCAGCGGTCTTTCCTTATTCAAGTGGTCATCTGGCTGGAGTACATCCTGCCTTGGTTATTTTGGGGGCAGCTACACGGGCAGCTCCCCTGGATGTTCTCCATCTGCCATTGGGTCGGTTTCCACCTTTTTTCCATCCTGCTGTGCTCTGTTCCCCGTCCCACCCACCCTGACCTTTATGAATCACAGCGATCAGCCCAGAACTGGCTCACACTTCCCTGATCTCCTCAGAAACGTCCAACACAAACACAAGCCCAGTACTGCTTACCAAAATGGCCCCCAAACAGAGAAACCTCATATTTATTGCTACAGGTGCGTTCCTGGTGGTCTTTGGCTCATAGATTTTGGGACAGTGACAAACAGCGCAAACTCATCTTCTGAATCTATGGCTGAAGAAAAGAAATCTGCCGGTAAAAATCAGGACATTGCTATGCTCAAGCTGCACCCAATGCCACAAGCCAAGAATCAGAATTCATTCCAAGGATGAGTTCTAAAACAAAAATAGGAGAGAGAATTAATATGAATGAATGAATGAATGAATGAATGAATGAATGAATGAATGAATCTGGACATACATTAAAATAGTCCAAACCTGAAAAACTAAAATACATAAGTTGTAGCACATTCACACAATGGAATAGCACAACAGCAATGTACACGCTGCTTCTACACATCACACCATAAACCTCATAAGTGTGAAAGTATATATTGTCCAATTCTAACTATTTGAAGGGTTTGTTGTTGTTGTTGTTGTTGTTGGTTTTTGGTGGTACTGGGGTTCCTGGAAGCCCTTCTACCTCCGGGCTACACTCCCAGAACTATTTTATATTTTTATTTGGAAACAGGGTCTCCTAAGAGAGCGTGTGCAGCTGGCTTCGAACCTGCATGATCCTCTTGTCTCTGCCTCCCAAGCGCGGGGATTACAAGCGTGCGCCACCACGCCCTGCCTACTTGATGTTTTAAACAGACAGAACTCAACTGGGAGTGGTGGTGAGCGCTTGTAATCCCAGCATTTGGGAGGCTGAGACAGGAGGATCCGAGTTCACAGATAGCCTCAGCTACTTAGTGAGCTGACTTAACTCTTTGCAACTCAGTGAGACCCTGTTTCAAAATAAAGAGTAAAAAACAGGGCTGGATGTGTAGCTCGGAGGTAGAATGCACCTGGGTTCCATTCCCAGTACTGCAAAAAAATAAAAAATTTAAAATTTAAAAATTAAAAAAAAAAGCAGGCAAAACTCTATGCCATTAAAAGGCAGGCTAGCATTGACCCGGGGAAGACAGAGAGGGCAGCGATGGGGGTGCAGCATAAAAGAGGGCTCTTTCTTGGGGGGCTGTGGTTATAAACTGAATGCTGTGTCCTCCCCACATTTACATATTAAGGCCCTAATCCCCAAGATATTACAAGGGAGAGCTACCAGGAGCAATTAGGTTTAGATGAGGTCGTGAGAGCGGGACCCTCATGGCACTGGAGCCCTTAGAAGAGGCCAAAGAGCTTGCCCACCCACTCTCTGCCATTTGAAGATACCGTGAGAAGGCGCCCGGAAGAGAGCCCTCGCCAGAGCCCAGCCCTCCGGCACCTGACCTCGCCCTCCCAGCCTCTAGAAAGAATTGTGAGAAGCAAATGTCTGTTTAAGCCGCCTACTCGACGGCGTTTTGCTATAGCAGCCCCAGCACGCTGAGACACTTATGTTTACACAGATTCTAATGAGCACTGGGCACAGAGGCACGTACCTATACACACCCCAGGACCTGGAGGCTGAGAGAGAGAGATCACAGGCTCAAGGCCAGCCTTGGAAACTTAAGGAGACCCTCAGTAACTTAGCAAGACCCTGCTTCAAAAAAATAAATAAATAAGCCGGGCGAGGTGGCGCACGCTTGTAATCCCCGCGCTTGGGAGGCAGAGACAGGAGGATCGCGCAGGTTCGAAGCCAGCCACGCGCGCTGGCTTAGGAGACCCTGTTTCCAAATAAAAACATAAAATAGGTCTGGAGTGTAGCCCGGAGGTAGCAGGGCTTCCAGGAACCCCAGTACCACCAATAAATAAATAAATAAATAAATAAATAAATAAATAAATAAATAAAAGCTGGGCTTGATGGCACATCCCTGTAATCCTAGTATTTGGGAGGCAAAGACAGGAGGATCACAGATTTGAGGACAGCCTCAACAAGTAGTAAGACTCATCAACTATTTAAAAATAAAAATAAAAATAGGGATGTGGGTATAGCTCAGAGGTAAAATGCTCCTGGGTTCAACTTCCAAGCAAAACACACACACACACACACACACACACACACACACACACACACACACAGCAAAATAAAACATAAAATCACCATTACAGGTATGGTGGCCATGCCTGTAATCCCAGTACTTAGGAGGCTTAAAACAGGAGGATCTCAAGTTCAAAGCCAGCCTCAGCAACTTAGTGAGGCTGTCAGAAAATAGCAAGACTCTGTTTCAAAATAAAAACTAAAAAAAAAAAAAAAAAAAAAAAAAAAAAATAGGGCTGAGGGTATAGAATAGTGCTCAGAGGTAGAATGCCCCTGGGTTCAATCCTCAGCAACACACACACACACACACACACACACACACACACACACACACGAAAAAAAAGAGAGACCCTGTCTTGAAACAAAGAATAAAAAGGGCTGGGGGTATAACTCAAAGGTAAAATATCCCTAACCCTTACCCCAGTACCAAAAAAATCAAAAAAATAAAAATACAAAGAGTTCAGGGTATACTCAAAGTAGATTAATGCCCATGGTTTCAATCCATAGTACCAAAAAAATTTTCTAATGATTCATAATATTTATGATTAATGTATTTTCTGCATAAATCATTTACTCCAATAAAGTTTATTAAATTAGTGTATTCATGCATTAGTTGTACACCAAACCAAAAAAGCCCTTATCATTATCAGAATAAATAAACTTTTCAACATATCTAATCTGCTGATAAATCTTATCATGATTTCTAAATTAAACTCATTATGCCTGGGCTAAATACACAGATAATTCTGCCGAGAGAAGTTCAGGTTAACAATAAAGCAACTCATTTATGTACTTAGGAGAAATATCCAAGCAAAGAGAATATTCTCTAAAGAGACTCATTTTAACCAACTATCTCTAAATCTAATCAGATCAAAGAAAGTGTCTGGCTTCAAAACCATCTTCACATCTGTGTGTGTGTGTGTGTGTGTGTGTGTGTGTGTGTGTGTGTGTGTGTTACTGAGGATTGATTGAACCCAGGGGCTTTCTACCTCCAAGCTATACCCCTAGCCTATTTATTTATTTATTTAGAAACAGAGTCCCTAATTGCTGAGAGCCTCACTAAATTACTGAGACTGGCTTTGAACCTTCAATTCTCCTGCCTCAGCCTCCCAAGTACTGGGATTACAGCCGTGCACCATCATGCCTGGCTCTCCAAATACCTCTAAGAAGAAACTTAAGCCGGGCGTGGCGGTGCACGTTTGGAATCCCAGGATTCAGGAGGCTGAGACAGGAGGACCACAGTTTGCAGACAACCTCAGCTACTTAGTGAGGCCCTCTGCAACTCAGTGAGACCACGTTTCAAAATAAAGAATAAAAAACAGGGTTCGGGGTGTAGCTCAGAGGTAGAATGCCCCTGGGTTCCATCCCCAGTACCACACAAAAGAAAAAAAGAAAAAAGAAAAAACTTTTAGCTCATCTGTTCTTTTCTTCCTTCTCCCAAAACTATTTTATTTTCTCATTCTGACAAAAAATGTCCTTATCCTACTGTGGGTACCATGTCTCTTCATCCCCGGTCTATTTTGAATGATTCAAGGGAATTTGTGAGATCAGAGTATTTCTGTGGTTAATTGGAAGTCCCAAATCACCTCAGGTATGCCTCTAATTCTGCTTGGAAGTTACTGGCTGCACCTCCTTTAGTTATTTAAGTCACCATGCTGTGTCTACCTCCAGAGAGAGGGGGAGTTCCTGTGTCTGTAGACTTTGGTTTCACAGATATTTTAATATTTCAGGGCCACTGACCATCAGCTATTCCCATATTTTGTCTCTATAGAGTGTGTGTGTGTGTGTGTGTGTGTGTGTGTGTGTGTGTGTGTGTTACTGGGAATTGAAGACAGGGGTAATCTAACTCTAAGCTACACCCCCAGACCTGTTTTATTTTTTTTTTTTATTTTGAAACAGGGTCTCGCTAAGTAGCTGAGGCTTTGAATCTGGATCCTCCTGTCTCAGCCTCCCAAGTACTAGGATTGCAGGTGTGGGTCACCACGCCCAGCTCCCAATACCTAGTTCTTTGACTTCTGTACAGTGAAATGAGGAGGAGCCACACAGTCCTTAACACACACACACACACACACACACACGCACGCACGCACGCATGCACACACACAGTGTTTTTTTACGGGCATGCTTTTCAAACATTTTAGAAGCCAGTCCCTTGCAAACGATCTTCCCTTTGATGGATTCCGCCTACCAAAATCTGCCACCTCCAAGAACTGATATTGCATAAATTCCCAAAGTGTCCACGAGAGGGCACCAGAATCCCACTTCTACCACCATTGGTTGCAGATGGACCTCTGTGACTTCCCAGGGGAATCTTCCTCTTCCAACCCAACCCATCTGTGAGTTCTTATCTGATTTCGCCTTGTGCTGGCCACCTAGGAAGGAAATAGGTGCCACGGATATGGAAGGACGTCGCACCCTCGCATTCATATTCTCTCTCTCTCTCTCTCTCTCTCTCTCTCTCTCTCTCTGACCAATGATGGCAGATGTGTTATTAGTGAAGTCTGTTTGACTCCGTTGGGTCCCTGGCAGGGCTCCAGGGGAAGATGAAGGCTTGAGCTGGGTCTTGGGTCACCAGCCAAACCTTAAGGGTTCCTCAGCCAGGGCAACCTCATCTCATCAGCGGGCTTAGTCCTGTCTAGACCTACTTCTTCTGATACCCCCCCCCCATACTCTTACCCCTTTCCCCCAGGACAGCTCATATTGTTCTAGCTTTCCAGAGTTGCTCAGCAAAAATCACCACTAACCTCTTATTTGCCCACTTAGAGGAATAGAAAAGTGCCTCCGTGCTGCTGGTACAACTAAGATGACTGCTTTATCTAACACGAAAATAAGCAGCCTTTGTAATGAAATAATTCTATGCCTGAGCTTTGCTAACTACTACATGACTTCTTGTGACACATTTCAAAACCAGTATAATATCTAAGTAAAAATATATTTAAGGAGACCGAGGCGAGGTGGCCCACCCTTGTGATCCCAGTACTTGGGAGGCTGAGATAGGAGGATCACAGGGCCATAGCCAGCCTCAGCAACTTAGTGAGACCCTGTTTCAAATTTTAAAAAGAAAACCAAGCATGGTGGGGCATGCCTCTAATCTCAGTACTTGGGAGGCTGAGACAGGAGGATCACAGTTTCAAGGACAGCCTCAGCAAGTAGTGAAGCTCTCATCAATGTAGTGAGACCCTGTTTCCAAATAAAAACAAAATAGGAGCCAGGCATGGTAGTGCATGCTTGTAATTCCACCATTTGGAGAGCTGAGATGGGAGGATCGTGGTTCACAGACAGCCTCAGCTACTTAGTGAGGCCATTTGCAACTCAGTGAGACCCTGTTTTAAAATAAAGAAAAAAATACAGCTGAGATTGTAGCTCAGAGGTAGAATGCCCCAGGTTCAATTCCCAGTACCACAAAAATTAAAATTAAAAATAAGAATGGAGGCCAGGCATGGTGGCGCGCGCTTGTAATCCCCACGCTTGGGAGGCAGAGACAGGAGGATCGCGCAGGTTCGAAGCCAGCCGCGCGCGCTGGCTTAGGAGACCCTGTTTCCAAATAAAAACATAAAATAGGTCTGGAGTGTAGCCCGGAGGTAGCAGGGCTTCCAGGAACCCCAGTACCACAAAAATAAATAAATAAATAAATAAATAAATAAATAAATAAATAAGAATGGAGGTATAGCTCAGAGGTAGAACCCCCCCAAGGTTCAAACCCAGTACCAACATATGTGTGTATGTGTGTATGTGTGTATGTATATGTGTGTATGTATGTATATGTGTGTATGTATATGTGTGTATGTGTATGTATGTGTGTATGTGTGTATGTGTGTATATGTGTGTATGTGTGTATGTGTATATATGTGTGTATGTGTGTATGTGTGTATATGTATGTATGTATGTGTGTATGTATGTATATATGTGTGTATGTGTATATATGTGTGTATGTGTGTATGTGTGTATATGTATGTATGTGTGTATGTGTGTATGTATGTATATATGTGTGTATGTGTGTATATGTGTGTATGTGTGTATATATGTGTGTATGTATATGTGTGTATGTGTGTGTGTGTGTGTGTGTGCATATATATATATATATTCTTTTTCCAAGGAGGCAGCTGTAGCCTCGTGTTGACAGTGCATACTTTTAAGTCAGGCTGCCCCAGATCAAATCCTGGGTGTGTTATTTACTGGCCATTTGGACTTAAACAAGTTACTTAACCTCTGCGTATCAGCTGTCTTAGGTGTTAAAAATTAGGAAAGTGTTAGCTGTGATGGCCTAAGCTTGAAATTCCAGTATTTGGGAGGCTGAAAAAGGAGAAACCCAGGTTCAAGGCCAGCCTCCGTAATCTAGTGAGGGCCTCAGCAACCAAGAGAGATCCTGTTTCAAAATAAAAAATAAAATATGGCTGGAGTGTTGCTCAGAGGTAGAATGCCCGAGTTCAACCCTGGTACTATAAAAAAAGGACAAAGGAAAGTAGAGGCTGAGACAGGAAGACCACAGTTTTATCAATACTCTATTTCAAAATAAAAAATAAAATAGGACTAGGGGTGTGTCTCAGAGGTAGAATCCCCCTGGGTTCAATCCCCAGCTTCACACACACACACACACACACACACACACACACACACACACGTATATGTGGGGGGGTATTATATATATTAATTCACCTATGTTATATATAGTATACAATATCTAATATAATACTATAATATCCCCAGTACCACAAATAAATAAATAAATAAGTAAATAAATATTAATTCACCTATAAATATTTATATATATTACATATACATGGGGGGTACAGGATTGAACCCAGGTTCTTTTCTACCTCTGAGCTACACCCCCAGTCCTATTTTATATTTTATTTGGAAACAGGGTCTCACTAAGTTGCTGACCGCCTCAGTAAGTTGCTGAAGCTGGTCATGAACCTGTGATCCTCCTGTTTCATCTTCCCAAGTACTGAGATTACAAACGTGTGCCACCACACCCAGATTATATTACACACACACACACACACACACACACACAAAGTACAGATGGGCGATGGGCGTGGTGGTGTGCCTGCAGTCCCAGCTGAGGCTGGAGCAGGAGGATCTTGAGCCCTGGACTTTGAGCCCAGGCTGGGCCACACAGGAAGACTGTCTCAAACCTGACCTGGTACTACCAAGTACCAAACAAATGCTGGCTATTATCATTATCATTATTATCTTTCATCAAATCTTGTGGGAAATTCTACATGTGGAGACTGACCCTTGTTTTACTTTTCTCGTATTCTAAGGTAAGATGATTCTGAGAGATTATTAAGACTGTGTGTGTACCCCAAGCTGGGTGCAGTGAGCTGTGTGGGGGGCCGGGGCCTCGGCGTCATGTTGGCCGTGAAGATGCCGCGGCGCCATTCTGTGTTGTGTCTGGGGATCGCTGGGTTGTGGCTGTGGGAGACACAGTCTGGCTGGCAATGGAGTCAAGGTGAATTAAGCTGGGGTTGAAATCCTTTGGGATAGCAGTGAGTTATGTGCAAAGGTATGCTGAGACAGGACTGAGTTACAGTGCTTGGGGTAAGGCGCTGTCTGCAGAAGACCAAATTGGAGGGCCGGTGGGGCCGGGCAGCGAGCTGCTGTGGGGAGCTGCTCAACTAGTGTCTCGCCAAGGGGAGAGAAAAAGGAGCTTTGATTTGCAGCATTTCCAAGTTCTGTGGTATAAAAATTCCCGTCATGTGATCTTATGGTTGTGATGCACCACGGAGGAGAAAGAGAAAGAACCTCCACTAGAGAGGCTCCCAGAAACGGAGAGGAGAGCGGGGCGCAGTGGCCCATCCCTGTAACCCCAGTGCTTGGGAGGCTGAGTCAGGAGGGTCGCAGGTTGACAGCCAGCCTCAGCAGCTTAATGAGGCCCTGTTTCAAAATAAAAAATAAAATAGGGCCGGGGGTGTAGCTCAGAGGTAGAACAGCCCTGGGTCCAATCCCCAATACTGAAGGAAAAAGAAAAGAGGAAGAGAGTCTGGGACTGAACTCTGAACACATGTCCATACTTGGGAGAAAAGAAGCCAGTGAAGAAGGAGGCTGAGAACTTGCTGCCATGGTGGGGGCTGGGGGTGGGAGAAAAATCAAGAAACCACACTGTCAAAAAAGCTAGAAAAGGCCCGGAGTGGTGGCGCACACATGTAATCCCAGTATTGGGAGGCTGAGACAGGAGGATCACGTTTTCTAGACCAGCCTCATCTACTGAGTGAGACCTTCTGCAACTCAGTAAGATCCTGTTTCAAAACAAAGAATAAAGCCGGGCATAATGTAATCCTCGCACTTGGGAGGCAGAGACAGGGGGATCGCGTAGGTTCGAAGCCGGCCTCGCTGGCTTAAGAGACCCTGTTTCCAAATAAAAATATTTTTTAAAAAAATAGGTGTCTGGGAGTGTAGCCCGGAGGTAGAAGGGTTTCCAGGGACCCCAGTACCATAAATAAATAAATAAATAAATAAATAAATAAATAAATAAATAAATAAAATAAAATATAGGGCTGGGGTGTAGCTTGTAGGTAGAATGCCCCTGGGTTCCATCCCCAGTACCACAGAGAGAGAGAGAGAGAGAAAGAGAGAGAGGGAAAGAGAAAGAGAGTTAGAGTTGCAGGGGAGGAGGGGAAGTGGACAACAGGGCTAAATATTTTTGCAAAGTTGCCAGATCAGCTCCAGAGCTCCCCGCAGCATGGCATGACTGATGAATCAGATGTGGTGTCAACCAAGTTTCCCCACAATCTGTGAGTAGGGGTATCTATTAGCTCTGTCTGCCCATCTGCCTTCCATTTTTTTTGTTTGTTTTCGTTTTCGTTTTGTGGTACTGGGGATTGAAGCCAGAAGCATTATACCTCTGAACTACATCCCTACCCTTTTTTTGCTTTGTTTTGTTTTAAAACACAGTCTCACACGGCTACTGAGAATATTGTTAAATTGCTGAGGCTGACCTTGAACCTGCGATCTTCCAGTGTCAGTCTCCCAAATCCTGGGATTACAGGCGTGAGCCACCATGCCCAGATTTGCTTTCCATCCTTCTGGTAACAGCTTTTTTCTCCAATCAGGTGATTTTGGGGGAAATTTTGGCCCCCTTGAGAAACCATGGGCCCACGTGATGAAACTCGGCCAATGAGAACCGTTCTCCAGGACCGCCCTTCCTCTTTCGGTACTGATCTGATCAACATGATGTAAGACTGCCGTGGCCTTTGGCAGTGGAGCCTGTCTGAAATACTGGAGAAGCCGAAATGAGAAAAGGAGAAGAAAGCTGGAGTCCCTGCCCCCGATCGACTCTTGTTCTCCTCAGTTATGAGTCAAAAATAGCACGTACCATGTGCTGGACATGATTCTAAACACCTCCCTAGTATCGGCTCAGTAATTCTAATAACCTTGGGCAGGTACTATGTGGGTACTCCCTGTTAGAGATGAGGAACTATGCCCATAGCTACAGGGTGTAAAAGCCAGGGTTCCACCCTATTTGGGTTGGATTTTTTTTTCTTTTTTTTGAGCTGGGAATTGAACCCAGAGGTATTTTACTTCTGAGATGCACCCCCAGCCCTATTTTATTTTTTTAGTTTGAAACAGAGTCTCACTAAGTTGCAGAGAGCTTAAGTTGTAGAGGCTGGCTGCAAACATGCAATCCTCCTGTCTCAGCCTCCCAAGTCCTGGGAGTTCGGGCATGTGCCCCATGCCCAGCTGGACAATTGTTTGGTGTAGGAACCTGAGCAGTATGCTATGGATGCTGAGTAGCACCTCTGCCCTCTGCTCCCTACATGCTAGCAGCACACCCTCCCCCCGGGGTATGACAGCTAAAAATGCCTCCAGATAGAGCCAATTGCCCCTGGGTGGGGGTGAGCTCAAAACTGCCCCTGTTGAAAACCCCTGCTGCCATTCTGGTGTCTCCCAAATACTTTCTGGATTGCTATCATTGAGTCATCCGGAAAGTCCACAGCTCAGGGTCACCCAATCTGTGTGTCAGATACAAATAGCCAAATGTTCCTCAAATCCTGGGTCAGGCACAACACAGTGCCACCTACACCCTGTGTTGTCTAAGACCCTACGAATCTGCATCCCCAAGATTTCTGTCAACGACGGTCCCGTCATGGAGCCTTGTGCGGTCCATGACCCAGAGAGGAGCATGCCTCCCGCCACCGACAGTGGCTTCCCACAGTCAGGGGCACGGGGCCGCTGGCAGTGATAGGCAGAGCCACACACTCGAAGGCAGAGACCCACAGAGGTGAAGGAGAGAGAGGCCTGCTGCCCCTACCACACCACTGCTCATGCAAAGTGGGTCACGGGGCACCCACCAGGCCCCTGAGCCCCCACCTCTGGATTAGACCTGGGGAGAGGGAAGCTGGATTCTGAGGGTAAGGAGCTTAGACCCAGCGTGACAGCTAATCACCACACAAGGCCTCAGTCTAGGTCACCAAGCGGGGCAGCCCCACCCCCACCGCTCCAGCGGCTCCACTGCTTCTCCCACAAGGCACTGGGTAGACCAGATCCCAGCCCTAAACATCAGCAGGCCCACAGCTGGTGGGCAGAGGAACAAGTCCAGACTCTCGCAGAACTCCCTCAAGCTTTCCCACCAGAATGCTGGAGGAGGCAAGAGGTGCCCAGCAGCTTCTAGAGTGTTGCGGGGAACTGGGGCCCCAGAGACAGACAGCCCAAGTCCCCACTAGGTTGTCCCAGAAAAGACGTGCTGAGACCAGAGAAACATTTCTCCTGACTTGAGAGATAAGCTGGGAAGCAACAGTCTCACTTCTTCTGGGCGCCCAAATCTACAAGGCCCTCAGGTGGCATTTTGGGACAATAAAAGATTATTTAGGAGCCCAGGACTTTGGAGGCTGAGACAGGAGGGTTGCAGGTTCGAAGCCAGCCTCGACAATTTAGCGAGGTCCTCTGCAACTTAGTAAGTTCTGTTTCCAAATAAGAAATAAAATCGAACTAGGGGTTTAACTCGAAAGTAGAATGCCTCTGGGTTCAATTCTCAGTGCCACAAAAGAAAAAAAGAAGATGTTTAGGAGCCAGGCATGGTGGTGTATGCCTGTAATTCCAGTATTTGGGAGGCTGAGACAGGAGGATTGAAGGTTCAAGGCCAGCTTTAACAACTTAGCAAAAACTTAATTTCAAAATAAAAACTAAAAGGGATGTAGTTCGGAGGCAGAATGCCTCTGGGTTCAAGTCCAGTACCAAAAAAAGACAAAAAGACCTTTAGGAGCCCACAGCAAGTTGCCCTGGCACAGCTGCCATGCGGATGCCCCAGCTGCTCCAGCGGCGGCTGCTGGTCCTTGAAGTGGGCCGGCGAGGCAAGCAGACGATCCTCACTCCACGGCGGGTCAGGGTGAGAGGTCAGCGCTGCCTGGGAACATTCTCGTCTGGGAACACAACACGGCCGGGCCAGAGTCCTGGTTCTACCTCCCTCCTGCCCCCAGCTCATGCCCCTGTCTGGGCCCTCCCTGGCCCTCCAGCCTCCACTCCTCGGCTGCACCCAGGAGAGGGCTGGTCAGAGATTGCTCGGGTAGGACACGCCATGTTACCTCTAGCAAGGGTCCGGGAGGTCCTGGCAAAGAGAGGATGGATGTGAAGGCTTGGTTCGAAGATTCAGAGAAAAATCATGGGAAACAGAATGTAAGGGGTCAGGGGTCAGGTCTGGGTCTTTTTCTTTTTTTCTTTCTTTCTTTTTTTTTTTTTTTTTTTTTTTGCAGAACTATGGGTTGAACCCAAGCTATATCCCCAGTACTATTTTATTCTTTATTTTGAAACAGAGTCTCACTAAGTTGCAGAGGGCCTCACAAATTGCTGAGGCCACAAACCTGCGATCCTCCTGTCTTAGCCTCCCAAGTGCTGGGATTACATACAAGTGTGCGCCACCACGCCTGGCTAGGTCTGTGTCTTGTAGACAGTGGGGCTTCAGATAAGGGCTCAGGAGGGGATTCAGCTACAAAAGCCCAGGCGGACCTCAGGTAAGGATCTGAGATCTGAACTGTTATCTCCCTTCAGTGGTAATTTGTTACTAATTGTAAAGTACTAGGCTGCTGATGCATAATATGTCTGTCTGTTTGTTTTGATGGTGGAGGGGATTGAGCCCAGGGAACTCTCTACAACTGAGCTACACCCACCCTTTACGCTCATTAAGTTAACCAAGCTGGTCTTGAATGAGTACCTTTGGGGGGGCTGTACTGGGTATTGAACTCAGGGACATTCTCACAGTGAGCTACATCCCTAACCCATTTTATTTTATGTTATTTTATTTTATTTTATTTTGGTGGTACTAGAGATTGAACCTAGGGGCATTCTACCTCTGAGTTAAACCCTTCAGCCCTATTTTATTTTCTATTTTGAAACAGGGCCTCGCTAATTTGCTGAGGCTGACTATGAGCCTGTTATCCTCATCTCAGCCTCCCAAGTACTGGGATTATAAATATGAGCCACCTCCATCCCGGCTTTTTATTTTGAAACAGAGTTTTGTTAAATTGTTGAAGGTCTTGCTAAATTGCTGAGGCTGGCCTTAAACCATCCTCTCAAATACTAAGATTACAGGCATGCACCACTGTGCCTAGCTGAAAAGCTTTTAATGTATAAATGTAATGTGTACATGTGACTTTTATTTATATAGAACATTTAAGGTCAGTTTCATTCCTACTCATTTCCTGAGGCTTCCCCTCATTTCTCTGAAGTTAGGTTTTCTTATCTATAAAATGGAATCTATATCTAGGGCACAGAGTCACTGTGAAGCTAAAATGAGACAATAAAAGGCCCTCTGCGAACCGCGATCCTCTGGTCTCAGCCTCCCAAATGCTGGGATTACAAGCGGGCGCCACCACGCCCGGCTTCAAATGTAAAGTTCTTAAAACGAGAAGTGCTCTGTAAATAACAACTTTTTAAAAAGTAGGCTTAGCTGGGTGTGGGGCACACACGTTGTAATCCGAGTACCTGGGAGGCTGAGAAAGGAGGATTGCAGGTTTGCAGCCAATCTTGGCTACTTAGTGAGGCCCTTCACAGTCCACTGAGGCTCTGTTTTAAAATAAAGAATAAATAGGGCTGGAGGTGCAGCTCAGAGATAGAACACCCCTAGGCTCAATCCCCAGTACCACAAAAAAATTAAAAAGTAAAATACGAAGTGGGTTTAATAACAGAAGAGATGGGATTGAGATCACCAGTAACTGCATAGAGCCAGGGCAGCCAGCCAGCACTGTCTGTCCTGGAGGCAACAGCAAGAGGGGAGTCGATTTTCTTACACCTTAAGGAGGAAAACAAGGGGCCCTGTGGCGAGCAGGTAACGTCACACATGTTCCGCAGGGAGAGGGGATGCTGTCAGTCACTGGAAGCATGCTACAAACCCATAGCTCAAGCCAGAAGCGGTGGTGCGTTCCTCTAACCCCAGGTCGTCTTGGAGGCTGAAGCAGAAGGGACACAAGTTCAAGCCAGCCCGGGAAATTTAGGGATCGATTCGAAATCAAGGCCAGCCTGGGTAACTTTGCAAGACCCTGACTCAAAATAAAAATTGAAAGGGCTGAGGATGTCGCTCCACGGTAGAGCAACCTGGGTTCAATCCCCAGTACCACAAAAGAAAAAAAAAAAATAGACTACTAGTACAGTTGGTGCAAACCTGGGTCCTTGCTTAAGGGCCTGTCACACTCACATCTCCGGGCAAGTGAGCAAAGAGAAAATGGCAAATAACAATTTTGTATTGTTAGGAAAATAATGTTTCCTTGTGGCTCTCCCATGAAGGTCTTAGTGAACCCCAGGGATCTACAAACCACATTTTGAGAACCAGTGTTCAAATTAAAGAATTAGCATAGTCATATTTACTTTTCTTTTTAAGTGACACTTTTTTTTTTTTAGATATCACTCAAAGGCATGTGAAATGCTTTCACAAATATCTCATGGAAAAAAAATAAAGACCAGCTCCATCTGTGGTACTATTTGCTTTACTTCCTTGAAAAATAAAAGGGAGGAGGGGAAAGGAGAACTTGGATAAGCCCAAGGGAGTGTGTCAGGCATGTGAAGTCATCCATCACCCATGTCATGCTGAGTGGACACAGCCCTGAAACTCAAAAGGCAAGTGGTGCTGGGAACTCGGGGCCCTCCGTCACCTTCCCCCCATCGTCCCATTAACTACAGAACCTCCAACACACACACACACACACACACACACACACACACACACACACACACACGGAGTCAGAGCAGACCAGAAGCACTCTGCCAGGCCTAACCTCACACAACCCAAGTAGGAAGCCCTATCTATCTATCGTGGGTACATTCACACACTCCAGTCACACAGCCACACCAAAGCCACAGAAAGCATCTCCACAGCCAACACCCAGTCTTATTGTGCCCTCAAAGAAGTCTCATTATTTGATAATCACAGCTGGAGAATTTCAGTGGCCATATGTTCAGTCATAGTGACGCTCAAGCGTCCAGTACGGCTCATTTGTGGGGCAGGTGATCACACATACCCGCGCTCCTAAGCAGCCTGCAAAGGGCGGGAACATAAGTTCTGGAGACGTGGCGACCTGGGTTCAAGGTCAACTTCTACTGCTAATTAGTCGGTAATTATTTAACCTGCCTAGCCTTAGTTCGAAAAAATGAACCTAAAAATAGCCTTGTAAAGGCCATGTAAGGACGATGTAAAATAACCATAAGAGTGACAGCCCCTTCTGACCCAGTGTGCCCTGGGGATCCAGTGGTAACTGCCATGCATGGCTTTTGTCACCAGAGGGCACCAGTCTCCAAGGTGTACGTGGGGGTTGCTAGAAGAAAATATACTAGAAAGGCCAGAATTCCTGGGGAGTTTGGGGTTAGAGCAGACTGGGTTGGTGTTGGGGTGTGTCTGGAGCTGGGAAGCCTCAGTAAAGCCCAGCCAGGCCCCAGGCACATCCCCCAAGTGTGCTGCTGGCGGACACAGTGGGCACAGCCTGGGAGAGCCTCTGATCTGGGAGGGCACCTGAGTGCTTCTCAAACACCAGGCCCCTTTCTGCGACCATTTCACACATGTAAAATCCTCTAATCCTCACACAATACCAGGATTGATGGTCACTACTAATCCTACTGCTAAGAGTCCTGGTGAGGAGTATTGAGGAAACCAGGTCCCAGCTTCACAGTATTGAGTAGGAGACTCAGGACACCAGCGCTGGCGGCCTGACTGCAGAGTCCGGACCCCAGTTGCCACTCCATGTGCTCTCACGGTAATCCCCCCAGGCTTCCCTTCCCTGGGCTCTGCTGGCCCTGCCAGCCCCTGCTCTTCCCTGAAGCTCAGCCAGCTCCAGCTGGCCCCTTAGCCTCTTCCAGCCTGCTCCCCACCTGCTGCCCAGGGCAGGCCTGGTAAGAGGCTTATCAGAAGTGTGTGGGGAACAGATAAGGCAGGGCCCACCCACAGGGCTTATCCAGCCCTGCCACCCCAGCTGCTGGGAGCTGTGTGAGCTGCCAGGGGCTGGAGCCCCACCCACCTACGCAGCAGACACACCCTGCTGCCCCATCTATCCTTGGGAAGCCATAACTCCCCGTGATGTCATCATTTATAGCGACATCACTGCTTCGTTCCTCTTCAAAGACCAAGAAGGTTCCTTGGGCAAGGTTTGGGAGAATGGAACCAGGAGGATCTACCCAGGCCCCAGGTCAGCGGCTAGATTGGGAGGAGGGGTGGTGTCTAGGATCCTCCCCAGGGCTGAGGGCTATTTTTGGTGTGAGTTGCTCCACTTATTCCCACCCCTCTCCCTGTCTTCCCAATCCAAAGAGGCTGTGGGTCCAGGGTCTAGCCTCTGGGAAGGGAGAGTAACAGGAACCTCTATTCTGTGACAGGGTGGCTCCGGGTTCAGCCTCTGGAACCAGCCCTGTCCTCCCCAGAGAGAGGCCAGACACTCAGTCCCTGGGGTCTAAGGCAAAGGGGGCCTTCCATCCCATCCCTTGGAATAACAGTGAGGAGGGAGAGGTTGCTGGGATGGCCAGACAGATGGACACAGCCAGACTGGCTCTGACAGCCACAGGCATCAGCTTGCTGACATGGCGCTCACAGCCTCAACCAATACCATCACATGTCAACAGCTCTTCAAGCTCACAGCTGAGCCCTGGACCACACAGGGGCCACAGATGGCCACACGGGAGAGCAGGAGCCCCTCCTCTCTCGGTGTATTTCTGGAGAGTGGCACCAGCTCCTGACACAAGTATTTGATGAGTAAATGAACCTTCAATCACATGGGTCCTGTGTCCAGGCTGGGGAGGAGCCAAAGAACATCCTGACCTTCCTGCAGCCCCTCTGGCCCTCTCCACCTCTCAGAACTCAGGAGCGGAGCAGCAGGGAAGCAGTGTCTTTGCCAACACCACCCAGCCACAGCCACTCCTCAGATCAGTCGCTAAAAGGACCTTCGGCACACAGGGCCACCCCTCCCTTCCTCTTTTTCAGTGTTGGATGCTAGAAACTTTGGTAGTCTGGTTCTAAAACTTATTTCACTGACTGACTCCCTCTTCAGAAAAAATGTTACTCAGCAACCCCAACCCTGGAAATCTTTTTTTGTGGTACTGGGGATTTAGCCCAGGGGCATTCTGCCTCTGAGCTGCTATACGTTATTCTTTATTTTGAAACAGGTTCTAAGTTGCTGAGGGCCTCACTAAGTAGGTGAAGCTGGCCTTAAACCTGAGATCCTTTTGTCTCAGCCTCCCAAGCACTGGGATTACAAGTGTGTGTCACCACATCCGGCTTGAAATCGATTTTCTTTTCTTTTCTTTTTTTTTTTTCTCGGGTCTGGGGATGGAACCCAGGGGCATTCGACCTCCGAGCTACACCCCCTGCCCTATTTATTATTCTTTATTTTGAAACCGGGTCTCACTGAGTTGCAGAGGGCCTAAGTAGCTGAGGCTGTCCGCGAACCGCGATCCTCCGGTCTCAGCCTCCCGAATGCTGGGATTACAAGCGTGCGCCACCACGCCTGGCTAAAAGTCTATTTCTTGAAGTGAATTAACAGGAAGATGCAGTGACAAATTTGATTTTTTATGTATCTGTATTTGGTTCCGGTGTCTCCCCCCAGGGTGAGTCATATTGACCACTTACAGAACCTATGGAGACTAGCTGGTGGCACGCTGGACATTAGCATCCTGGGTCTTGGGTACTGGGGGGCTCTGGGTTCCAATCCCTCTGTAGAGACAGGAACTCCAGCACCCTTGGCATCAGGAATTCTGGACTGTGGGAACTCGGAGGTGTTCAGTAATCTGGGCATTGACTGCTCTGGAGATTAGGGCTGCCCTCTGGATAGGCCCGCAGTCAATGCTTCTTGGCCTCATGCCTGATTTTACCTGGGGCCACTGGTATCCAGCTGGATTGGCATATGCTGCTGGTGGAGTCAGGGGACAAGATGGCCTGTGGTGGACAGGGAGCCCCGGAGACAACTCTGGGATCTGGAGCCAGTCTAAGCTGCTGCCGTGCATTGGGTCAGAGCAGGAAAGGTGTTAGGCACTGACCACCGGGCTCCGAGTCAAGGGAGGAAGACTCCTAGAGCAGAACAGATGGTAACAATACTTCCTGGCCACTGAGGCTGGGGCTCCAAGGAGGTGGACACCACTGATCAGGCCGAGCTGCAGCTCACATCCCCCTCACAGTGCCTGGCACTGCCAGCCCCTATGCCACCCTCCGGAAGTGGCATGAGGCTGACATTTTATCCTGGTCCACCAGACGCACACCTAAGCTGACTGCAACCATCCCAACACAAAGGACTTGGCCTTGCTAACTGCTGACGACAAAAGAGGAACTCAGCCAGCACGGGGCATCAGATGCTGGGCGAAGCCCGCCCTCCCAGGAAGCAGCACGGTAACTGGAGGCTCCCGAGACACGCCTCAGCCCGCCGTGGGTGCGGCTGGCCTGCTGCCGGGAGAGACAGCTGACCCTATCAGCCCCTGCCTGTCCTCAGGTCTGACCCCTCCTCTTCCACAGTGGTCCCAACTGACCGTGCTCTTCCTTCTCTGGGTGGGGGGTGGGCAGCTGCCCTGGGCGGGGAGCTCACAGCCAAACGAGAAGGCCATCCCAGCTCTAACCTGGGCTAAGCCCAGACCTGTCCCGGGGACCTCATTCTGATTGGAAAAAAAAACAACTGCTCTGGCTCTCCAAACCAGACTCTTTCCCACAAGCCCTGCTCAGGACCCACTCACTCCAGAGGCGGCTACCTGAGGCTCTGTATGTATCAAGGTGGGTAAAAGGCTCCTACCTCTTCATATCTATGTACAGATATACTTGTGTCCTGTCACTGTTAGTCAGCAAAACTTTCACGGGCAGTATCTTCAACTTCCCCACACACCCCAAGGACACTCTTTTCTTTCCCCTACCCCATGGGCTAAAGTGCCAGGCTGCCGCCGCTCATCCCCCAGCCTCCCTAGACCCTGGCCCCAGGGCTGAGGGGATCCTAGGGTCTGACTCTCAGCCTCCTGCACCAGCCTCCCTTCCCACAGGGTGGGTGGGAAGCCCCCTCCCTTCCTGAGCCATGAAAATTTTCTGAACCTTCACCAAGCGCTCTCGGGACTTTCTCAGTGCCTTTTCTAGGTTCACCACATCCCTAGTTTACTGCTTTGAGGAGGAGAGGAGGGAGGTTTTCCCCACCCTAATCACATTCTCATTGGCCCCCACTCCACTGAGGGCTTCTCCCAACAGCCTCCATTCTGTTCTTCCGGGGAGGCCGTCCTTTTTGATCATCCAAGGAGGAGCCAAGAGGCAGGGAGGAGAGAACAGAAACTATTTGTTGAGGAAGTAAAATCCTGGCAGGAGAGGTGGAGAGTACTTGAATCTGATCTGCCCCATCCCAGGCGCTGGGCACACACACAACACAGACCTGTTGCTGTGACCACGGTCACTCTTTTGTGTAGCGGCACCTGCACAAGCACACAGAGGCAGAGACAGAAACTCTACAGACTGCTTAGGCAGAAGTGTGTAGACACACAAGCATGCGTGCACGTATGCATAAACACCTGTAGTGGGTTCACAGAAAAAATATAAACCCTGAATCTGCTATATCTGCTAGGTTTGAGGACAAAGTAAAAGGAAACCTAAGTGTCCTCCCAAATCTGATGGACCAGTGTGAATAGCTTATGAGTCGTGAGAGGGTAGAAAGCAGTCTCTAGATGGACCTGGCGCTGGGGCAAGGCTGTGGGTGGACTGAGCCACACTGCAGGAAGTATCTGGTCTAGATAGCTGTTATCTTCCTCAGCACCTCTGATTATTCTGTTTTGTGGTTCCGGGGATGGAACCCAGGAGCCTTCTACCTCCAGGCTATATCCCCAGATCTATTTTATTTTTTACTTGGAAACAGGGTCTAAGTTGCTGAGAGCCTCACTAAGTTGCCGAGGCTGGCTTTGAACCTAGGACCCTCTTGTCTCAGCCTCCCAAGCACTGGGATTACAAGCGTGCACCATCATGTCCAGCCTAAGTACCTCTGATTATAAAGTAATAAACTGGAATCTCACTTGTCAATTGATCTTATGCAAGTTTGGCACGTATGCATCAGATTTTTTGGAGGCTGCATGTCTCCAGAGAAAGAATAAAACCAGTTTCCTGGCCAGACAGTAGTGAGGACTCCGGATGCAGAGTGGAGTGTCTCTCCAAACTGAAGCCTTTCCTGGGCAAATGCCCCACTCAGGCTGGGACACCAACAGCTCCTCCCACAGTCAGAACTCACTGGCTCCTTTCCCCAAAAGCTATTGGTACTGTCAAGATAAGCCAAGGTGTTTGTGTGTGTGTGGGGGGGCATTCCACACCCTTGCCCCGCACTGTCCAGCCTAGAGTAATGTGCTTCCTGTACACTCTGCATACCCCCGGCCCATCCCCTCCATTTCATGGGAAGGGAGCTGAGACTCAGCAAAGCACCTTTTTGGCAAAGGCTCCTTTAACTGGGACTGGAACCCAAGTCTGTCTCCTCGTAGAGGGAGGAGGGAAACCAGGTTGGTGTTTGCAGCCCGGGCACGGAAGGCCTGATTAAACTAGTGTCCGAGGAGGGTTTCTGGAAAGAGGACTCCCCCAGCCGTCTAGTTCCGAGGAATAGGACCCAGGCCTTAACCAGCTGTGCCTACGAGTCTCTAGCGGCTGCTCCAAAGGGAACGGAATTTGCTCAGACTTCTCTCTAGGGGAACGCAGGCGCAGAAGGCCAGAGGGGGCTGGCGGGCTAACCACAGCCCCAGTCCCCCAAAGTGCCCCAGGCCTTTTGGCTTCATTCCAGCCTAGCCCGAAGGGGACGACATCTGTTTCCTCCAAGGGCCCCAGCTGGAGGGCAGAGAGGCTGGGGCGGAGATGGGGACTCGGTGGTGGAGTCCCACTCCCAGGGGCTCGTGGGGATCAATCATCTGAAAGCCGGAGCGACTTGTAATTTTATTCCCTGGGAGGAGGAGCCTGAGAAGTCGGCACGCGGGAGAGGATGGGATGGGACGGGGGTGGGAGGAGGGCGGACAGGGGTGCTGTTCAGGGAGGGGAGGGACTTGGCTAGGTCTGCCAAGCCTTCTCCACTCTTCAAACTTTCACCAAACTCTTGGCCCCCGCCTCCCCGAAACCAAAACACAACAAGCTCAGGAGGAGCGGCGAGCGGCGCGGCAGGGCGGGCGGACTCACGGCGGCACCGAGCCTCGGGAGGCTGATGCAACTTTCCCTTTAAGAAAGCCACCTGGGCGCACCGCGGTGCGGACCCTGCACGCCCGGGCCGGGGGCTGCAGCATGGTAAGGGGGCTGGCGGAAGGGACGCTGCGGCCCTCACCTCGGTCCACCGGGCTCGGCCTGAGCGTTTGCGGGCTCGGCGGAGCCCCGGGTGTGTGGCGTGTGTGCTGTGCGCGATCGCGCGTGCGGGCGGCAGCGGTGGGGAGGCGTGGGCGCCCGCGCCGGGGTGTCTGCCCGTCTCGCCGCAAAGGTCGGGGTAGGTGCGCGCGTCTGGGTGTCGCCGCCGTCCCCGGGGAGCGGGCGCGGGCGGGGGGCGCAGCGTGCCGACGCCGCCGGGCGGGGCGGCGGGCTCTGCGGGCTCCGCGGCCGGCCCGGGCGCCGGCGGGTCTGCGCCCCGCGTGCGGCTCTGCGGGTCTCCCTGCCGCCGCTCTCCCCGGGGTGCGGGTCTCCCTGCCGCCGCTCTCCCCGGGGTGCGGGCCCCCGCGGGTTCTTTGTCCACGGTCTCCGCGGCCACGGCTTTGGTAAGGGGCTGCGGCCTGGAGTTCTTTCGGGGCTGCCACCCCGGGAAAGCCCGCGCCCCCCGCACCCGGCCCGGGTTCGGGCGCCCCCGGGTGAGGCCGCGGGGGAGGCGGGGGCCCCGCAGCCCCGGGCGCCCACCCCCGCCGGCGCCTCGCGCCCGGCTGCAGCCTCGGGAGCCAGCTCCGCCGAGGCCGGGCCGGGCGGGAGGGGGCTCGCCCCGGGCGGGAGGGGCCGGGCCCGGGGGCGGGGCGAGGGGCGGGGCCGCGGCGCCCCGGTACTTTTCCACGGCGGGGGCCGGGGGCGGGGCCGCTTCCCCCGCGCCCGCTGAGGGAGCCCCCACGTGGTGGCTGATGTAACGCCTGCCCCTCACGTCTCGCACCCCGATTAAGGCAGACGCGTCCCGCTTCGTGGAACTGGGGCGCCCGGGCGGCGCCGCAGCCCCGAGGGCGACCGCGCCCCAGCCCGCGGCGCGGGGCCTCCGCGCAGATGGCCCGCAGCTACTAAAAGGAGCCGCACCCCCTCTCGGGCCTGCTCTTCGCAGGCCACGCCCCTCGCTGGATCACTCTTAAAGGAGCCGCATCTCTCGGTTTCTGACAGCGCCCTCACAAAGCCGGGTCTGTTTCTTAGCTGAAGCAATCCCGAGTCTGCAACCGCTAGGAGATAAAGGGTGGGCGAGGGACAGGGAAGGAAAGAAGAACCTGAGAGGTTAAAGACTCCCAAAGTGCGGGGCAACAGAAGGTTGTAGAGTAGTGGGTGAGGGGGCCGGTTCTAGGAACTAATGGGGAACACTGAGCATGCCCAAGTGTTTCCAGGGATCGCAGAGAAAACGCCCCCTGACTTGGCCTAGGCGGGGGACCCGCTCCGAGGACACAGAAGAATCACACCTCTGCCTTGGGAGAGCTCTCCAACTAGTGAGGGAGCCAGGTTTAGACCACGCCAAGTGTGACCGGCATGCTAATGGAGTCCGCGGAGCGCTTTAGGAGTACGGTAGAAAGGTTGACAGTGACTGGGCAGAACAAGGAAGGCTTTGTGAAAATAATGGCATTAGGACAGATTTCGAAGATGGGTGGGATGTGTACAGGTGAAACCGGGGACAGACAGGAGTGCTTCCAGAGGAGGGAGCCGCTGCTGCCGGGTGGAGGGCGTGGAAACAACCCCGGGGAAACCTCAGTAGTCCCTGCACAGGGATGGCCACCGCAGCCAGCCCGGGCTCCCAGGCTGAGGGAAGCTACCAGCTCCATTGCATGAATGGAGATTGTATTTCCTCTTCTGTACTCGTCCAGACTGTGAGGTCCTTGAGGCCAGGAAAGATGTTACCTTCCATCCCCAGCAAAGACTCCAAGGCTTAGTCCAAATGGACTGTTAAAACTGGTCAACCTGACCATCCTGCTTTGCAGAGACACCAGCAGAAAGACTGTAGAGGGTCCTTACTACCCCCTAGCACCTGCCTTGGGTGGCTTGCCAGCAGCTCAGAGCCAGGCTGTCCAACCTGCTCATCCTCTTCCCCTCCAAACCAGCAGCACCACCAGCATTCTTGTCCTGGAACTGGCACCAGCAAAACCCAGAAACCTCTCCTGATCCTCCCCTCTGAGGTCCAATTCATCATCACCAAGCCCCACCTTGTTGCCTGCTAGATTTCTCTTACCTTTCTGATCCAAACTCCTTCCTCTCTGGTCTGTACCATTCCTAGTTGATTTCCGCTGTCATCTCCTTCCAGTCCTTTCTCCACAATATAACCAGACTGATGTTTTCTTTTCTTGGCAGTGAGGTACTAAAGATTGAATAATAGGGGCATTCTATCTCTGAGCTACAATCCAACCCCCAGCCCTTCGTATATTTTATTTTGAAACAAGGTCTCACTAACTTGCTGAGGTTGGCCTTGAAGCTGTGATCCTCCTGTCTCAGCCTCCCAAGTACTGAGATTACAGGCCTGCACCACCACACCTGGCCCAAGGCAGTTTCAAAGTACATATTCCAGCAATCTCTTCTCCAAGTTGATTTTCTGCTTTCTTTTTTTGTGGGGGATGTATTTGGGGGGGGGTACTGAGAGTTAAACCCATAAGCATCCTACTTCTGAGCTACACCCCCAGCCTTTTTGTAAATATTGAAATAGGTTCTGGCTAAGGTCCTGAGACTGGCCTTGAACCTGTGATCCTTGTGTCCAAGCCTCCAAGTACTGAGATCATAGGTGTGTGCGCCACGCCCAGCTCATCCCTTACTTTAAAGGCTCTAATAGCCACTGTTGCTTTTAGGATAAAGACCAGAATCTCCAAGGCTTCACCCAGCTTATCTGTCCACTTTCATCTTTCTCTCCAGTGACTCGAGCCCCAGCCTCAGCTGCCTCAGCTGTTCCACACGGTTTCATTTTCTAGAAATGCCCCTCCCTTCCTATCATTACTTCACCTAATAAATTCCTCTGACTCGTAAACATCACTTCCTCAGGGAAACCTCCCTGACTCTCAGCCCTGCTGTAGCGTCTCATAAACAGATCTTCCTCTTTCATACCCTTTATCTCAGTCTGTAATTATTTAGTTTGAATTATCAGTTTCACTTTTCCTCAGCCTGTAGGTCACGGGAGGGCAGAGACCTGTAAGTTCTTGCTGCCTAGCAGAGATCCGGCCCAGAGCAGACCTGTGATAAGTATTTGTGGAATACATGAATCTAGTTGTGGCCAGCCTTAAATGCCTGCTACGCAGTTTAGGCCATGTCCTGTTGGCTGTGGGGAACTATCACAGGGAACCGAGTCTTTAAGACTTTGGGGAGATTAACAAATTGGAGGGGAGGATTTGTAGTAGAGACAAAAATGAGGCAGAAACTTCAGAACTTACAAGGGAATTATTATTAGCCTCACCTTTCAGATTGAGAACACTGAAGCTCAAAGAGGTTCAGCTACACTTGGAATCACATGCCTAAGGAGTGGCAAAGCCAGAATCCAGCCAGACCCTCCGGGGCCCAGAGTCTGAGGTCTTCTTCATAGACTGAGCTGACTCTGACCCTCTGTTTGTCAACTGTACTCCAAACACGAACATCCTGGGGGCAGGGTGTTATGGACCGCTGACCTCACATGGCCAGTCCCGGTACTTGGGAGGCGAAGACAGGAGAATCACAGGTTCAAGGCCAGCCTGTGTGTGTGTGCACACACACATGCACACATACACGGTACTTTTGTTAGTGCTGGGGATGGAACCCCAGGCCTCACACATTCTAGGCTAGTGCCCTACCTCTGAGCTGCACCCCATCCCTTGACTGATGCTTTTTAAGTAGATGCATAGGGACATGTGGCAGAAATGGCAAAGGCGGGACCTTCTCCTGGTCCAGCCACTGAGCAGTCTTGTCTCTGACAAACCAAAGGTACACCTGTTGCCAGTGCTCAAGACCTGGCCCAGAACAGACTCTAGAGACTACCGGGGTATGGCTGGACCCCCAGTTAGAGATTGTCCTTGGTTTACTCACCTGAACAGAGAGTGTAATAATTTCCAGCCCACGAAGGGCTATAATAGCACCATCTGCTGTGATCACTGTAACTATCACCATTGTCGTTATTATTATTTTATGTGTGTGGTGCTGGATATTGAACTCAGGGACAGTCTACCACTGAGTCGTGCCCTTTTTTTTTTTTTTCTTTTTTTTCCCCCAGCGTTGAGGATTGAACTCAGGGGCATTCTATCTCTGAGCTACACTCTCAACCATTTTATTTAGAAAAGACCTCACTAAATGGCTGAGGCTGGCTTCAAACCTGCCGTCCACCTATATCAACTTCCTAAGTACTGGGATTATAGCCATGCCCCACCTCTCTTTTAATTTTTTTTTTATCTTGAAACAGACCTCATAAATTACTGCTCACCAACCTTGAACCTGCCTTCTTCCTGTCTCAGCCTTGAAAGTACTGTGATTACAGGTTACAGGCGTGTGCCCCCCACGCCCAGCCAACCTCTGTCATTATTATTTTTCACCAGAAGAGTCAGCTTTAAGCTGAGCGTGGTGATGCACACTTGTAATCCCAGCATTCCGGAGGCTGAAATAGGAGGATCACAGTTCATGACAGCCGCAGCTACTTAGTGAGGCCCTTTGCAATTCTGAGATCCTATTTCAAAATAAAGAATAAAAAATAGGGTTGGGGGCATAGCTTGGAGTACAATACCCCTGGGTTCAATTCCCAGTACTGCCAAAAAAAGAAAAACAGCTTTAGGAAAATGGGGGTCTAGAAATTGATTGCTGGGAGAAGGTGTGGGGGTGCCGTGAGTAAGGAGGACACAGGGGGGTCACAGATCCCTCTTCTCCTGACAGCTCCCAAAACACCAATGCCATGAACCCGACTTCTTTAGGAGGATACTTTGAGAGACAGAGGTAGAGGTCAGACTGGGTCACTGACCAAAGGATATGGTTACAGGTCGAGTCCCTCCGAGCGCCTGTCCTGAGCAGAAGGCCCTGTAGGAACCGAGCGGCCAGGGCGAAGGGCCTAAGCAAGTCAAGAGCTGATTTGATAGGCGGAATTCCTTACCTTTCCTCCAGCCAGCCAGCAACTTCTGATGGGTGAGCAGTGGCCCTTGGCAGGTAGCTGTGGGGGAGGCAGAGTGACCTGGAATAGTCTTTGGAAGTCTCAGAGGCAGAGCCAAATCTTTCCTGATATCAGGCCCTCTCATCTATCAACCTCATAGATCTCATGAAGTTCAGCCTCATCCATCTGATGCAAAGTTCCCCGAGAGAGCTGTGTGTGTGGCGCTGGGGATTGAACCCCGGGGCAGTCTACCTCTGAGCTCCTCCCACAGCCTTTATTTATTTATTTATTTATTTATTTATTTAATTTATTTATTTATGTTTGTGGTACAGGAGATGGAACCCAGGGGCATTTTACCTCTGGGCTATACCCCCAGCTATTCTTTTTTATTGTGCAACAGTGTCTCACTAGGTTGTAGAGGCTGGTCACAAACTTGTGACCCTTTATCTCAGTCTCCCAAGTACCGGGATTATAAGCATGTGCTACCATGCCCGGCTTTATTTTTTATTTTGAAACAGGGTCTTACTAAGTTGCTGAGGCTTGACTCAAACCTGTGATCCTCCTGTCTCAGCCTTGCAAGTACTAGCATTACAGGCATGTGCCACCGTGCCCGGCTTATTTTTTATTTTGAAGCAGGTTCTCGCTAAGTCGTTGAAGGTCTCACTGAGTTGCCAAGGCTGGCCTCGGCCTCAAACCTGTGATCTTCCTGCCTCAGTCTCCCGAATAGTGAGGTTGGAGAAGTGTGCCACCATGCGGGGCTCGAGGAGAAAGTTCTTGAAGGGTCTCTGAATGTTGACTTCTGAGGGCTGTCAAAAACTACCCCCTCTTCCATCTTCATCTGACATCCAACCTGTAATGCAGGAGACGCCCTCTGGCTTGCCCCTTCATCTGTCTGCCTCCTGCCCATGCCAGCTTCCATCTGACCCCACATGACTCTCAGATGCTTCCTATGAGATCCCAGGCTAACAGGGACAGCATTCCAGGGCCTCAGCCCCACCCATTTCAATTTGACCAACACTTACAGTGTACCAGGTGCTGGGTGCAGAGGGGTCAAGGTAGCCGCATCCCAAGTCCTTGGGGAATTCACCGACTCATGGTGGAAGACTTACAAGCAAGTAGGTGCAAAATGAGATGGTAGGGGCACTAGTAGAAGTTGGCACAAAACAACAAAGACGGAGGCATCAGCGGCCGGAAGGGCTACAGAGAAGAGGTGACATTAAGGCTGGACCTACAGGACTTGTGGAATTTCACCTGGTGTACGTGAGGACAAGTGCTGTAAAACTGGGCACAGCCTGAGCAAAGGCGAGGAGGTGTGACCACACCTGGTGTGTCTGGCATGCCCCAAGCGTGTGAGTGACGGCAGCAAGGCCAGCCGCCTTGGAGCCCACGCGAGCGGCACCACGGAGCGCCTGTATGGGCTGAGGTTGGGGAGCCGACTCCTCCCTGGGGAAAGGTTGTGGCCATTCACACAGATGATGAAGGACTTGGACCCCATCCCAGTCCTGTGTTCATTTTTTATCTTTTATAGGATTGGGCATCTGGAGAGTCAAAAATAGATCTTTGCCCATTGGGACAGGAAGCCTGGAAAATAAGCGATCGGGGGAAGGGTGGGGAGGAGAGCTGGGAAGGGGCCGGACCTGCGGGTCATCCAGGAGGGCGCAGGATAAGAATGGCCTAGCAGACGAGGTGGGTCAGGGTGGAAGAGTGGCACGAGGGCCTGCAGCTGGTGGTGTGGGGTTCACGCCTCCTGTGCTGGAGAGTCTCAGGGCTACCCCCGCCACCCCCCATGGCCCACCCAGGCCAGGGCCTCACCTCGCTGTTCGCTCTCTCCACAGCTCCTGAGGTCTGCGGTCTGAAAGGTGCTGGAAGCAAAGCCTGTGAGCCTCCAACCCATCGCCGCCATGGTAGGAAAAGGTGCCAAAGGGATGCTGGTGAGTACGAGGGCCAGGCCGCAGGGAGGAAGGGTGTCCCCTGCGCTGTCCCCGCACCCTCCCACCAGCTGTATCCTCCTAGGAAGGCCTAGGAGGCTTCATGGGGCTGGGCCAGCACTGCCAGGGCTCCCGAGTACCAGGGCTGCCCCAGCCTGGGCAGGCAGACCCTCACCCAGTAGGTTAGACAGCACCAGGCTCCAAGCCCACAGCTGGGCAGGCTCCCCCACAGACCCTGGGAAGGGAGGTCCATCAAGGGGTGGGAGGCACTCTCCCCATCCCGGTCATATGAGGTGCTCTGTAGAGGATAGTAGGATGCCCGGGACTGTGATGTGGCTGCACATTGGCATCTCTCATCTACCTAGTACTGTGCCACCAGCATGTGGAGTATGTGCTGGTCAAGGTTCTCTACTTCTCTGCTTCTTGCTCTAAGAAGTTAACAGAAGCCAGACATGGTGGCACACACCTGTAATCCCACTACTTGAGAGGCTGAGACAGAAGGATCACAAGTTTGAGGCCAGCCTCAGCAACTTAGTGAGACACTGGTTCAAAATAAAACCTAAAATAGGGCTAGGGGTATAGTTCAGAGGTAGAATGCCCCTGGGTTCAATCCCCAGTACCATCATTAAAAAAAAAAAAAAAAGAAAAAAGAAAAGAAAGAAAACATTTTGTTCGAATACTCTCTTGAGGCCTCCAAGAAAATCTCCCTCCTCCCCTTCCCCAAGCCATGGCCCTTCCTTTGCCCTCGGCCTCAGAGCACACGGGAGGTGGAGTGACGAGACCCTTTGAGAAACAGAGACCTGGGTACGGTTCTTGAGGAGGCAGGAGGCAGGAGGCAGTGATGGGCCCAGCAGGTTGGCCCTGGAAGCAGGAACCAGGAGACACATGAAGATCTGGTTTTGAGGCTGTGCTTGTGTTTCTTCTCTTGGGGTCTTGCCTCGGGGATAAACCAGACTGGGCAGCTGTCAGGGGAGGCAGCCAGGACTGAGGACAGCCCCTTCCCAGCACCCTCCCCCAGAGAGAGCGTCTGCTGCTCTCTTGTTCAGTTAAAGGCTGCCCAGGACATCTGCTGAGCCCTCCCCAAACCCATCCCGTCGCTCACCAAAGATTTCTGGGATTCAAAGTAGCTGGTCCAGAGGAATGGTTGGGGTAGGGCCGCGGGGCTGTTCAACCTCAGGATCATTGCCTCTTCTCAGCCTCCAGCATCCCAGCCCTCAGGCCTGTGTGGAGTGGCCCCTCCAGACACATCTCAATGAGCCGAGCAGCTGAAGGCTTCCCTGAGCCACCCTGAAATTGGGGTGCTCAAAACTGAGCACAGATGGCGGCCTTATGACCTGAGCCCTTGCTAGGAGTGGATGCTGTGTTAGAACCCAGATGGCCCCGGTTCCCCCAGAAGTCTCAGGATTGCCATGGGCCTGAGCAGGAAGTGGGGTGTAACTCTGCCCCTTCCTACCATGGAGACTCTGAGGCCTGTGAAACCCAAAAATCCCTCTGAGTGTCCCATGGCTGCCCTTCTTCTCAGGAGTGACCTTAGACGTGCTGGGTCACCAGCAGGAGAGACGGGGGATCCAGTGGGCAGCATAGTCCCTGCCTCAGCCGAGCTTCCCGGACCCCATGCTCTGCCGGCCAGCCTGTCTGTGGAAGGGAATGCTGCCTTGGGACTCCAGTTCCCAGCACCAGGATGTGCCTAAAGATAGCTGGGGCTCGCTTTCCTCCGCGCCCTCTGCCCCTTGGCTCCTGCCCACTGCTGTGTTTGAGGCTCAAAGCTCTGTCCCATGGGCACCCCCAGTGACTGCTCGGAGTTTCCATTCCTGCCTCTTTCTCAGTTCTGCTGATGACCTTGGGCTACTCTATTCTTGGGTCCCGGTTTGGAAGCGAAGCCGCCTCTATTCGGTGCTTGTCACTAGGATACAGCCTCTGAGGTGCACCGGGCAGCTGGCCCCTGCCAAGCCCCATTTCTACTAACTAACATAGGCGCTAAGTCAGCACTTACTAGGTGTTTGTGTCTTGCTAATGGCAAGTGGTGGAGGCATTTCCTTTGCGCCATGCTCCTTCCTTGGATGCCCTGGTAGGTCAGAGGAGGGGATGCGGGAAGTGCCTGCAAACCAATGGCCCAGGACCTTCTCAGTCCTCTGGGGCTTCTTGGCTGTTTGTGCCCTGGTACGCGGGAGTGGGCAGCCCGCCCCTACCAGGGGCCCTCATTTCCACCACCTTTACCCCAGCTCTGGGCGTGAGGACAGGGCCGCTCGGGTGTCTTTTAGTGTCATCGTGGGAGCGCCTGCCGGGCTCGGGAGCAGGTGCCCCATGGAGGAGCAAGCCACTTCCCGGCACGTGCCCAGGCCCACATGCTTGCAGCACGTGTTGCTCCCCCCGCCCCCAGCCCAGATGGTCTCTGCCAGGCCAGCTCAGCTGCCTCCCTCACGCCTCAGCAGCTCCTAGGACAGGGCCGTGTGAGAACCCAGCTGGCCAGGGTGCCTCCAAGCCTGGGAGCAGCTGGGATGCTTGGGGGCACTGGGATGGGATGCTTGGGGGCACTGGGATGGGTGGGTGGTCTTGCTTTGGAGACCTAGAGCTCTGTACACGTGCAGGGCAGGGCTGCCTGGGTCTCAAAGGATGAGAGCTGGGGGAGGGACGCCTAGGACAAGAAGCATGGGAGCCCCCACTGGCTCAGCTTTAACCCCACCATCTCACCGCCGTCCCCTCTCTGGTGAGCTTCACCGGCCTCTACCTGTGTCTTTGAACACATTGGTTGCTTCTGCCATTGGGAAGCCTCGCGGTGAATAAGAGCAGAGTCCCTCTGGCACTACGGCTTTGGGTGCCAGAGCTTATCAATCCCAGAAGGTTCTGCAAGCACCAGCAGCCATTTGGGCCTGGCCTTGCCCCACCCTGTTCTCTTTTGCTTTGAGAAGAGGGTTTGGATCCCTCTTGTCTGCAGCATCCATTGCAAGGCCTGGAGCACAGTGGGTGCTCAGCCAGGGCACCTTGGCATGCAGTAAGTGCTCAACTAGTACAGGCTTGGTGCGCATGGGGAGGTCATCAAGCACAGATCTTGGCACCCATGGGCCTCCTCTTGGTAGAGTGCCTATCACCCCTGGGCACTCGGCACAAGTCTCAGCATGCAGCAAATGCTCAACTAGTGTGGACTTGGCGCACATTGGGCACTCCCTTAATGTAGAGCCTGTGCCCGGTGGGCACTCACAGAGCGCAGCGCCAGGTGCGCAGTGGGTGCTCACCCAGCGCAGGGATGGGCTCAGGGATTAGTACTTTCCCAGCACAGAATTTGGCATACACCAGATGTTTGCCTGTTTAGGACCTCGCACGCCACAGGAGTTCTCTTGGCTTGGGGCTGACGCATAGTGGGAGCTTTCAGCACTGGACTTGGCACACAGAGGGAGCCCTACTAATGCAGGCCCCGGCACACCCAGGGTGCTCACCTAGCGCATGCCTGGCACACAACGTGCATTCTTCTGGCACTGCACTTGGCACTCTGCTCACACAGGTCCTGGAAGGCATTGGGTGCTTTCCTAGCACAGGGCTGGGCACATAGTAGGGGCTCTTCTGACTCAGGAACTGGCACACAGTGGGCACTCTCCTTTCAGAAGGCCTCTAGAAGAAAGTGCTCTCTTAGCCAGGACAGCTTAAGCAATACCCTCCTACTAACTAGATGTGCAGACACCATCTCCCCAGTGAAACAGGATATCTCGATTTAGAGAAAAAGGCCCTGCCTTCCTCTAGCTTCTTCTCTGGCCCTAGGACCCTGCTCTGCCTCTCCCACTGTCCTAGCCTGTCTTCTCAGGCCTGTGGCCTCCCCCCTCATGCTCCCGCAGTCCTCAGTCTTAGCTCAGCAGGACTTTCCCTCCAGAGTCACAGGGGACAATAAAGCCCCTAGACTCCTTGCCCCTCGGGAAGCATGCCCACTCTTATTAAGAAAAGTCAGAGGCAGGGACTGGGAGAGTCGGCCTTCCTAAGTGGGGCTGGAGCAGCTGGATCCCACTAATGAGGCCTCATTACGGCCAGGACCCAGCTGGGCTGCTGCCGCCTCCCGTCCCCATGGCCAGAGCCAGGGAAAGCCATTCGGCCAGGGCTGCCTGTTCTGGGCACCCAGCCCAGGCCAGGGCAGCCGGAGCCCGAGCCCACCCTGGCGGGAGTGAGCATTTGGGTATCATGGGTGACTGGCCTTCCTGGAGCCAGCGGCCCCACCAGGGCCTTGGCCTCCGCCTGTGCCCACGGGAAGTCAGGGGTGCGTGTCTGGGACCGGCTGCATGAGGCCGGCCCAGTGAGCAGCTCGGGCATGGGGTCCAAGGCCACGCTTGGATTCTGTGGAGCCAAGGGCCTTCCCCACCTTCCTCCCCCAAATGGGAAGAAAAGCTTCCTTACATTGTGGGGCTGTTGTGAGGCTAGAATATATAACGTGTTTAGGACAGAGCCCGGCTCACAGCAAACACTATATATATTCTCTATTTCTATTATTACTGAGCTCACTAGTTTCAGTGACTGGTGAACATTATTCCCATTTTGGAGATGCAGAAACTGAGACCAGACATGTTAAGCAACTTGTCTAATGTTATATACAGTGAGAGACTGGTAGAGCTGGGTTTTGAACCCAGGCCTGTCTGACTTTTTTTTTTGTCACTGGATATTAAATCTCCCACCCAAGTACTAGAATTACAGGTGTGAGTCACCACTAGGGGCAGCTCTCCAGCCCTTTTATTTTGATGGGGGGAGGGGTTAACCCAGGGGCATTTTACCTCTGGGTTACATCCCCAGCTCTATTTTATTTTTTATTTTGAAACAGGGTCTCCATAGGTTGCTGAGGGTCTCACTAGTAGTTGCTGAGGCCAGTCTCAAACCTGCAATCCGCCTGTCTCAACCTCTCAAGTACTAGGATTACAGGCATGCACCACTAAGCCTGTCAGCCTGTGCCATTTTTATGTCATCTTATCTAGACAATATGTGTCATATGACTCCTTCTGGAGTCATACTTGCCCAACACCCAGGAAAACTGTCCTTACACCAGAACTCACGCATATCTCCCTTTGACAGATCATTAAGATCCTACTGTCTGTCAGGCCTTGTGCCATCATGTCAGTTTCCAGAAGGACTGACATCTTCCTAGTACCAGAGCACTGGTGCCCACCTTCCTAGCCTCAGCTAGAGACTGGTCAGTGAGGGTAGCCTCAGAAAAGAGGGACGGGATGGGTCTGAGTGACATCCCACCAAGGTCATGAGGACACTGCCAGCATCACCCAGCCCGTGCACACACGCTCCCAATTGAGCCCGTCAAGTTCTGGGTGATGTGGTACACATCCCTACAGGTCCTTTTCCCATGCCCCCTCCCTTTGTGTGGACTCCACAGTGACCACCATCTTGGTTAACGCCGTCTTCTTCAGAGTGGTGATGGCCGAGCTCTCTGGCATGGCCAGTCCTATTGTCCTACGAGGATGCCCATCATCTTGGCCAGCTGGGGGAGTCCCCAACTTCCAGTGGACCACGTACAACTACAAGACCCACTATCTCCCAATCCACACCACTCTAAAGGGTATGAGATGCTCGGCAGGGCCCTGTGGACACGCCCCCACCCTCCTGCTCCAGTCACCATCTCCAGTACCCAGTGGGTCAAAAGCCCACTGCTCACCGGCACCCACCAACCCTGCCAGGCGCCCTGGCAGGGCCAGGCCTGTGGGCTCAGTGAGCTGTGGCCCCACGGCCAGCTCTGGAGAGAGCCGAGGCTCTCTCTCCCTCTCCCTCGCCTGTTTTCCTCACTCTGTGGCTCTGAGTGTGTGTGCGTGTGTGCGTATGTATGTATTGTTCTAGTAACTTGCTGGGAACAAGGGAAAGATACAACAAGCCCCATGCCTCATTCTCTAGCTGCGGAGCACCCGCGCCGGGCTGCATGGGGACTGGCCGGAGGGGGAGGGCCAGGGGAGGGTGTAGGCAGAGCTTCGGGAGGAGATGAGGTGAAAGTAATTGGCGCTGCCCAGCCCGGCAGTGGGAGAGGCAGGGGATGCGTCAGTGTCGCGCCGGAGCTGGCAGAGGTGTGAATGAGCGGCTGAGACACGCGCGCTCCTCCGAGCGCTCACCCCGGGATGGCCGCGCCTCGTGGACCTGTGGCCCCCTCTTCCCCAGAACAGGTCAGTCACCTTTCAGAAGGTTGGACCCCTCCCCTGGTGCCCGGCAGGCTTGGAGGCTGGGCTGGCGGTGGCGAGAGGGGCTGAGTGGTCTATGCCAGGGAGAGGTGGGCACGGCCAGCAAGCGAGACAGACATCAGCAAAAGTGACCCAGAAAGTTGCAACTGTGCAGAGGAGTGCAGGAAGAGTTGGCGGTGCGGTGGGGCGAGGGGGAGGCGGGTGGGGGGTGAGGGCTCCCCCAGCCCAAGGACCTGCTGAGAATCTGCTCTGAGTATCAAAGCTGCATTGTCCTGGCTCCCGGGGAGACGGGCCGGAGGTGCCCAGGAATTGTACTAATCAATACAGCCTCATTGTGCCGCGGCAGTTACTCCTATGGGGAGAGTGGGTGAGGGGGCAGGAGGATGTGGTACATGGGCTCAGTGGTGAGGACTGGGGGAAGGGGTGGGCCAGAGGCTCAACCATGAGGAGAGAGACACCATGAGCATTTGCCAGTGTCCAGGGCAAGTGCCCGCAGTGGGTGGGAGCTGGTGTGTCCTGTCCCTGGAAGTTGGGGGTGGGCAGGGATGTCAGGCATGATGCGGCCGATGGCGGCAAGGGTAAGGGGACTGAGAGAGCCACCCTTCTCTGTAGGACATCCTGACCTGACTTTCCAAAGGCAGGAGCAGCAATGTCCTCTGAGGCAGTGCGGCTGGCATCGGGTGAAGCGTTACGTAGGGCTGCCCTCAAATCTCGAGACGGCTAGGGTCAAGAACCGAGGCCAAGCTGGGTGCGGTGGCACATGCCTGTCATCCCAGTGAGACATCCCTGGGAGGCGGAGACAGGAGGATCACAGGTTTGAGGCCAGCCTCAGCACCTTATCTAGACCCTGTTTCAAGATGAAAATAAATTAATTAATTTTTAAAAAAGAGGCTAAGCTGGGCATGGTGGCATACACTTGGGAGGCTGAGACAGGAGGATTGCAGGTTTGAGGTCAACCTCAGTAACTTAGCAAGATCCTGTTTCAAGATAAAAATAAAGAAATAAAAAGGGCTAAGCCAGGTGTAGTGGTGCACACTTGTTATCCTAGTACTTAGGAAGCTGAGACAGGAGGTTTGCAGCTGTACTCAGCAATTAATTTAGGTGCTCCACTAAGCAAGACCCTGTTTCAAAATAAAGAACAAAATAATTTAGTGAGGCCCTCTGCAACTCAGTGAGACCCTGTTTCCAAATAAAGAATAAAAGATAGGGCTGGGGGTGTAGCTCGGAGGTAGAATGCCCTTAGGTTCAATCCTCAGTACCACAAACACACACACACCAAAAGGGGGGAGGGTCTAGGGGAGCGGCACCTAGTAGTGACACATGCCTGTAATCCCAGGACTTGGGAGGCTGAGACAGGAGGATAACAGGTTCAAGGCCAGCCTCAGCATTTTAGCAACACTAACCTCAGCAACTTAGCAAGACCCTGTTTCAAAATAATAATAATAATAATAATAATAATAATAATAATAATAATAATAAAAGGGCTGGGATGTAACCTAGAGGTAGAGTGCTCCTGGGTTCAGTTCTCAGTACACACACACAAAGGGCTGGGGTTATAGCTCAGTGGTAGAATGCCGCTAGGTTCAACCCCCAATACCACTCCACACACACACACACATCAGCGACGATGGCATAGGCTGCCCACAGCTGCTTCTGTGCAGGGTATTTACTGCCTCCCAGGCTACTGGCCCTCTCCAACAAGGAGGGCGAGGGCCTGGGCAGGGCCCACCCAGCATCCTCCATCACTGTCCCCAGGGCTGGAGTGGAGCCTGGTGTGCCTGGCATGCCAATCTTCTGCAGAATTGTCAGGTCACTGTCTGTCAATCAGGGCTCTGTGACGAAGCAGCACAAGGCACAGGGGTAATGCCCTCTTACCCACCATCACCACCTGAAGGCCTGGGCTCTGCAGGCACCTGGAGTCCTGGGAGGGGCCCAGAGCTCCCTGAGTTTTCCTTGAGGCAGGGGACACTCAGAGCCCTGGCGACTGTGCAGCCCTGGGCCAGGTCTTCCCACACTTCTGCTCCTCCACCCCTAGCCCCCGACTCCGTCCCATTGTAGATGACTGAGGCCGGAGATGGGGCCAGGGCGAGTCCCTCTGGCCCCGCTCAGTGGTGCAGGTGAAGGAGGGAAGCGTCTGTCATTGGACAGCAGGTGCTGCCCGAGGGCCTGATGGGAGTGAACTTGGGGGGAGCAAGAACTAGGCCGGCAGTCACGGGTCTTCCAAGGCGGCACAAGTTCCTGTAATGACTGTTCCGCCCAATTCCCTACTGGGGCTCCGAGAAAGCCGCCAGTGATCTGATTTGGCTCTGAGTCAGTCTGGGATGTGAGAGGTCTTGCCCGTTCTCCTCTGTAAAGTTTGTGTTGGATGGGGCTTCATCCCATGAGCAAACCCTAAACAAGGAGCATGCTGGGTCCCAGCGGGCAGCTCCAGGGTTTCACAGCATCCACCAAAAGCAGGAGGGAGTGCACAATTCACAAAAATATCTGTTGGACACTGATCCGGGAGGGCGGGAGGCCCCTGCCAGAAGAGCCGGAGTCCAGGGTAGAAGGCTGGGCCTCCACGCCCTGCATGGACGGAAGGAGCCAGGCCCTCCACCTGGTGGTCGTGGCTACCGCTGGGGTGGCCTGGCTGTTGTTTTCTCTTCACGCTTTCCTGAGATTCCAAAAATCTTTTTTTTTAAAATAAGCTTGTTATACTATTACAACCAAGGAAAAAAAGCACACAAAAAATGTAAAGTAATCTAGAAAGCCAGGTGTGGTGGCACACACTTGTAATCCCAGTACTTGGGAGGATTGCAGGTTCGAGGACAGCCTCGGCAAGTGGTGTGACTCTCATCAGGCTAACAAGATGCTGTTCCGGAGTAAAAAAATAAAATAGGACTGTAGCTTAGAGGCAGAATGCCTCTGGATTTAATCTCCAATGCCACATGCACACAAAAGAAAGTAATCTAGAAAGCTAATGGAAATTAATGGAAAATACAGGGGAAAGTCAGAAATAACTAAATTGCTGGTGAGGTGGGGCTGTCGAGTCTCAGTCGGCCTGTGGGAGGCTGCCGAGTCGTGAGTCTCTGACAGGTACGTAATCTACCCCCGGTGTCTTAGGTAGGGTGCTGAGGTGTAGTGCAGAAGGGACTTGCGCAGGCTCCCAGGGGAACAGGTCCGAGAACACCTGGGTTCTAGCCTCCTGCGCTCTCCTGCCTCAGCCAAGCCCATGCAGAGCGGGAGATCCAGATTCTGCCCTCCAAGCTGAACAGCCTTAATTTCAGGAGCTCATCCAGGCCTGCAAATAAGCCGGGCAGAGGGCTAGGTAAAGGACTATGTAAGCCATTCTCAGCGTGGCCCAGCCAGCCAGGCAGGGAGAGCGGGGGCTTGTTAACCCAAAGAGCACGGTAAAGGTGCAAGCTGGACACAACCTCCATGGCCTGTTCTGAGGGTGAGGGAACATCAGAGGGGAGTGTGTGTGACTGAGTGTGTGTGAGTGTGTCAGAGTGTGTGAGGATGTTTAGAGCATGTGTTGAGTGTGTGAGAATATGTGTTAGTGTGTGTGTGAAAATATAAGTGTGTTAGAGTATGCGTGTGACAATGTGCTTGTGTGTTAGGGTGTGTAAGAATATGTGTTTGGGTGTGCCTGAGAATGTAAGAGTGCTAGAGTATATTGTGAAATGTGTGTTAGCAAGTGTAAGTGTTCCGGTACATGTAGGTGTATGTGTGAGTGACATAGGAGTGTGTGAGTATGTGACAGTGTGTGAGACTGCATAATAGAGTGTGTGTGCGTGTGCGCGTGGCAGCTCTCCCCTTGGGGCCTTGGTTCTGCCCTGGCAGGGAGAGCTTGGGTACGGGCCTGGCAGCCCCTGTCCTGGGGCCACCCACCGAGCCCAGCAGCGGCGAGTGGAGGCTGCTTTGTCCTGTGGCCCCTCAGGGCTGCCAGGAGTGGTGGCCCCGCACAGACATGGGAGTCAGAGGTGCAGGTGCAGGTGGTGCAGGCCCACCAGGAGGGGAATCTGCCACTATGGGAATGAATCCCCACTGCCGTGTGAACTGGAGCAGGTGAGGGAGGGAGGGCAGCGAGGGCAGACAGGGCGACTCAGGGCCAGGAGAGGCCTTGGAGCCCAGCCCGTCAGCCGGGCTGAGTTGGCTTAGGCAGCCAGGCAGCCAGTCTGGGTCAGACCAGAAAGCACAAAGGGGCTCTCGTGGGTATTTCAGAGCTAATGCCCCCTCCAGGGATGGATAATATCAGTGAAATGGCTGTCCACACAGCAGGCCAAGGAAAATTAGCGTCCTAGAAGTGGAAAGGTGAGGAAAAGAGAGGGAAAAGGTATGCAGCATTGAAAAAGGCGTAGCTGCCTGGGAGGAAGGACCCAGAGGAGAGGGGACCAGGAAGGAAATCGCACGCTGGGGAAGCCCCACCAGAAAGGGTGTGCTTTGGAGTTTCATCCTTCCCGTGCTCTTGGAAAAAGCTGAGCTTGCTCTGTCCTCTGCAGAGAGCTAAGACCCCCCCCCCCGCCAAGCTGCATTCAATTTGGAGTTGAAGCCAGGGGCCCTCGGTGAGCAAGGTTCCTGCAATTAGGGAACCTGGGAGCGGAGGTCCAGGGCCTGGCAGATGGGTGCTACTTCTGCAGTGCACCTCTGCACCCAGCAGACCTCTAGTGTCTCCAAAATGTCCTATCAGAGCCCAGCCCTATCCCCAGCCCCTGTCCAGGTGGCGCCAGCTCCCGCGTTGCGTCGCGGCACGCATGGCTGAGCTGTTAGCGCATGGCTCAGTGGTGTGTGGCTCATTAGCGGAGCAGCGGCTGGCTCTTGAGGCTAGGGCAGGCGGCTGCCTGTGGCACGCGGCTGAGAGCATCGCCCTCCTTCCAGTCCCCTGCCATGCCAGGAGAAGAACAAACCTCGAAGACCTAGGTCTGGCCCTGCCACGTCTGGTGGGGGGGGGGGCAGGGGTTTGTCCCTAGTGCTTCTGGGCCAAGAGAAAGGCCTTGAACTTGCAGCCTTCGGAGCCAGGTCTCTTCCAGGGACCTTGCCCGAGCCCTGCCCATGAGGCCATCCTGGACACTCAGTTATCCCTTTTACAGCTGAAACTGCTGCCCTGTGACCCCGCCCACGGAGTCTACAGCTGCCACAATCCCACATTGTGCCCCTAAGTAAACAAGCCTGGGACAGAATAAAAGTGTTTTTGTAGGACAAACATATAGAGCCCTATTTCGCTGATACTTGTTTGGAAACAGATGAGCCATCCCAAGCAGGCCTCAGACCCTCCAGAAAAACATCCCGGACCCTGCGGTATTGCCACACCTGTCCCAAAGAAGGCCGAGGAGGTGGTGCCATGCTTGGGCAGGATTCAGTAGGGACTTGTCGCAGAGACCACTCTCAGGCTGGAAGCCACCTGTTCCTTGAGTGAAGTGTGTCTCCAAGTCCCTCCATGAGGGAGGCCTTGACCTCCCTCTGCCTTCCCTCTTTGTCCTCCTTCCATACTGGTCCCTTTAAGAAAGTCCCCTGCTAGGACTGCAGTTTGTGAACAGCCTCAGCTACTTAGTGAGGCCCTTTGCAACTCAGTGAGACCCTGTTTCAAAATAAAGAATAAAAAATAGGGCTGGGGTGTAGCTCAGAGTTAGAATGCCCCCGGTTCTCTCCCCCAGTACTGCCAAAAAGAAAAAAAAAATCCCCTGCTGGGTACAGTGGCACAGGCTTATAATCCCAGTACCTGGGAGGCTGACACAGGAGGATCACAGGTTTGAGGCCAGTCTCAGCAACTTAATAAGACTCTCAGCAACTTAGTGAGACCCTGTTTCAAAATAAAGAGTTAAATAGGGCTCAAGGTACAGCTCAGGGATAAAATGCCCCTGAAGTCCATCCCCAGTATATATATAAAGTTCCCCTATGGTCACATTACGACCACATATAAGATTATGTTTGCATCTTCGAGGGCTCACTGTCCACTGGACTCCAGCTCCGAGTGGCGCGGGCTCTCTGCTTTGTTCCTGGCTGAACTGCCATTGCCTGGCCTGACACCGCATGGATGAATGGTGCATGAGTGACTGTGGGCAGGTGCCTTCGACCTGCCAGTTTGCTCTGGGTGCTCCTTGAAGGAGACCTCCCTGGCTCTGGGTGCGGTGCCCCCAACTGCACAGAGGGTGTGAGGCGCAGCGCGTCTGCCAGGCGGTGCCAGACTGGGTGCCCAGGTGTCCCCTACAATGCCAGGCATTGGTGCTGGCCTGTGTCTGTGTTCCTAAATGGACCTTTCCAGACGGTGCTGGGGGCCCAGTGAGGCCATTCGTGTTTGTCTGTGTGTCAGGGTCCCTGTTCCTGCCGCTCTCTCTCAGAGGCCGTGTTGCTCCCTCCCTGGTCCGGGTATCCCCAGGTGTCGCCTGTCCTTTCCGCTCAGGGGCATAACGCACCTCTGCAAGGTGTCTCTGGCACTCAGCACTCCGCGTGCGGCTCTCTGGACCCTATTCTCCTTAATAAGACTCTCCGCCCCTCAGGGTCTGGCTGGACTCCTGTCCATCCTGGGAGGGGAGTGGCCCTGGGAAGGGACACGTTCACATGGCTGGTTCCAGCTCTGGTGTTGGGGCCCCAACTGGGGCTGTGGGACCCCGGGCCATCCAGCCAGCCAGGCAGCTCCTCCGGCAGGCCCAGCGTCCTGCCCCTCAGCGGCCCCTTGGGACCTTCCACCTTAGGCTCCATCCTGTGCAGACGTCCCCCTCTCGCAGTCCAGTGAGACCCTTCTTCTCGCCACCCTTTCCTGGAACCACTCCCTCTGTTTCCCCTTGCAGATTCTGTCCTTAAAGTCTGGCAGGATGCCTGTGACTCTGGTCTCCTCCCCCAGCGGTGGCCCAGGCGGCTTCCCCAGGGCCCTCTCCCAGCAGTGGGCAATACAGCGAGTGGCTCCCCTGGACCCTTTCCTCCTGGGTGCCACCACGCCCTCCCGGGTCTAGCCAATGCAGCTGCTCCCCTGCCCACCCTGGGCCCCAGGAAGAAGCCTGCAGCTGGGGGAGGGGCCGGCCACCGCCTGCCATGGGCAGCGTGCTCAGCCTGGTGATGTGGCAGGCGGCGGGTGTCTGGACACAGGCCCCTTTGTGCCCAGCCTGACTTGGCTGCTTGGTATGAAGCTCAGCTGCGCCCAGTTCCTTACCCTGAGGAGAGAGGGGAGGTTTTCGAGGGACTAGGGGGCTCTGGGCTCTAGCTCCCCCTCTAGATGTTCGCCGCAGTTCCTCAGGTGGCTGGCGCACCTGGCCCCACGGCTAGGGGCTGCTGAGGGTGGCTCTGCCTGGTGCCCTTTCTCCTTCCATGCCAGGCCTGCCTGCAGCTCCTGCCAGCACAGAGAAAGCCCTGGTAGGGGGACCTGGGGGGTCTTGTAGTGTCCCTACCTGGGGAGGCTTAGAGGGTCAGGCTCAGAGCCAAAATGCCTTGCTGATGGTAGCTTCTCTCCTGTCCCCACAGAATGGTGCTGTGCCCAGCGAGGCCACCAAGAAGGACCAGAACCTCACACGGGGCAACTGGGGCAACCAGATCGAGTTTGTACTGACGAGCGTGGGCTATGCCGTGGGCCTGGGCAATGTCTGGCGCTTCCCATACCTCTGCTATCGCAACGGGGGAGGTACCCGGCGGGCACAGGGCAGGGACCACCCACTTGGGTAGAGCCCACCCACCAGGGCCTGGGCCACCCTCTTCCTGGCACAGATGCCACTGCAGACAGAGGCTGGCCCCTGGCCCTGGTCTTCTTCGCCCCCGTCCCTGGCTTAGGCCCCCTTTGCCCAAGGCGCAGACCACCCTCAGACCCTGGCAGCCTGCTGCTTGGGCTTGGCCCTGCCAGCCTACTCCCTTGAGGCCAGAAAAGGTGGAGAAGAGTGCCCCAACTTCCCAGGGTTCCCTGACTTTCCCTCCTGTGTTTCAACAGCACCCCCTAAACAGTTCAGAGATAGTTGAGGACTCCAGTGACTTATGTTTGTGAAATCAATTGGCTAAACCATCAAATCCTCCCCCCCAATATGGCAGCTCTAGGGCTGGATTTAGCTCAGAGAAGACTTCTTGGGGGCCTCGGTCAAGTGCAGAGGCAGGCCAGGGTAGCGTGCCTCAGACCTGGGCTCCTGCTCAGTGCCTGGCAGGCTCCTGTCCTTTCCCACCCAGCCATAGAGGTTCTGAGCAGGAAGCCCAGGTGGGCCCCACCAAGCTCACCCTGAGCCAGACCTCTCCCTGCCTGCCAGGCGCCTTCATGTTTCCCTACTTCATCATGCTGATATTCTGCGGGATCCCTCTCTTCTTCATGGAGCTCTCCTTCGGCCAGTTTGCAAGCCAGGGCTGCCTGGGGGTTTGGAGGATCAGCCCTATGTTCAAAGGTGAGGCCTGGGTGGGGCGCACCATCCACACATGTACAGGCCCCTTGCCGGCTCACCCATCTGAGCAAACACCACCGGCCCCTGCGGAGCTGTGCTGGTGACCTGAAGCCCCACATCAATGGCCAGGGCCGCTGACCATGCTGGGATCCATGTTTACTTGGCCTTCACTCTCCCCTCCTGCTGTGTGTATACACAAAGCTCCTTCCACCCCCCAACTTCCCCCTACCAAGGCCTTGACCCCATCCCCCTGTGACCCTTCATCAAAGGCTGTCCCTGGGCCGCTAACCTTGGCCCCTGATGCGCGGGGCTCCTCCCCAAGGGCACTGACCGGTGCCCCTCCCCCCAGGCGTGGGCTACGGCATGATGGTGGTGTCCACGTACATCGGCATCTACTACAATGTGGTCATCTGCATCGCCTTCTACTACTTCTTCTCGTCCATGACAAACGTGCTACCCTGGGCCTACTGCAATAACCCCTGGAACACGCCTGACTGCGCCGGGGTGCTGGACGCCTCCAACTTCACCAATGGCTCCCAGCCTGCTGTGCTGCCCAGCAACCTGTCCCACCTGCTAAACCATACCCTACAGAGGACCAGCCCCAGTGAGGAGTACTGGAGGTGAGGCCCCTGTTGCCCCGGACAGGAGAACCTGGCTGCAGCCTGGGCCCTCCCTTTTCCCACCACACTACCACAATTGGATGCCAGCTCTATGTTCAGACCCCCACCCATCACAGAGCAGGGAGATTGGGTAAAGAATCAGGGAGAAGAGGCTGACATCCCCAGAGCTGTGGAAGATGAGAGGTTGAGTTGGGGAATCCTTACAGAGCAGCCCTGAGAACCAAGCAACATCTGTAATCCTGTGCTTGGGAGGTTGAGACAGGAAGATCACAGGTTCAAGGCAGCCTTGGCAACGTAGCAACGTTTCAAAGTAAAAATCAAAACAGAGCTGCCGGGCATGGCGGTGCATGCTTGTAATCTCAGCATTTGGGAGGCTGAGACAGGAGGATTGGAGTTTGCGAATAAGCCCCAGCTACTTAGCGAGGCCCTTTGCAACTCAGTGAGACCCTATTTCAAAATAAAGAATAAAAAAAATAGGGCTGGGGGTGTAGCTTGGAAATAGAATGCTCCTGGATTCCATCCCCAGGACTGCAGATAGATAGATAGATAGATAGATAGATAGATAGATAGATAGATAGACAGACAGACAGGAGTGGCACATGCCTATAATCCCAGTGCTTAGGAGGCTGAGACAGGAGGATTGCAGGTTTGAGGGAAGCCTCAGGAACTTAGCAATACCCTCTGCAACTTAGGGAGACCCTATTTCAAAATAAAAACATAAAATAGGGCTGGGGATGTAGCTCAGAGGTAGAAAATACAAGTAGAAAGAATGGAAGGAAGGAAGGAAGGAAGGAAGGAAGGAAGGAAGGAAGGAAGGAAGGAAGGAAGGAAGGAAGGAAGGAAGGAAGGAAAGGCAGGCGGTATAGTTCCAAGGTAAAATGCCCCTGGGCTCAATCCCCACTACCAAAAAGTAAAACAAAACAAAACAAACAAACAAAAAAAAATGAAAATAGAGTAGCAGAGCTCTAGAAATGTGGTGATCTTCAGAGGAGAACCAGGGCAGGGATGGCATGCTGGTGAGTGGCAGGAACCGCATGTGCAGGGTCCCGGGGTCCCAGATAAGCAGAGGCTGACCCTAAAGCTGAGGGGAGCCCGCTCTACTGAGACAGAGGTGTGGGGGGACTCAGGGGCCTCGAGGAGGCCTCGGCAGGGCACTGCCTTCATAGAGAACTTACAAGAATTAGGCTTAGACTTAATGCTGCAGAGCAGGACCAGGGCAGTTTGCTAAGCCAGGGGTGCTGTGATCAGGACAGCCTCCACACTCCACTCAAAGGTGACAGAGACTGGAGTCTCGGTCCAGTAGAAGGCAAGCTGCTGCTAGCAGTGTTCTGGAGCAGGACATCCTGGGGAGAACTCCTTATGTTCTGTTGGGGCGCCCCTGGGCAGAGGGCTTTGGGAGCAGTAAGTAGGCCTCATCAGCTCATTCTACGAACATCTCAGCATCTGCTCTGCCAGGTCCTGTGTGTCTATTGTGGGTATGAACAGCCCAGAGCCCCTGCCCCGAAGAGCTCAGGGTCCAGTAGGGGGCTGATTGCTAATGGTCTCAGGGGCAGGTGCCTTGGTACAAGTATGCACAGGGATGGCAGTGGTTAGTTCTAAAGGATGGAGCAAGGGAGGTGGTCACGGATGCCCAGAAAAGGGGGACAGGGAGGGAGAGGGGTCAGGAGAGAAAGAAGCAAGCCAGCAGAGGCCAGGAGGAGGCAAACAGGAGCTGGGGCTGTGGGCAGGTGGGGACAGTAATGAGACAGGTGAGGCCAGCAGGCATCTCATGGTACCAGGCTTCCACACCAGGCCAGAGATTTGAGGCTTTCTCAAATGATGAGATATGATGGCAAGCCCTAGGTGAGATGTACCAGGCCCCAGGGATACTGGAAGTCCCAGAAGGTCCTCTAAGTCCAGTCAAATCCTGAAGGAGGAGATTCCTTGTAGCTGCCTCTGTGCTGGGGACAGATCCTCAAAGCCAGATAAGACATGGTCCCTGCGTTTGGGCCTCCCATACAGGAGCCCAGTGACTCGCACTGGATGGGTCATTTCAGAGGGAAGACGAGCAGGGAACATGACATATACAGACACTGCCTTCCTGAGCTCACATCCAACGCACGAGCCAGGCAGATGATTGTGCAATCAGTGTTGTACTACGTCGAGTCAGGGTATGGACCAGGCAGCCTTCCTAGAAGCTACCAGAAGCACAAAACCTTACCCACCAGTGCCCCAGTGGTCCTGTCCCAGGAACTCTCCGCCCAGCAGGGCCTTCCAGGGCAAAGCGATAGGGATCTGGTCCAGTGAAACCAGAAGGGACTGGCCCTCAGAGAAGCTGGGCTGGGCCCGCTGAACTCTACTCCCCTAGCTGGGGCTGCTTGGAGGACTGACTTCCTGCTGCCCCCTCCTGGAGACCCTGGGAAGTGAGCCCTAAGAGCTGCCGGGGCAAGCTTCACTCTGCAGAGAAAAGCTGACAGCTCCTTTTCTTGAGCACCTACAATGATCCCACATATTATCTCAGCAGATATTATCATCTCTACTTTCAGATTTCTAGACTGACGTCAAGGTTAAGGAGCTGGGCGGCAGAGGCGGTGTCAGCGCTGTCTACACCGGCCCGTCTGGCTCCACCGTCACAGGTGTGAGGCCAGCAGTGCTGTGCCTGTGTCCTCAGTCCACACGCTCCAGCGCCCTCTGCAAAGCGGCACAATGCCACTTGAACCCCACTACCACCTCTTAGGTAGCTTGTGCAAGCATTGTTTTGTTTTAGTTGTGGTACTGGGGGATTGATCCCCCCCAGCCTTATTTCCTTTTTTATTTTGAAACAATCTCACTAAATTGGGGAGGCCCTTGCTACATTGCTGAGGCTGGCTGCGAACCCACAATTCTCCTGTCTCGGCCTCCCAAGTACTGGGATTACAGGCATGCACCACCATGCCCAGTTCCCCCAGCCCTATTTTATTTTGAAACAGGGTCTCACTAAATTGCAGAGGGCCATGCTAAGTTGCTAAGGTTGGCCGTGAACCTGCGGTCCTCCAGTCTCAGTCTCCATAGTACTGGGATTACAGGCGTGTGCCGCCACACCCTGCTGCGAGTATTATTTTAAAGTTACCATTTTCTGAACAACAAAAACAGGACAAAAGAAAGACAAAAAGATGCTGCCAAAGTGAGAGAAACCCAAAGGGCAGATCTGAGCTGCTTCTGCCTCTTGCTCACCTTCCTCACTCCAGCCCTCCTGGCCTCCCCAGCACCACAGCCTTTTTACAGTCCTCTCGGCTTGCCTGTGTCCTGCCATCAGCCCCGAAACAGTTGTCGCAGCTGCACAGCCTCTGTGGCACCCAGCACCTGACACCCAAAGGGCTCTGACCCTAGGACCCCACCCAGTATCTCACGGCGGCTCTGATGCCTCTTGAACCCTGACTGTGGCCTTACCTGCTATGTGGCCTTACGAGGCTCCAAACTACTCTAATACTCAGTTACCCATCCATTAAGTTGGGGTAGCTAAGATATCTACCTCACTGTTATAAAAGTGAAATAAGATAACATGTCAAAAGTCCCCAAGAACAGACAGGTGCTCAAAAGGGACAATTGTAGCCACACTAGAGACGCAAAGAAATAGAGTAGGGGAGCCGGGTGTGGTGGTGCACGCTTGTAATCCCAGCATTTGGGAGGCTGAGACAGGAGGATCATGGTTCACAGACAGCCTTGGCTACTTAGTGAGGCCCTTTGCAACTCAGTAAGACCCTGTTTCAAAACAAAGAATAAAAAAGAGGGCTGGTGGTGTAGTTTAGAGGTAGAATGCCCCTGGGTTCCATCCTCAGTACCACAAAAAAAGAAAAAAGAGTAGGGGAGCTGGGTGTGGTGGCACACCCATAATCCCAGTGCCTTGGGAGATAAGGCAAGAGTATCGCAAGTTCAAGGCCAGTTTCAACAACTTAGTAGGACCCTGTCTCAAAATAAGAAAAGAAAGGACTGCGGATGTAGCTCAGTGGAAGAGCACCCCTGAGACATGTGCCACCACACCCTGCTGCAAGTATTATTTTAAAGACGTGTATCTTTAAAATAATACACGTTAAATCCTCAGTGTCATATATGCATAAGCACAAAAAAATGGGATGGGGTTCTATTCTTAAGGCACTTACCGTCTGATCAAAGAAATAAGATAAATATGGAAGTCAGGCATGGTGGTACACACTTGGAATCCCAGTACTTGGGAAGCTGAGATAGAATCACAGGTTGGTGGCCAGCAGCAGCTACTTAGTGAGGCCCTCTGCAACTTAGTGAGACCCTGTTTCAAAATAAAGAAAAAAAAAAGCCGGGCGTGGTGGCACACGCTTGTAATCCCCACTCTTGGGAGGCTGAGACAGGAGGATCACGCAGGTTCGAAGCCAGCCTCAGCTGGCTTAAAGAGACCCTGTTTCCAAATAAAATATAAAATAGGTCTGGGAGTGTAGCCCGGAGGCAGAAGGCCCCTGGGTTCCATCCCAGTACCACCAAAAAAAAAAAAAAAAAAAATAGGGCTGAGAGTGTAGCTAGGAGGTAGAATGCCCCTAGGCCAGTACCACAGGGGGGAAAAAAGATTTTATATATATATATATATATATATATATATATATATATATATGGAGAAATTTTTTTAAAAAATAAGGCAGAATAATTCCAGAGAGGTCATGTATCAAGAGCCAACTTGTAAATATGTTGGATTCCAAAAGTTCTTAGGTTAATTGTTTGATCTCAAAAGCACATGGTCTAAAACAAAACAGAAAACTAAATATGGTTCCAGCTAAAATAAAGCTAGAAGTCATTCTTTGGTTCCCAGGCTAGCCTTCTAAACTCTCCAGGCCCTAGTGCTGTGCTGCTGTACTCTCACAGTAAAAAAAATCACACGAAATACTACCAGTAACTGGGCCTGATGGTCCATGCTTATAATCCTAGCACTTGGGAAGCTGAAACTGGATGGTCACAGGTTCAAGGACAACCTCAGCAATTTAGTGAGGCTCTCAGCAACCGAGTGAGATTCTGTTTCCAAATAAATAAAATCAGAATGGGGATGCAGCTCGAAGGTAGAATGCCTTTGGGTTCGATCTCTAGCACCATTACCACCAACAACAAAAATACTGCCAGTCTGGCCCATGTAATTAGACAGTTTTAAGAATCCTTTAGAAGAGAAATGGAAGTCAGGCGAGGTGGCACATGCTTGTAAGCCCAGTACTTCAGAGGCTGAGATAAGGAAGATGGAAGGTTTGCGGCCAGCCTCAACTACTTAGTGAGTCCCTCTGCAACTTAGTGAGACCTTTTAAAAAAAAAAAAAATAGGACTAGGGGTGTATCTCAGAGGCAGAATGCCCCTGGGTTCAATCTCCAGTATAAAAAAAAAAAAGAAAGAAAAATTAGCTGGGCGTAGTGGCACATGCTTGTAATCCCAGTGCTTGGGAGGCTGTGAGACAGGAGGATGTGCGAACAGGTTCGAAGCCAGCAACCAAGTAGAAAACCATTCCCCTCCCTCAGCAACTTAGTGAGACCCTGTTTCCAAATAAAATATAAAATAGGTCTGGGAGTATAGCCCGGAGGTAGAAAAGCCCCTGGGTTCCACCCACAGTACCACACACACACAAACATTAAAACAGAAATGGAGCCAGGCATGCTGGTTCACACCTGCAATCCCAGTAGTTGGGAAATTGAGACAGGAGGATCACAGGTTTGCGGCCAGCCTCAGCAAGTTGGTGAGACCTTCACCAACTAGTGAGACCCTGTTTCAAAATGAAAAAAGGGTTGGGGATGTAGCTCAGAGGTAGAATGTCCCTGGGTTCAATCCCCAGTATCAATAAAGGGGGGGAAGGGAATGGTTTTTCTACTTGGTTGCTGGTGAGTGAGGGAAAGTGACCTCAGCAGTAGAGGTGGGAGGTCTGGTGGCGGCTCTGAAGGGCCAGGCCTCCTTATTGGAGTGCCTGCACTCAAGCGGGCAGGGCTGCCCAGCTGCCATCAGCCCTGAATGCCTTTGTCATTTTATCTCAATGAGCCAACAACTAGTTTTTCCATGTCACCATGAAGTAAAAAAGACAGGAGAGCACTGGAAGGGGAGGGCCAGGAGTGTCAGCGCCCCAGTGCTGCTGAACTTCTCCGCTCCTGAGAGCCTGGAGGGAACGCAGCCAGGGCCTTGCACTGATGCCTGCAGTCTGGGGAGCTGGGCAGGAGAGGAGGGGTTGGACAGCGCCCCCTTCAGGCTACACTGGGAAGAGTGGCCTGGGAGGAAGCAGCCCAAGCTTGTGGCCAGGCAGGCCAGCAGAGCAGACACCAAATCCCAGGACTGGCAACATTGTCCCGTGAGGCTCCAGGGCATCTCATCATAAGATATTAAAAATGTGCCATGAGGTAGGTGGGCATGGCAGCACACGCCTGCAATCCCAGTGCTTGGGAGCTGAGACAGGTGGATCGCAGGCTCACAGCCACTCTCAGCAATTGCAAAACAAAAAAGTAAAATAGGGTTGGGGTATAGCCTGGAGGTAGAATGTCCCTGGGTTCAATCCCCAGTAAATCTCATACACACACGCGCACACACACACACACACACACACACACACTCCATGAGACTTAAGAATTGATTGGGACCCGGTGTGGCGGCACAAGACTATAATCCCAGGACTTGGGAGGCTGAGACAAGATTTCAGGTTCCAAGTCTTGGCAACTTTAGCAAGGCCCTTAGCATTTAAATAAAATGGGGCTAGGTGGGTGTGGCTCAGAGGTAGAATGCCCCTGGGTTCCACCCACAGTGTCCCCCACTGGAGGTAGGCTGTGAAGACAGCTAAGCACTGAGCACTGTGCTGAGAAGCCCAGCGGTAGGAGGGGAGAAGGAGCCTGTGTTCGATCTGCATTCTGGAGCAAATTATCCTTTGGCTGATGTCATTAGCCCCAGCTTACAGAGGAGAAAACTGAGGCTCAAGAGCTTCTCTCTTGCTCCTTCTAGCCTGGAAAACAGCAACAAAAACCAACACATTCTCCCTTTGCATCACCTCCCAGTCCACTTAACATGATGTGCATTTGTGTGTTTGCTTGTTTGTTTGTTTGTGGCACAGGGGATTGAACCCAGAGGCATTCTGCCTCTGAGCTACACCCCAGGCCCTATTTTATTTTTATTCTGAAACAGGGTTTTGCTAGGTTGGTGAGAGCCTCACTGTTTGGTGAGACTGCCCTCGAACCTGGGATCCTCCTGTCTCAGCCTCCCAAGTACTAGGATTGCAAGTGTGCGCCACCACGCCCGGCTAACACGATGTTTATTGATGAGTGGGTATGTATCAAGAGCCTCTCTTTGCCATGCACTGCGGCTACGGCAGTGAACCAAATGGACAAAAGCTCTCACCCTCAGCCGGTGTGGGATGCCTGTAATCCCAGTACTGGGGAGGCTGAGACAGGAGAGTCACAACTTCCAGGCCAGTACAATAATTTAGCAGGACCTTGTTTAAAAATACAAAGGGCTGGGTTGGGCGTGGTGGCGCACACTTGTAATCCCCGCGCTTGGGAGGCGGAGACAATAGGATCTCACAGGTTCGAAGCCAGCCTTGCTGGCTTAAGAGACCCTGTTTCCAAATAAAATATAAAATAGTTCTGGGAGTGTAGCCTGGAGGTAGAAAGGTAGAAGGGTTCCATCCCCAGTGCCACCAAAAAAAAAAAAAATACAAATGGCTGAGGGTGCTGCTCAGAGGTAGAATGCCCCAGGCATGTCCAGCATGATAGAACATAAGTGTAATGGAGGGAAACTCGGCAGAGGAGGGCTGAGCAGGGCCGCCCTGGACAGGGGCCACCCATTAAGCAGTGTACACAGAGAAGAGGACACCAGAGTAAAGACCCGGAGGAAGGGAAGGGGGAAAGCCATGCAGTCAAGCCCAGCTCTGTCCTGCGGAGGGCCCAGTGCAGCATGAAGGTGCCCACGCCTCGTTCCAATGCATTGAGTGGCAAGATGGCAGCAGCAGAGCATTCAGCCACACACAGGCCTTTCTAGATGCAGGCGTCGTGCGGCTGCGCAGATAGCATATTCACGTGTGTATTTGAGTATTTGGGGAAGGAGCACTCCAGACAGAGGCAGTCATGTGTGCAAGGGTCCTGAGGTGGAGGCACACCCAGCGTGTTTAAGGAACGGGGAGGTCAGTGCAGCGATCAGAGAGATGGCAGGGCAGGGGCAGTAGGCCCCCTAGGCCCTGTACTATAGCCACTGTGAGGGCTCTGGCTTCCCAAAGTGAGAGAGGGGAGCCACTGCAGGACTTGGAGCCAGGGAGAGTCCTTCAGATGCACTCACAACCCTTAGAGGCCTACTTTGCCCTCAGGATAACATCTGAACCGCTCAGCCTCTGCTCTGACTCTGTGTGGTCGGGTCCCTTCCTACCCATCACCCTTCTCTTCCTCTTCTGCTCCGGCCTCACGGAGCTTCCCAGCATGCCCAGGCTGGGCCCCCTAGGTCCTGACCCCTGCCCTGGCTTCTACCTGCCCTGCCGTCCCCTCCACCAAGCTCCTCCCCGCTCCGCTTCTCCCTGCATTGCGGTACCAGCATTGCCCCTTCCTAGAAGCCTCCCGCCTGCCTGCTCATCCCTGCCCTTGCCCAGCACAGCTGCTTGGTTTCCTCCATCTCCTCCCCACTGCAGGTTTGGATCCCCAGTACCTAGCACAGGGCAAGGCACATAAATGCCCAGTTGACTGAAAGCCCATAGCTGGCATGCGGGGGGCACCGACAGCTACCTGGGGAGGCGATCCAGCGCCATCTTTCCCAGCATTCTGCTGCCATCCTCGGTCTACCAGAGGCAGAGCTGAGTGGGTGCATGCTCACAGGGGGCTGCCTGCGCGAGACGACTTCTTATAGTAGAAGAGGGTGTTCTGAGGGGAGAAATGCACAAGGGCGGTCCTAGGGTAGCCGGGCATGGTGGCGCCCACCTGTAAACCCAGTACTTGGGAGGGTGAACAGGAGAACGACAGATTCAAGGCCAGCCTTAGCATCTTAATGAGACGCTCAGCAACTTAGCGAGATCCTTCCTGTTAAAAAAAAAAAGTTAAAAGTGCTGGGGGTGAATCTTGGAGGTAGAATGTCCCTGAAGAGAGAGGGAGAGGGAGAGACAGACAAGACAGACACACCATCAGGCAGGGACTGAGATGAGAGACACACTACAGGAGAAGAAACTGGCCCAGGCCTAGGGTGTGGCCTTCAGGAGCCCGTAAAGGCTGGAAGAAGGCTGCAGCCCGGTGGACTTGTGTGAGGCCCCGGGAGCCAGCTGCCGCAGAGAGAGGGGGCTGGGCCGGCTGCGGCTAGGGCCCCTGAAAGGCTCACCCAAGCCGGCTGCAGGGGCCTTGTGATAGTGGAGGGCCTGGACCTTGGAGCTTTGTTGCGAACAGCAGCAGAAACTGACCCTCAGTGACTGTCTCCCTTCCCCAGGCTCTACGTGCTGAAGCTGTCAGATGACATTGGGAACTTCGGGGAGGTGCGGCTGCCCCTCCTTGGTTGCCTCGGCGTCTCCTGGGTGGTCGTCTTTCTCTGCCTCATCCGAGGGGTCAAGTCTTCAGGGAAAGCAAGTACCCATCCCCAGGCAGGGTCTGTTCCCACCCCGAAAGACCCTGCCTCCCCGCCTGGGTTGTGGGGGGATGTGGGGTAGCTGGTGACAAAGGGCCATGGAGGGGAAGAGGGACCAGAGGGTCAAAGGTGGCTGGGGAACCAGGCATGGTGGCGTGTGCCTGTAATCCCAGTATTCAGGAGGCTAAGACAGGAGAATTGTGGGTTGAAAGACAGCCTCAGCAACTTAATGAGACCTTCAGCAACTTAGCAAGACCTTGTTTAAAAAAATAAAAAAAGAGCCGGCATGGTGGCACACACTTGTAATTCCAGCTGAGACAGGAGGATCTGGGTTCGCAGCCAGCCTCAACCACTTAGTGAGGCCCTTTGCAACCCAGTGAGACCCTGTTTCTAAGTAAAGAATAAAAAATAGAGCTGGGGGTGTAGCTCAGAGGTAGAATGCCCCTGAGTTCCATCCTCAGTACCAAAAAAAAAAAAAAAAAGCAAAGAAAACAAAACAAAAGCTGGAGGTATAGCTTGGAGGTAGAATGCCCTTGAGTTCAATTCCCAATACAGAAAAGAAAATGTGGCTTGGGGGCCGGGGAGGTGGAGCCAGGTGGGAGCCCAGAGGAGTCCATGGCGCCATCTTGCCCCCAGGTAGTGTACTTCACAGCCACGTTCCCCTATGTGGTGCTGACCATCCTGTTTGTCCGTGGAGTGACCCTGGAAGGAGCCTTCAAGGGTATCATGTACTACGTGACCCCCCAGTGGGACAAGATCCTGGAGGCCAAGGTGGGATGTGGAGGGGGAGCGTGAAGGGGCCGGGAGGGCGGGGAGGGAGCCGCCTCTCACATAGCCGGCTTGGCCTCCCTGCAGGTGTGGGGCGACGCTGCCTCCCAGATCTTCTACTCACTGGGCTGCGCGTGGGGCGGGCTCATCACCATGGCGTCCTACAACAAGTTCCACAACAACTGCTACCGGTGAGGCCTCCTGCTGTGCCCTGCCTGCCCCCCCCAGCCTGCCAGCTTCCAGACCCACCCAGCTCTGTGACCTCCTACCCGCCAGGGCCACCCTTCCATGAACGCACGTCCTCCAGGTCCTGAGAATGTGGGGCTGGATCAAGTCACCAGAACAGAGAGAGGAGCTTTGACTGGAGAGGGAGGAGGGATGGGGGTAACCGTGTCCCATCACTTTGAGAGACTCCAAAGCCCAGGCTTACTTTATTATATTTTTTATTTTTTGTGACACCAGAGATTGAACCCAGGGGCATTCTACCTCTGAGCTACATCCCCAGTCCTTTCTTTTTTTTTTTTCAAATTTCTTTTTAATTTTAAAGTTTCTCACTCAGTTGCTGAGAGTCTAGGTTGCTAAGGCTGGTCTTGAACCTTTGATCCTCTGGTCAAAGTACTGGAATTACACATGTGCACCACCACACCTGGCTCCAGACTTACTTTAAAAGATCCAGAGTAGACTGGAAAAGGAGTGGGGGGGCGGCCTTGTTTCTAGAACTTTCCCTGCCTCCAGGTCTTCTTTTGGTCCAAATCGGGAGGGAAGTAAGCTGGCGCTCCTGAACTCTGCTTTCCCTCCCCTTAGAGACAGCGTCATCATCAGCATCACCAACTGTGCCACCAGCGTCTATGCTGGCTTCGTCATCTTCTCCATCCTTGGCTTCATGGCCAATCACCTGGGCGTGGACGTGTCCCGCGTGGCAGACCACGGCCCAGGCCTGGCCTTCGTGGCTTACCCCGAGGCCCTCACCCTGCTGCCCATCTCCCCACTGTGGTCCCTGCTCTTCTTCTTCATGCTCATCTTGCTGGGGCTGGGCACTCAGGTATGAGGGCTGGGACGGCCGGTAGCTGGGCAGGAGCCGCGGGGCAGAGGTCAGGCCCCGGCTCTGACGGCTGTGCCCTGCAGTTCTGCCTCCTTGAGACACTGGTCACAGCCATCGTGGATGAGGTGGGGAATGAGTGGATCCTGCAGAAGAAGACCTACGTGACCTTGGGCGTGGCTGTGGCTGGCTTCCTGCTGGGCATCCCCCTCACCAGCCAGGTAAGGACCGAGCAGGGTGCAGGGGCCCTGGGGAGCGAGAGGGAAGCCTGGGCCTGGACACCCGCTCAGCTGCCCGCTGGCCCACAGGCAGGCATCTATTGGCTGCTGCTGATGGACAACTACGCGGCCAGCTTCTCCTTGGTGGTCATCTCCTGTATCATGTGTGTGTCCATCATGTATATCTACGGTAAGCGCCGCACCTCCGTGGCCTCGTGTGTCCCAGCCTGGCTGTCCTGCTGGGCCTGCTGACCCCCCTCTCTCCAGGGCACCGGAACTACTTCCAGGACATCCAGATGATGCTGGGGTTCCCACCACCCCTCTTCTTCCAGATCTGCTGGCGCTTTGTCTCTCCAGCTATCATCTTCGTAAGTCCCTGGGCCCCCCCTGCCAGCCCCTCCGCTCAGAGTCCTCTTGGGAACCCGCGGAGGGAGAGCAGGAGCCCATCCACCCGGCCAGAGCTCCACGCCCCCAACTGTGGCCTCCAGAGGTCCGAGGGAGGTTGGACAGGGCGAGATGGGCGTGAGCGCACTCAGCCACCGCCCCAGCCTCGGCTGGGGGCACTGGTGAGCCTTGTACTTGCCTGAAGGCACTGCCCAGGCTCAGAAGGGACAGCGGCCAGCAGACCCGGGACAGGGACAGGGATTTGTCCCCTGGCGGTCCTGCCGGCTCCCAGCGTTGTCATGGCCTCTGCCTCTCTGCTCTCACCCGGTTAACCCCTCTTGGGAGAGAGGTGCCTGAGGAGCATGGATGTGTGTTGTGAATGTTAATGAGGGAATGTTCCAGAAGCAGCCTCAGGGCCTCAGCTCGGCCTTGGGGGCAGCTTCCTAAATCTTCTAGGCAGGGAATTGGTGACTCAGGACGGGGAGTCCCCTGTTGGCAAACATTCTACAGCCGGGAAACTCCCATCCAAGAGCTGAATCGCTAGTTGGAATCCCCCCATGGCAAGGAGCCAGGCACTTTCTACACACTCCCCATGTTAACTGCTGGACCACAACTCTCCAGGGCACCGCTTTACCCCCATTTCACACAGATGAGGACACTGAAGCACGGGGACATTAAGTGATACCCATGGCAGCACAACTAGCAAGGGGCAGAGCCCATGTGGAGCAGGTAGCCTGATTTGGAGCCTGCCTGCTGGGCCAGTGTGATACACTGCAGGAAGGAGGAATGGCCCATCCACTAAAAAACCAGCTTTTTGTGTTTGAAGTGGGAAGAGTGTGTGTGTGTGTGAGTGTGCACTTGTGTGAGAGAAAGTATAATGGTCACCATGCACAGAAGAGGCAGGGCCGCCTAGTGGCGAGGCAGGGCCGCCTAGTGGCCACCCAGGGGCAAGGGCAGAGGGCAGAGTCACGCCCTGACACTCAGTTCCCCTGTGCCAGTGGGAACTCAATACTGAACTTCCACTCTGGTTCATGTTTCTGAAAAAGAGGCCCCTGGAGGGCTGAGGCCTCTGCCACATGGGGTGTAGGATGTTCCTGAGCCTGGCACGGACACCAGCTCTGGCCACTAGCCCAGTGTTGAAACCCAAGGAGCGGAAGTGTCCTGCTGTCAGGGGAGGGAGGCCGGGGAGGGCCTGCCTGAGGGGACCCAGCCTCCCAGTACTCAGACAGACTGCCACCCTGGGGAAGGGCCCTGGGCAGCCTTGGCCAGGTCTGGGGTCTTCTCCAGATGGAGCAGAGTGGGCAGTGCCTTCGCTGTGCCCTAGGGTGAGGGCTCCAGGCTCTGTGGACACTTCCACTTGTGGGCGGTCATGTTCTCTGAAAAGCTTTTTTGGAGAAATTCCATCCTTCTGTCAGCACAACGAGGGGGTTTGTCTACACAGGGACCAAGCTCTAGTTTGTTCAGGAAGCTCGCTGTGTGCGCCCATTACGTGCGCAGTGGCCCCAGGCCAGACGTGGGTCTTGCCCAAGGAAGGCCAGAGAGGTTGAGCTCACTGCAGCTGGAGCCCCCAGAGGAGGGTGCTGGCCCTGCCAGTGACCCAAGGCACAGCACCTCCCCAGGCCCTCTGCGTGACCCAGGAGCTGGCGGTCCAAGTCATTGCTTCTTTAGCGTCTTTTGTTGTTAAGGCCTACCTCCTGTCTCATCTACCTTCTCCAGAGGCCCGGGTGCATCCTCAGCCTGACACCATTTCTAGCCTTTGGACCCTCCCAGGCTGAATGCCATTGTGTCTGCAGCGAGAGCCAGGCAGGCTCCACCTACCCTCCCCCTCAGCACAAGTTGGTTCAAATCAACAAGTGTGACTGAGCCAAGCACTGTGCCGGGTGCCTGAGACTCAGCTGACAGTCCTGGGAGCTCCCAGGTCTACCAGAAACATAAAACAAAGGCACTCCGAGGGAAGCAGACGGGGATGCCACTGAGGGGCCCTCCAGGAGATGGGCAGTCCAGATCCACTTCCTGAAGGGGACGGCAGCACTGGCCCAGGGTTGCGCAGAGGACAGTCCCCAGAACAATGGAGAGGGTAGAAGGTGAAACTAGGCACCAAGGCAGGGGTAATGTGGCCAGCAGGACAGGCTGAGGTCATGCTGCAGGGTGAAGCTGTAAAGGATTTGGCCTTGCCTCCAAGGGCGGTGGAGGGCCACTTGTAGTCTTGGAGCAGGGCTTTCCAAAGATGGTGGCAGCTTGACTGTTCTCTGGTCAGTTCAGGACTGTGGCAATGACACCCCCCCCTCCACCTGCATACCACGCCCACCCCCTGGTCCTGCTGTTCCCCCACAGCCCAGATGTTGGCATTGCCCACGCCCTGCTCCAAACACTGCTGTCTAGCTTGGGCAGCTGGGGAGGAGGGGCGCCGCTAGGAGGGAGGGCCCTGAGTCATGTCCACTCCCGTCCACACCCCTGCAGTTCATTCTCATCTTCACGGTGATCCAGTACCGGCCAATCACCTACAACCACTACCAGTACCCAGGCTGGGCCGTGACCATCGGCTTCCTCATGGCCCTGTCCTCCGTCATCTGCATCCCGCTCTACGCCCTGTTCCAGCTCTGCCGCACCGATGGGGACACCCTCCTCCAGGTGAGGGCAGGGCGGTGGCCAGCCAGGCCACGGGAGGGGTGGGAAGAAGAGGCTTAAGGGCCCTCTTCTGACTCACACTTGCTGTGTCCCCTGCCCGCCCCGCCTGCAGCGTTTGAAAAATGCCACAAAGCCAAGCAGAGACTGGGGCCCTGCCCTCTTGGAGCACCGGACTGGGCGCTATGCCCCCACCATAGCCCCCTCTCCTGAAGACGGCTTCGAGGTCCAGCCGCTGCACCCGGACAAGGCCCAGATCCCCATTGTGGGCAGTAATGGCTCCAGCCGCCTCCAGGACTCCCGGATATGAGTGCAGCTGCAGGGGGTTGCCCATCCCCCCCACCCTGCCTGCCAGAGACTGGGGAGGCGGCGGACAGGTGCTCACACCTGCTCCCTGTCACCTTGGCCACCACTGCTAGCGCAGTCATTTGTGCTCGTGTCCCCAGTGTTTACACATTGTCCTTTGGATGCCAAGATGGCAGCTGGGGGTGGGGAGGCAACGGGGGGATTGCTGGGGGGCTTGAAGCACTTTGAAGGGGTCTTAGGCTAGGCCCCCAGGGGCCTGCTAGGCTTTATGTGGCCTCTGAGACCCTCGTACTCTGCCCTGGGCTGAGGTTCTGGGTCGGCCCCCCACCTGTCCTCCTCGGGCCTCCAGCCTTGTGACCAGTGTTCCTGCCCGCAGAACAGATCCCAGCCTCTGCCCAGGAAAGTCTGGATCTTCCTGCCTGGGGTGGGGCGAAGGCTGGGGGACTGCATAGTATTACTTGTCCGACTGTACCGCCCAGCCCTGTTTATCTGTGTAATTATTTTTGTAAAGATTGTATCTGTGGTTGCCACCCCTTGCCCCAGCCTCGGGTCCAATCTGTCTTCCTGGCCTGTTTGCACCTCACTGGGCTGCTCCAGGGTTTCTGCCGCTCATTCCAGCCCTGGCTGTCAGGCCCAGCCAGCAGAGGCCCGTGTTCTAGCAGCCTGCCCAAAGCACTTGTTTCTGGAGGGGAGGGGGGCTGCTCAGCAAGAGGTTTAGCCCAGAGCCCTGGGGTAGGGGACCCTGCACACCCTTGCCCTCCCTCCACCAGACTAAAGGCCCAGTCTTCCCTTGCTCATGTGCCAAATGGCCCCAGCCCGTGTGCCCCAGCCCTTCTCTGGAGCCAGAATTCCTCCCCAGCCCTGCAGAGTCCATTTGTCCGTCCTCTGTGCAGTGACAGCCCCAGCCAAGCCATGTCTAATCCTCTGTAGCAATAATGGTGCACCACCCATCCCTGCCCATCCGTGCGCCACTAGGATTTTAAAGTCCATAGATTTTAATGAAATTTCTATTCCTGTCTCTGAGCTGCTGCTGTGCTTTGTCTGGGTCCCCTTGGGAACAAGAGTCATGGCTGGGATGGGACCTCTATGGGCCAAGCCTTTGTGGAGGCCTGGGAGGAGAAAGGCCAACAGCTTTGATGGTGAGGACAGATGTCTGGCCACTCAGTTCTAGATACCAGACACCTGGCAAGGGGGTGGGACAAGGGCCAGACAGATGGACAGCCTTGTGGTTCTAGCAAGAGCTCATCCAAGACTAGGACTGGAGCCAGCAGGGCCATGGCAGCCGAGGTGGCAGCAGCAGCAGCAGATGGGGCAAGTGCCAGCAGAAGCAGAAGCCGACTGTGGGCAGCCGTTCAGGTCGGGGCCCGGGGCACCGCGGCGGATACCGAGGTGGACGCTGGCCCTTCCCTGGAGCTACCTCGAAGCTGCCGTCCCCAGCGGCGGGTGGAAGCCTGGCTTCGAGGCTGGGGGCAGCGCTCCAAAGGAGGAGTGGGCAGGTGGCCTTGGAGAGGGCTGGCCCAAACTCTGGCAGCCCCAGAGAGCCAAGGAAAAGATCTAGGGCCCTGAATGGAGGACCCCAAGGGCCGCTGCCTGCACAGGAAGAGGAAGGGTAGGGGCCACAGTCTGACCCTTCGGCCCACCCTGTCCGCCATCACCCTGTTTTGGTGTACCTGTGTTTGGCAGAGATGCAGGCAGGTGCTAACGAGGCCTGGAGCTCCAGTTCCATGGCCTTCCTGTGCTCCTTTAGTTCTGAGGGAGAACACCATTGAGATGGCACGTGCACAGGGCGGGGCAGGGCAGGAGGCTGGGTGCTCTGGGGTCTGCTCAGAGTCCTCACCTGCCAACGTGGGCTCCAGGGCTGCTTTGGAGGGCTGGTGACCCTGCATATGCTCCACCTCCAGGCTGTGCTGCAAGGAGAGCTGTCAGCAGCCCTGCCTGAGGGCAGAGACCAGGGCCAAGAGCCGCAGAGCAGGGACCAGGAATGAGCTCATGCGGCCCCCAGAGGGAACACCAGCCCTGTGGAAAGCCATCTGGCAAGATGGTGGTTGGGCCTGCACCCAGTCTTAGGTGAGGAAAGGAGGCAAAAGACCTGGGACAATCTAGCAGGAATCTAAAACTGTTGGCTCAACCGGAACTCTGGGCTTCTAGGATTTCCTCCACACGCACACATGAGAAGGACACAGGACTTACACCTTGACATGCACACGTGTACACAGTCATCCACGTACATGCGTCTCAGGCCTCCCCCCGGGTGAGAAGCACACGTGCTTCCGCTCAGCAGAGCAGCTCTGGGGGACGGCCCAGTGCTGCGTCACCTGCAAGGTGAGTATCTCCCTCTTCAAGGTGTGACACTCCTCCTCCAGGAGGCCCCTGGGACACAAGGCAGCACAGCAGTCAGAACCAGGGCCGCAGGACCCCTCGGCTGAGCCCACCACAGCCCCAGCCTCTGCCTCGCCAAGCGTCCCCTGCACTGGGTGCTGCCCAGTGCGGACTGCTGGCCCCCGCCAGCTCCTGGGCAGGACGTGCCTTCTCCCGGTCCACCTCCTAGCTTCTACTCTGGCAGGCACCATCCTCTCCTCTCCACTGTCACAATGAGCCTGCGATGCCTCCTGCCTCCATCCTTCCCCATGTCACAACCCTTCCCATTTATAACCATCTTGTGGCTCCTTCCCAAGTCAGGATAAAAATTTTAGGGCCCCTCTGGCATCTGGACCTGGCTACTTCCTGGCACCAGCCTCACTAGCTTGGCAGCAGCTGGTTCATCTACCTCAGCCTTACACACATGGGTCTCCCCACCCAGCACACTGCCTTTTCTCTCCCCGCATCTCAAGATCCATCCTCCTGTCCTGCCTTCCACCCGCACACCCGCAGGTGCCTCTGGGCCTCACCTCAAGTGTCCAACAACCTGGTCAATGTTAGACATGTTCAGCTGGTCCTTGATGACGCTGAGGTCCCTGTGACTGCTGGTGGCAGATGAAGTCAACGTCACTCTCCCATGTTGCTCAACCCAGGCCTTCAGGACACAAATGCCACTTCTAGATAACCCGGTGTCTTTCCTCACAAAGGCCACATAATATAGTGCGTTAGTGCATGACATAGGAGTTCTGGAGCCTGGGCCTGCAATGGGCATGGCCACCCCTTCTCTGTGTGCAAATTGCTTATCCTTTCTGAAATTAAGTTTTCACATCTGCAAAAGGGGATGTCACCTGCCATACAGGGTTGTGTGTATATTAGAATAAGAAACTGCTTCCATCTACTTATTAGGAACAGGCTCGTGGATCCCATCAGCCCTCATCTGTAAACACGGTGTCTCTCCTTGGCTCTTCCTGTCTCAGCCCAGCTCTTGCTCCAGTTCTCCAAGCACAAGGAACAAACGCCCACTGAACGTGGCCTCCTGTCCTCTCTCTTCCCGCAGAGCTCCTTTCCTTCATCTGCCTGGAATACTATTCCTCACGCTGCAGAATGAACCCAGACCAAACCAGCTTTCTCTCCAAAGGCCTGCAGCCTCCGGGTTAGGCAGGTGTCTCCTCCAGATCCTTATCACAAGTAGCTGTAAAATGTTCTACCCGCAGACCTGGAGCCAGACCACTGAACCCAGATGGGACCCACCAGCTGGCAGGGGCCCTCTGCCAAGCAGGGACAGAGTCCTCTTCCCCTACCTAGGCCACCTTACCTGGGTTCACCAGCTCTCATCTGGAATATCTCCTGTTCTGGCAAGTCACACTTGGGCTCCTCCAAAGCAAATCGAAGGACCCTGGGGCTATACTGAGCCCAGGCCTGGGCCTGGTCCCTGCAGAAGTGCATATGAAGGAAGCTGAGGGGCTCTCCTTCCAGAAAATCACAGGAAAGGCACCCTGGCTCCTTGTCGAGGGCAGGGCTGGCCACCTGATGTCTGGGGAGGGCCCAGCCCGAGGCCCCCACCTGCCCTCGCAGACGGCCTTGTTGCGGAGACCTTGGAGCAGCTGCCGGAGTTCTCGGCGCACGAGGTCCCTCAGGAGGGGCGGTGGTGCCAAAAGGGAGGAGGGGTCAGAGATCGGGTGGGCGCCAGGGACTCGGGAGGACCGCGACTCTTGGAGTAGTGTCCGTAGCACGGTCACCTGCAAGGAGAGCTGGGACACCTTGCAACTGGGCAGGGAGGAGTCGGGAGAGAGGGGTGGGGTGCAACACAGGACAACACATAATGAGACCCAACGAGTCACCGGGCAGTTTGGTGACCCGGAGGCGAGAAAACACGCGGGTGTGGTGCAGGCCTGGGGCGTGGCCCACCTTCCCACTCCCCACCTCAGCTCTCAGCTCCAGACTCAGGTCCACCGCCGCCTCCCCCAGAATCCTCTTCACTTCATGCCGCTCCGGGAGCGGGACGTGCTCCTCCACCAGCTCCCACAGCGACGGGAAGTCCCGGGGCATGGCGGCCCGCGCCGCTGTCCCGGTAGACCTCTAGACCCACCGGACAGCAGGCGAGAGCTGGATTTTTTGCGCCCGGGTCGCCCGGGGCGGGGCCACGCCCACCCAGCCTTCACAGGCCCCGCCTGGCTCTGCGGCCGGTACCCACGGGTGGAATTACCCGGTCCGGCCCTGCCGGCCTCTGGCGCCGTTTCTACTGGGAGACCCCTCGGGGGCCGCGGTTCCCGACCACGGCCCGGGGGGGCCCGGCAGCGAGACTCGGGGACCTAGCCCCGCCCGGCCGTCACCGGGGAAACCGCGCGCGGCCCAGGCCCCACCCCCAGGAGGCTCCGCCCTCCCGGTTGGCTGCACCTGCTCGCAGTCCGCTGTCTGCGCTAACCGCAGGTGTGGCGCTAGGGGAGGAGGCCCCTTCAGAGGCCCAGGGGCTTTGGGCTAATCACTGATCACCTTCCGGCCTCCTTGGGGCAGGTGGAGGAACTGAGAAATCTGGTCCCACTGGGTTTATTACTTCGATGCCTCCACTGGCCCGGAGCAGCAGCAAGGTAAATGTTTCCCACTAAGGCAGCTCTTGGTGAAACTGGGTTGGCCCAGGCCAGGTCTCTAGGTCCAAGGACCCGGATCCCTCTCCCAAAACAGACAAAAGGATTGCTCCATTCACGTTTTTTACTAAAGCACCCACACAAGTTTCTGTGCAATGTACAAACAAGAGCCGACCCTGGGGCTTCTACCTCCTCTCTGAGACAGGGAGGCGGGAACCAGACTAACTGATCCAAGCCCCCCCACCTCCCATGCAAAGGCCAACCCCAAGATCCCAGGCAGCAACACAGCATCCCCTCTGGTCCCCACTTGGGGCTGCTCCTCAGCAGGGGGTGCACCAAAGCTTGCCCCCTACAATGTTGAATGAAAAAGGTTTCCCCTCCCCTGGGAGCATGGGGGATCCCCAGGTCTGAGAATTCCCCCTGGAAGAAACACTGCCCCCTAGTCATATCTCCCACCCTTCCAGGCCCTAGGGGACTCAAGGGGGGTAAACTGAGGCACAGAGAGGTGGAGTGACCTAGCCCAGGCCACTCCGCGAGGCAGTGCAGGGGCTGGCCCGACCCTGACAGTGAGGGGGCTGGGCTGGACTGGGGGAGTAGGGCAGGAAGAAGGGCTGACCCCAGAGAGGGCCACACTTGAGGGGCCTGCCCAAGCCAGAAGCCCCCCGGAGTGGGTTCTGAAACTTCTAGGTACAGTTGGCAGGTCTACTGAAGACCTTCAGAAAACGCCAATAGTCTCAGTCCTGTGAGGTCCCCCACTGAGCAGCCACCGCCAGGCTGTAGGTCAGTCCCTGGCAGGCAACTCCTGGCACGGGAGAGCCTTTGTCCATGAGTGTCAGCCCCGAGGGGGCCAAGACGGGGGCCGCCCAATGTCCACTGTGATGTTGGTGAAGAGCGGTTGCCGAGACACCTCCAAGACCTGGTACCTCACTGACCGGATGCCATCACGCTTCATGGTCAGCTTCGTGTTTTGAATCTTGGTAAACCTGGAGAGTGGAAACGGGTTCCGGTCAGGGTTGAACCACCACCAAGCCCAATACGGTACCTCCGGGGAAGCCTCCAGCCATCCTGTTCCTTTAGGGTGACTTACATCTGCTCTCAAAGCAGAGACCTCAACCCATTTGGTCAGAAAACAGTATGACACCCTCACAAATCTCAGTTCAGACCTTCCTTCCAAGCCTTAGAGGCAGAGAAGAGGCAGCCATAGACACCTCAAATGCAATGTGTCCGAGTCAGATGCATCCTCTTTACTCCCAAACCCGTGCCATCCTTTGGGCCACTCCTTCCCCATCTACTTATTGAGCACTCCCTGCGTCCAGGTTGTGCTCTGAGCCTCAGGCATACAGCCTCGAGCAGGGCAGATGAGGTCTTTCCTCTCAGGACAAGCCGGCGTCCCCAGGGGAACAGGTTAACAGGCAAGGGGAAGAGCATCCCAGGCACAAGGTCAAAGGTCAGCACAAGCCATCCCTAAACTGTGAGCAAAATTTTGCAGCTGGGTGGCTAGACCTTTGTGGGCCAAGGGAAAAACAGTAAGATTAGCTTGGATGTTAGAGACTGTGTGGGCAGGGCTCTGTAAGCCAGTTCGCTTTTTACCTAGCCTTACCACCCCCTTGTGGTTCTGGGGATTGAACCCAGCAGCCTTCTACCTTTGAGCTACACCCTCAACCCTTTTTTTCAACAGGATCTGGCAGTTACTGTGTGCTGGCCTCGAACGTGCCAGCTTCCCATCGCAGCCTCCAAAGTACTAGAATTACAGGTGTGTGCTACAAGTTCCTTAACTCAGACATTTCTGTTATTGGCTGTTCCCACACTGAAGCAGATATCATTAATAACACCCAGAAAGACTGTACCTGCAACGGGACCAAGGCTCCTGTGGTATTTGTAGAGCTCCACTCTCACCCACACCTCAAATGTTTTGATCCTCCCAATGTGTGTGTGTGTGTGTTATTGGGGATTACGCCTAGGGGTGATCTACCTCTGAGCTACATCCCCAGACCTTTTTTTTTTTTTAGCTATTCATTTTGAAACAAGGTCTCACTAGGTTGCTGGGAGTCTCACTAAATTGCTGAAGCTGGTCTTGAGCCTGTGATCCTTCTGTCTTAGCCTCCCAGGCACTGGGATTACAGGCGTGTGCCACAACTCCCAGCCTTCCCAATCCTGAGCTCAGCTCTGACTCCTCTCCTGAACCCTCTCAGTATGGTGCTCTCCCTCTGCTGCCCTGGTGCTCCTCTTCCCCAGTCTGTCATCCCTTCCATGGTGACCATGATTTATATCTGAACTACTTGCTTTTTTATCAGCTCCCTGGTCTTCCTGGGGCCTCATGGTTTCTGCCAAACCCCCACCCTGCATCAGCACCTCAATCCATCCACCCTATTCCTACACCCTGGGTTCAGAGCAGAAAACCCTACTACCCAATTTGGGAGCACAGCAGCCTATCCCCACCCCCCCGGTCCTTGCCCCAGCAAGCCCCCTCAGACTCCGTCCATTCCCTCAGGCTGAGTCCATGTCCTCTCCAGTCCACCCAGCATTAGGCCAGTCCTTTGCCTTTCTCAGGCTCAAAGAATGAACCTTCTGAACATAAATCTGACCTTGCCCCACACTGCCTGAAGTGCCACCAGGACTCCCCAGTCTCTCTGGGACAAAAGTTAAACTGCCAACCCGGTATCAAGACCCCACTCAGGACTGACTGCCCCTTACTGTCACTTCCAGCCTTTGGGTATCTTTTTTTTTTTTTTTTTTTTGGTACTGGGGATGGAACCCAGGGGCATTCTACCTCCAAGCTACACCCCCAGCCCTATTGTGTGTGTGTGTGTGTGTGTGTGTGTGTGTGTGTGTGTGTTATTGGGGGTGGAATCCAGGGGCTTTTCTACCTCCAGGCTATACTCCCAGACCTATTTTCTATTTTATTTGGAAACAGGGTCTCACTAAGTTGCTGAGAGCCTCACTAAGTAGCTGAGGCTGGCTTTGAAACTGCACAATCATCCTGTCTCAGCCTCCCAGAGCATAGGGATTACAAGTGCCTGGCGCCAGCCCTATTTTTTATTCTTTATTTTGAAACAGTCTCACTAAGTTGCAAAGGGCCTCACTAGGTATTAGCTGAGGCTGTCCATAGAGTGTGATCTGTCTCAGCCTTCCAAATGCTGGGATTATAAGCGTGCGCCACCACACCCAGCAGCTTTGGGATATTTTAAAACCAAACAGTTGAAGAGCCTCAGCATCTGCCAGGCATGTTTATATGCTGTACTTTTATTTATTTATTTATTTATTTATTTATTTATTTATTTATTTATTTTTGTACTGGGGATTGAACCCAGAGATATTCTACCTCTGAGTCACACCCCCAACTCCATTTATTTATTTATTTTGCAGTACTGGGGATGAAACCCAGGGGCATTCTACCTCCAAGCAACATCCCCAGCCCAATTTATTATTCTTTATTTTGAAACAGAGTCTCACTGAGTTGCAAAAGGCCTCACTAAGTAGCTAAGGCTGTCTGTGAATTGTGATCCTCCTGTCTCAGCCTCCCAAATGCTGAGATTACAAATGTGCGCCACCATGCCTGGCTTTCCTTTTTATTTTGAAACAGGGTCTCATTAAGTTGCCTAGGGCCTTGCTAATTTGCTGAGGCTGGCCTTGAACCTGCCACCCTCCTGTCTTATCCTCCCAAGTACTGGAATTACAGTTGTGTACCACCATCCCCAGCATGTTCCAGACTCTTACAAGTACATTTTCCTTCTTCCACACTGGCCTCCTCCATTAGGCTGGTTAACACAGCAATGTGCCCAAGGTAGGCATGAGACAAGAATGAATAACTATTCTCAAACTCCAGTCACCCACTCTCCTCCCTCCAGAAGCCTCCCGCCATCACTCCCTGTCACCTCGTGCTGTCACGACCTGTCTTCTTCTGAGAACGGGCTTTCATGAGGGATGGCAGGCCAGAGGTTGGTATGACCCCACCGCAGGAGGCCTGGCAGCAGCCTCAGGAAGTGTCGGGAAGCCCAGGAAAGTCCTGTGGAGGTCCTTTTCCCAGCCAGCCTCAGACTCCCCCCATCCTATCTGCCTTGGCAGGACCAGGGGTCACTCAAGGTGTGCACAGGAGGTCTTTTGAGGGCAACAATGTAAACACAACCTACTCCATGGCAATGTGAGCGCTTCCTATAAATTCTACTTACCTCTATTAATCATGCCAGGGGTCAGAGGTATGCGGGGTAGAGGACAGGGGTCGTGGCCTCTGGGAATCACTTCTCAGGGTCAAAGATGCTTGGAGGCCAATTCTAGGAGATCAGTAATTGAGGGCACTCGGGGGTCAAGATCTGGGGACACTGGGAGGTCACCTGCAGGCGTAAGGGGTTGGGGGCACCAGGGCCCGAGTGCTGGAGGGCTAGTTACCTCTGCGGGTTGGGCTCGTTATGCTTGTCCCGGTCATGCTTGATCATGCGATAGCGGCCTATTCGGATGTCTGGGCGTGAGATCTTCATTCCAGTCAGGGAGATCCTGAGGATGGGGACAAACGGACTGGAGCAGGGACCAGGAAGGGCAACAATTCCCACCCAGTGTACACCTTACCCCCTCGCCACCCAGTCTACACCCAACCCTAACACTACTCACCGGTTGAAGATGTCATCATCCTCGCCACCCCAGCCCCAGTACTCGTTGGGAAAGCCATTGATTCTCAGAAACTGGGCCTTGCTCAGGCCTGACACACCTCCAAAGTAGCCAGCATAGGGCAGCCTATGGCACGGGAGGGCAGGTGTCAGTAGGGTCACAAAGGGATTCAAGATGCAGGACCAGAGGTGGGGTGTGGGAAGAAATGTGTAACCAGGGGCCCAGGGAGGATCTACTCTAGCCAGAAGGGTCTGGCCCCAAGCCAGAGGCCAGAGGGGCACTTAGGGTTGGGAGAGAGGGCCTGGGTGAAGCAGGGTTAGGGAGGCCTGGGTCTGGCTGAGACGAGAGCCTCACCGGAAGCCAAACTTGTCCATGGCAATGGCAAAGTGGCGGGGCTGGTCACCGCAGCGGTACAGATTGCGGTCGTCCATGGGGACCAGGTCCACGTCACTGAAGATGAAGCAGTCGTAGGTAGCATCCTCCTTCAACGCCTCTAGGAAACCCACATTGAGCAGCTTGGCCCGGTTGAAGGTGTCCTCACCATGCTGGGGGAGCGGGGACCAGTCAGCTCAGGCCCATGACCAGCAAGTACCCGCCCCCTCGCCACTTTCCAGAGCCGCACCCCCCCAGGGCACCTCCAGCTCCGCCCCCTGTGCTCTGCAGGCTCTCAGGATCAAGTCCAACATTTCATTCTAGATCCGGCCTTCAAAAGCCTTTCATGACTTGGCTCCAGTCTCCTCTGTGGCCACTGTCCTCAGACCCTAAGTGGTTGGTTGTCCTCCAACCACTACGTTTCTTAGGACATGCCAGACTCTCATCTGCAGGCCTAGGGGTCAACGGTTCCCCCTGCCTAGAATGCTCTCTTGCTTGTCATACCTGCATCTGGAAAGGGTCTCCTGACCAAACTTCCCGCTCCAGTGCAACTGCTCCTTCCCTCCTAAGAGCTTTGTTTGCACCACTGTCCGTTTAAGCTGTCATTTGGCACTCTCCTATCTCATTTGAACATGCCCGTGTCCTCCTCCTTTGTCCCCAGCATTTCCTTTTTGCCAGTGGGGATTCTAGAGATGAGCAGCCCTGGTCTCTATCCCTGCTGGGCAGAGTCATAAAATGAGACAGTGAATGCCCTAAATGACCAGTGTCTAAGATGCAGAAACCATAGACACGGAGCCACTCAGTCTTAGGCACCTGCCCCCTCTGGCCCTTCTCAATCCACATCTAACTCTCTCAGCAGCTTCTGAGACCGGGACAGGACCGAGCAAGATTCACTTGTCTCCCCATCAAACAGCCATATCCCCATGAGCCCTGACAAACAGAGGTGCAGGGATCCTTGCAATGTAGGCCCAGCCACCACATTCTTCACAGAGCAGGGAAGATTCAGTAGGAGACACTGCCTCTGGACCCCTGCCCCAATCCAGACTCTGCACATTAAAGCTACAAGTTCCTGGAGAGGGCGCCTGAGTGGGCTCCTCTGCACCAGCCAAACCTGAGCGTGAGTGGTGGGCAGAAACCTCTCTCCTCTTGAAGAGTTACGTACCCAGCCCCCCACATCTTCTCTTCCACCATCCCCTGGAGGGGCTTTCCATTTCCTCCTGGCTCATTGCCGTTCCTTCTGGTCTCTCTCACCAGCCAGGAGCCCTAGGCTTCTCCCTCACGGCTCACAAACATGCTCAATTCTCTCCTTAGAGAAAAACTAAACCTCCTTGAGCCACCCTACCTCTTGCCTTCTCTTCTCAGCAGAGATAAAAAAAAAAAAAAAGAGTTGTCTCCAATCAGTTATTTTGTCAAATCGGATTCCTTCTTCAACCCACTGCAATCTGCTTCCGCCCCCACCATGCCCCCGAAATGGTTCTCGCTGGGCCCACCTTGTTGCTAAATCCACTGGACGCTTCTTGGTCCCCATTCCCTGCTCACTCCCCCACAGTGCTCACACAGCTGCCATGTTTCCTTCCCAACACTGGCGGCCAGGCTTCCGGGGGATACCCACTCTCCCGGGTCTCCGCCTCCTCTGGCCAGTCTCCTCAGCCGCTGGAGCAGCCTCCATCCATCCAGTGCTGGCTTCCTCCTCCCCCATCCCCTGCGCTGTAGGCATGCTGGATGGTGTTGGTTATAGGGACCATGTAGATACTCCCAGATCTCCCTCTCCACCGCGGACCTTCCTCCTCCTGTCTGGATTCATTATCTAAATACTTACACAATGTTCCTCCTGTACTTTCTCCAGACTCTCAAACTCATCCCAGGCATGACAGAATTAAGAATCACACCCTCCTCTGCAGCCACCCGGCGGGCCAACAGCTGGAGACCTGAACCCTCATGCTGTCCTGACATCTCTTTCCTTACTCTCTACTTGTGTGACAACGCCCCTGCACCCCCACGACGGCCGCCCTGCCCGTATGCACACTCACCATCTTTTTCCTGGCTGTTGAAATCTCCCCTACCCAGTCACCCTGCCTAGAGCCTCCCCTTTCACCCACTCCCGTGCACAATCACAATACTCTGTTTATAGCGGAATCACACATGTTTCTCTCTCCTTAGAACAACAGTGACCCGCCGTCTTCAGGCTGGAGTCCCGACTGCTGAGCAAGCTTCCCAAGACCCTTCTTGATCTGCCCTCTACCAATTCCTCTATATTGCCCCCCTCACCTCAGCCAACAGTTCCTGAACACACAGACGGTTCTCACTGAGCACAGGGCCCTCCAGGTCTCTGCTCAGAACACTTGCCTCCGGGCTGCTGCCTGCCCTCTAGACCCACCCCAGCGGCTGCTCCCCAGGCCAGAGCAGCAGCAGGCCTCCCTGTGCTTCAACGGCCCAACACCAGTCACTTGCCATCCTGCTGAAGTCTATAGGAATCCGTACCCCGGGCAGGAGTTCTTTGTGGGCAGGGAGGGCCTGCGTCAGATCCTCTCTGGGACCCCGAAGCCGGCCTAGCCAGGCCCCCGGCAGCACCGCGATCCACACTGAGCCTCCTGGCCTCAGCTGTGGCCAACACCTGCCTCTAAGGGTTCTAGGCTTCATCCCCTTTTCAAGGTTCTTTCCCTTTCCTCAGGACCTTCAATCTGACCTCCTACTCAGTGTCCCCTAGGCTTCTACCAGCATGGGGCGGTGCCTGCCAAGGGTTGACAATTAGGGTCTACTCCCTTCTGAGGCTAGGCAACACCCAGCAGTGTGCATGCCCACACACACACACCTTCCTGCACACATTCCAAACACGTAACCCTCCGTGCCACGTACACTCACATACCACACAACCATGTGCAGACAAGGACCCCAATACGACCCCCAACCCCATGTATGCACCAACAGGGCCCCCAAGCCCCAAGCGGGCATACCCACAGGTACCGGTGGGCTCCCTGCTGGCTAGCGCCCAGTCAGGGACCCCAGACAGCTGACCTGGTTGATGACATAGATGCCATAGCGCAGTCGCTGCCGCCTCAAGATGGGGTGTAGGTAGTGGAGCCAGTAGCGTAGGTGATGCTCCCGGTGTCTAAAGGGGATGATGACCGCCACTGTCTGGGCTGGGGTGCAGTCAGGCGGTGTATAGCGGCCACCCAGGAGCACGCCCGGGTTCTCCCTCTGCACCCGCTCCAGGGGCATGGGTGTGGTGAACTCGATCAGCAGTCGACCCACTGCAGGCAGGATGGTGTCAGGAGTCAGGGCCTCATCCAGAAAGCAGGGACACCAGCCCCCTGTGGATGGGCAGCGGATCCCAGGACCATCCCCTTTCAACAGACTCAGACCCTTGAGTCCTCATGGGTCAAGATTCCGTTCCCCAGTCACACGGGTAAGACCCTCTTCCCACCCCTACAGGCAGGCCCTACCCTGCAGGCTCACCAAGACCAGGTGGCGAGTCAGGACAGGGTGGCAGGACCGGAGCCGTGGGGCCGGGCCGGGCACTGGGGACCTCAGGGAGCCCGGAGCTGGGGGCAGTGGCGTTGGGCCGGGAGCAGTTGGTGCTGCTGCTGCTGGCGGCTGCCGGGTGGAGGGCACGGGCGGGGCCGCGGGCACTGAAGCGGCTGAAGAAGGCCAGGTGCTGGGCGTAGACATCAAAGTAGAGGATGACGGCCACGAGGAAGTGCAGCAGGCAGAGCAGGAGCACAGCCTTGCAGACGCGCTCCAACGTCCCCCCCAGCAGTCTGCTCATCCCGTAGGCGGCCTCCGGCCCGCCCAATGGGCCCGGGCTGCCGGCCTGAGCAGGGAGGAAACAGATCCCAAGGGTCAGTGTGGGCTGGGGAAGGCTGCCTACCCACCTCTGCCCAGCTGCTCACGCTAACAGACCCACATCCTCACACTTACCTGCTCACAACCTATACACTCACCAACTCACGCTCTACCTGCATACAGACGTCCAGACAGTTGCTGGCAACTCTGCTCCCTTATCTTCAGACATACTCCAGTACTAAGTCACAGACACTTACCTTTCCATCCTCCCTGACACACATACACACCATTCTCGCACAACTCTACACTGACATGCTCCCAGGAGCATGGACACGTGAACTCTGATCACACAGGTTCATACCCAAGCATGGCAACACATTTACCTACAGACCTGTATGTGCACCTGTGCCCCAGAGAACAGACACCCCAGAGGGCCACACCGTCAACCCAGGGCTCAGGGCTTGGGGAAGGGAACCGCTTACTGAGTACCTTCCAAGCAGGAGCACTTTATACTCATGACTTCATTTAGTCCTTCCAGGAGCGGTGGTGGGAATGGTTTGGTCATTCAGGTCCCAGCATTAAACAGGCCAGACTAACTGGGACCAGGCTGGGAAGTGGCCCTCAGCATCCAGGGGGCCAAATATGGACAGGACATTTGTGGGATCTCTTCCTACTCAAGCAAGGGATCAACGTACAGGGTGGGCCAGGGGACACCCTTATCTGAGACCTCAAGGCCAGCTCTGGAGCCTACCCAGCACGGCTGGTTCTGAGTGGCAGAACAGGGCACACCTGGGCCCTGGAAAGGGCAGCGGCTCTCAGCAGGGCAGGAGGAGGCTTGCCTGGGTCATGGCTCCAGCTGTGGTTCCAACAGGACAGCAACCACTTCTGGCAGTGCTCCAGGGAGCAGGGTGAGTCCCGCTCACACATACAGAATCGCACAGACATCCTGGTCCCAGCAGTAGTCCCACACTCAGCCACACAGAGAACTACATACAGAGTCACAGACACACCCGGCTGACGGTAACACACGAGCCCCACACTCACCAACAAAGCGGCTGTTCCCGGACTCACACAGCCATACATCAGGCTCCCGGGCGGCTCACACCCAGACCCACGTGCAAGCATCCCCAGCCCTCCCTCCCAGGCAGGGGTTCTGGGTCAAGCGGGCGGCAGGCTGGGGGGTGGGGGGGGGCGGGCGAGGCTAGCGGCTGCGCCCGTGGCAGCCCGGCCGGGGGAGGCCGCCGAGCCCCGGTGGGTGTTGCGCGGGGCGGGGGCGCGGGGAGTGGGGGAAGTGATGCGGGGGGCCGAGGCAGGGGAGAGCCGCGCAGGAGCGCCTCCCCGCGCCACGAGGCCGGGGCGAGCGAGGACAATGAGGGAGGCTGGCTGGGGGCGGCGGAGCCCGGGGAGCCGGGCCGGGCGGGAGGCGAGGCCAGGCCGGGCGCCCGGGCGGGGGTCTGCCGCGGCGCGGGCGCCCTCGCGGGGCCGGGATCCCGGGGCCCGGGGCGGGGGCCGCGCGCCCCTCACCCGGCGCTCACCCGGGGCTCAGCAGGGGACGCCGCTCCAGCTCGGGCAGGGCTCCGGGCTCCGGCAGCTGCGGGCGGCGCGGTCCCCCATGGCCGGCCCCGCCGCCTCCTGGCCGGGTCAGCGGCGCCCGGGCCGCCTCCCGCCGCCGCCGCCGCCGCCGCCGCCGCGGGCCATGGAGCCGAGCCGCCCGGGAGGCAGGGCGGGGCCGGCGGCCGGGCAGACCCACGGGCCGGCGGACCGACGGACCACAGCGCCGCCGCCTCCCTCCCGCGCTACGGCGCCTCGGAGGGGCTGCCCGGCCGCGCCCGCGCGCGCGCCCGCCACGCCGCCACGCGCGCCCCCGCCACGCCCGTCCCCGCCACGCGCGCCCCCGCCACGCCCGTCCCCGCCACGCGCGCCCCCGCCACGCCGCCACGCGCCCTCCCGGGAGGCGCCGAGCCCGCTGAGGGGCTGCGGGCGCGGGGCGCGGCCTGGCGGGACCGGGCCGCCGGGTCCCCGCGAACGTTTAACGGCCAGTCACCTGTGGGGTGGGTCGGCGATCCCGGAAAGTGAGGGCTAAAGGTGGCCGAGGCCTCTGGGGTACAGGAAGTCGGTAAGAAGGGGGAGATGGGATTGGGCAGGAGCGGACCCGTGTGGGGTTCGGGGTGCCGGGAGGGTGGGGGGCGGGACTACCCGGGAAGCTTCAGGCGCGCAGGTGGTGGCGCCTGAGGGCCGTCGGGTAACTGCGGGGTCAGAGTTGGACCTGGGAACAGGGCCCCGAGGACTCCAGGCGGGAGCATAGCCAGGGCTCTTGTCCCAGGCTCCCTCGTTCCCTCCAAAAAGATTCTCAGGGGTACAGAGCCCTGAGCCCCACCAGAGCCGGAGGTCAAGAGCAGAGGTGTGTGCCTAGAAGGTGGGAGGGAGGCTGAGGCACACAGCCTGCCTCTGTGAAAGGTGGCGCAAGAGGGCAACAGGAGGAAACCGCACAGACCCAAACAAATACGTTTATTTCACAAACACAGGAAGATGGGCTGGAGTGGAGGATTTAGGTGCACAACTGAATACACAGTCGCCATCAGCAGCCCACTGAGGATTCAGCTGGACTGCAGTGCTTCCAAGTCAACAGGCAGAGAGGTGAGTGCAGGGAAGGCCCTGAACACCAAGCCCCTGCAAGGCTAAGGGCACAGCTCCAGCCATCCCAGGAGAACCAGCAATAAATAAGAGTGGGCACGGCCCGCCACATATATCATCTAGTCACCCATCTTCACTCTGGAGGTCTGTAAAAGAAGAATAGGAAAAATCAGGAGGGACAGAAGGATAGACACACAGTCACCAATGGCACCATCAGACCAGCAAACCCATGATGGGACTGACAGACTGCAACAGGTGGATGACTAAACCAAGACAGACACACTGACAAACAGATGAACAGACACAGCCAGACAACCAGAGCGAGGCTGAGGGACAGAATGGAGAGAAGAGGCACGCGGGCAGTGTCAGTCACTAAGTGTCAACCCAGTCAAGCACCCCCAGTTACAGTTAGATCCTTGGGCTGATCTTTGATCACAAACCCACATATCAGACAGAAAAGACACAATTCAGGCATGCTCTCCTACTGCAAGTATGTCTCACACAAGATACAGGCCCCAAGAGACAAAAACACATCAAGACAGACTGACGGAGACACAGACAAGATCCCAACCCAGTCTAGACCACAAAGGCATCATCTGTATTTCCAGAGACAACACACAGGGAGAGAAGGACAGATAAAATAACAGACAATACAGAGAGGTTAAATGAGATATATATACACACAAAGAGGAAAAAAAAAAAGACAAGTTGAATATCTTAAAAGGGGGAACAGGAGATGATGAGGTGGTGGAAGCTGTATGGGGGGTTCTGTAGTTGCGGGTGAAGAAGGGAGCATGTTGGCTCCTCCAGAGGCCAAGGCTGGGTTGAACACAAGGACACAGAGGGGACTCAGCACCTGAAGGATTGCGACGATGACCCCAAAGAGGCCAATGGCACTGCCAAAGATCTCCACGATGAGAACCTTCACGAAGAGGCTGGGGTTCTGAGCGTCGGCCAGGGCGGCCCCGCTGCCCACGATGCCCACACAGACTCCACAGAAGAGGTTAGAGAGGCCCACTGTGAGGCCGGCTCCAAACATGGAGTAGCCTGAGGGACAGAAAGTGTCTCACTGAGGCCGTGCTAGAAACAGGGAATGAAGACAAGAGACCAACATGGGCGAATGGACCCTTCCCACCCCCACTCTGCAAAGCAGGCCAAAGTAGCTGTGAGGACATAAAAATTGAGGTCCAAGATCGGCATGGGAGAGCAGGTGCGAAGCCCCGGCTCTTCACTGTCACACACCCGTCCACCTACCCGCATGGTAGTTTCGATGGCCAATGGCCTTGGGTTCGGTGGCAGTGAAAGGCTGTGGGGACATAACAGGTATCAGAAACCACTCCTTATGCACCGTCCTCCTCTCTAAGCAACGCGTGGCACACCCTGGAAGGGATGCCCACCCCACCCTGGCCGCCTCACCTCAGCCATGTTGCTGATGACAATTGCCATGATGATCCCATAGATGGCCACAGCCTCACAGAAGATGATGCTGACAGCAGACATGGGGGGGAGAAGACGAGATGAGAAAGAAACCAACCTCCCTCCCCCTCAGAAAGCCCCCACAACTTTTCCTCAACTCATATCCCGTCCTATCAGACTGGTCAGAAGCAGCCTGGGGCCAGGTCAAATACACAGGCAGCCCCCACCACAGCTGGCTCTGACAACAAAGAGCTCTTACAATTACCTGACCAGGTTCTTGGTCTTGATCCGGGGGGCCTTCACCCCTCCTCCAATGATGGAGGAGCCTGTGATATAGATGCCCCTGGTGGAAGGGTGAAGAAACAGATGAACAGAGCCCAAGCTGTCACTGCCTGGGATGACTAAAAACCACCTGCCCTCTACTCAGCCCCTCCCCCAGCCCCCCCAGCCCAACACTCACCAGGCTGCCCCAACCACAGACAGGGAGATGGCTAGGCCAATGCCCAGGTTCGACCACATGAAGGGGGAAGTCTCAGTCAGGAACCTGGAGTGGAAATAGGGAAGAAAGCAATTCAGCTCTGGTGGCAAAGGGGCACAAAACCCTTGGCCTCCCACTCCACCAATCCCAGGTACTAGAACAATGGACTAAATATCTCCCAGAGGGTCATGTCCAGGGCCCAGGGGTGTGGTGGCATGGGGCAGGGGCTGGGACCACAGAAGAGAGAAGCAGCTCCCAGTGGAATCCTCTCCCTTACCATGCCACGTCGAAGCGGAAGCCCAAGTCAAAAATGGTGTAACAGATTCCTGCAGCAGTAAGAAAAGGGTTAGGGGCTGCTGTCCAGGGAGAAGCTTCCCAACCTAGAGAAAAAGTACTCCCCAGCTGACAGGTTAGGTTGCCTATACCCAAGTCAAGGGAGAGTCCTTGGGATGGCCGTGAACTCTACCTCCACTCAGGTCTCCATTTTCTGCCACTCCCTCAATAACACATTTCCCTCTGTGACACCTAGACCCAAGAACCTCCGCAGGCACGCCCTGCCAAACCTCAATAACCAGGAGAGGGAGGGAGCGCGCGCTCCGGCCAGACCCGGCCAGATCCCGCCGGCGCGGTCCGCGCTGTTTATCCTACAAGCTGCGTGGGGGAGGGCGGACGACGGAAAGAGGAACCGGGGCGGCCGGCTGGGTGACCCGGTCGGTCGGGAGCACGGAAAGGACGGCAGCCGTGCGGCGCGCGGGGCGGCGGCAGTGACAGGCAGGCCGGGCGCGCTCGCGGCCCCACCACCGCTGCCGCGCCCCTGAGGCTGCGGGGGCCCGGCGCCCGCGGCAGTCAGAGGTCCCAGCACGCGGACGCAGAGGGCCGCCCGGGGGCCCCGCGTTCTGGGACCCCGCTTCCCGCGAGGCTCCGGCCCGAGCAGCTCGGCCCGACGCCGTCCCCCCCGCCGGGCCCGGCCTCACCCACGACGATGGTGCAGGCCCAGAAGGTCACGAAGACCCCGGAGTAGAGGAGCGCCAGCCCCGTCATGGCGGCTACGACGGCAGGGGTCGGATCGGTAGGGCCAGAGGTAGACCGTGTCCCTGCGTCCACCGTCCGCCCCGCAGTCTGTCCGCCCGCCCCGCAGCATCACCTGACGCGCCCACGTGACGCGCCGGCACCACGTGACCCAGGGCTCCGCGCGGCTTCTGCCCGACTCCGGCATGGCGGCGGAGGCGCGGAGCATTGTGGTAGTTGTAGTCAGGCGCGTTCCGGCGGCGGCGGCGCGCTCTGCTCTAGGTACCCGGGCTTCCGGCGTCGGTACCCGCGCTGGTCCTGAGCCTGCTCCAGGGCCTCCCCGGTGTAGCCTCCGGCCGCTGCGGCCGCCGTCTTTTCTGAGTGCCGGGCTGTTTCCTGTGCCTGAAGCACGCCTCCTCGGCCCATCCCACCGCCTGGCTAACACCAGCTGGTCTCAGAAGTCATTCTTCCTGGATGCTTTCCTAACTCAGAGGCAGGGTGGCATGCCTGCCCTGGGTTCCCACAGTGCCCTGGTGTTGCTTATAAAACTTCAGTAAGGTCATGTCATTCCTCTGTTGAAATGCCCCGTAAGGCCCATTTCACTCACAAAAGCCAAAAACCCTTACAAGGGTCTAGCGACTTAGCTCCCAGCGCGCCTTACCAATTTGTGGGGTGTGTGTGTGTGTGTGTAACTGTGGTTAGAATTCAGAACCCCTCCTAGGCAAACCCTGACTGCACCTTTTTTGCGTGTGTGTGTTTGTGCGCACGCACGACGCATGTGCAGGGGTTGCAGGTTTGAACCCTGTGCAGTTCCACCTCTTAGCTACACCCCCAGCCCTACTTTTTTTTTTATTTTTGCCATAGTGGGAATGGAACCTGAAAGGACAAAGTTTGATCACACCAGAGACCACCTCGTAGCCAAGAGATTTATTGGAGGGGCCGGTATGAAAGGAAGAGAGAGAGAGAAAGAGAGAGAGAGAGAGAGAGAGAGAGAGAGAGAGAGAGAGACAGACAAACAGACAGACAGACAGACAGAGGGGGAGAGAGAAAGAAGAATCCGGGAAGAGAGAGAAAATGTGCTGGGATCAGGGTTATATAGGGGCTTGGGGTTACAGATTGGGGGCCAATAGGATAGGAGAAATGCTCTTTGAACTAATTGGCTAGAGTCCCATGGGAGGGGGTCGTGCGGCCAGGTAATTGGCTTGGGGTCAGCGGGGAATGTCCCTTTCACTGATTGGCCAAGGGCACCAGGAGGGGGCAGGTCTCCCAGGTAAGTGACCAGGTTCGGTCAGAGGGGGATGGTAGCTTAATTGGTCAGACCAGGGCCTTTCAGGACACTTAGCTTATGGGGGGGGGGGATCTGAAATAAGAACCGAATTCATCTAACAGAACCCAGGGGCATTCTACCTCCAAGCTACACCTCCAGCCCAATTTTTTAGTCTTTTTTTTTTTTTTTTTTTTTTTGCGGTACTGGGGATTGAACCCAGGGGCATTCTACCTATGAGCTACCCCTCCAGCCCTATTTTTTATTCTTTATTTTTTTGAAACAGGGCCTCACTGTCTGCGAACTGCGATCCTCCTGTCTCAGCCTCCCAAATGCTGGGATTACAAGTGAGCACCACCACGACCAGCTAGAGTCATTTTGAGCTACACGCTGACACCCCCCCTGGCCCCGCCTTATTTTGTGTGTGTGTGTGTTACTAGGGACATTCTATCGCTGAACTACACCCCCACTCCAGGTCCCAAATTTATTTTTTGTTTTGAAGCAGTCTTGCTAGGTTGCTGAGAACCTCACTACTTACTGAGGCTGTCCTTGAACCTACAATCCTCCTGTCTCAGCCTCTGAGCTATACCCCCTAGCCCTGTTTTATTCTTCTCCTTTTTTTTTTTCTTTCTTTTTTTTTTTTTCATGATACTGGGGTTCCTGGAAACCTTTCTACCTCCGGGCTACACTCCCAGACCTATTTTTTTATATTTCAATTTGGAAACAGGGTCTCTTAAGCCAGTGAGGCCAGCTCTGAACTTGTGTGTGCGATCCTCCTATCTCCGCCTCCCAAGTGCGGGGATTACAAGAGTGTGCCACCACACCCGGCTTATTCTTTATTTTGAAACAGGGTTTCACGAAGGTGCTGAGGCTGGCTTCCAGCCTGGGATCCCCCTGTCTCAACCTTCCAAATACTGAGATTACAAGTGTGTGCCACCATGCCTGGTAAATATTTTGGCTTAAACAGGTATGAACTGACATGGTAGGTGCCTTAAAAAAAGTGGCTGAGAGGATTAAGTGAAAACACTTTTCATTCCCCATTGCTGAGAATTGCTTGGCATTGCTGGGATCTGGTTTCTTGCCCCATCTCATGGCAGAGGCAAAGCTATAAAGTGACCATCCTAAGTGGGACAGGGTGGGTACCAATCACATATTGTGCAAAAATGTACTGAGGACCCACTCTATGCCAGGAGGTAGAATGCCCCTGGCTTCAATCCCCAGTACCACACACACACACATGCAGCCTTGACAACTTAGCAAGGCTCTTAGCTACCTAGCCAGCCTGCTTCCAAATAAAAAATTAAGCTGGAGTGTTCTTGGAGGTAGAATGCCTCTGGGTTCCATCCCCAGCACACACACACACACACACACACACACACACACACACACACACACACACACTTGTTTTCATTCTTTTTTTTCTGACAATTACTTTTCCTGCACAAGACCCAGCTTAGGTGTCCCCTCTCTGGGAAGCCTCCTGTGAGTCCCTGTCAGGTGCCTGCTGTACATCCAAGTGTCCCTTCTTCACAGACACTACTGTGCCCTCCACGGTCATTGCGTACTTAACTGTTTCTCAACTACATTCCTGTGAGGGCACAAATGTGGTTAAATACAGTTCATATCTCTGCCCCATGCAGGACCAGAGTGATGGATACAAAGAAAGAGAAGAAAATACTTGATTTATTTGAAATTCTGTGGTCTCCCTGAGAAACGTCTGAGTCAATGTAGACCAGCACCAATAAACCTTTCTACAATGACACGAATGTCTATAGCTGCGGATCCCTTCATACAGCTGAGTACTTGAAATGTGTGCTGGACAGTGCAGGTCTAGACTAGTGGTTCTCAACTAGGAGCAGTTATGCCCCCACAGGAATATTTGCCAATGTTTGGAGACATTTCTGGTTGTCAAAATTGGAGGAAGGTGCTTCTGATGTCTAATGGACAGAGGCCAGAACTGCTGTTATACATCCTTCTATACACAGGACAGCTTCCACAGCAAAGAATTATCGTTGCCCCAAATGTCCACAATGCTGAGGTTGAGAAACCCTGGTCTAGGCCATCTAGCACCTGCCCTTTAACAGGGGCTGACCCTCAAATGCAGACCAGAAACTGGGATTGGCCACAGGCCCTGGGCTGCTCCCAGGACAGATGGGCCCAGGGCTCAGGGACGGCCCTAAGCCCTTTTCCTCATTAGTCAAACAACAGGCGTTTACTAAGCCCATATGTGCTGTGCCTCTCACCAGCGCCAGGACTGAACAGGCATGGAGCCTATCCTCAGCGAGGAGCTGCCTGCCCTCTGCATCCAGCTTCTTCAGGGACCCGGGCGGGGGATGAGAGGTCAGTGCAGGAAGCACTACAGATCTGAGCAGTGACTCAGTCCCTCTGCGTCTCTGGTCCCACAGGACTTCAGCTTCTTCCCTCATCCTCATAGGCGATGGCAATCCCTCGTCGTCCACGCACAGCTTCTGTCACTGGTGTCTGGCCCAGGCGGGGCTCCAGCCCCTGCCAGCTCCGGGAACTAAGGAATGAGGCTATAGACAGAGATGGATCAGGGTGAGGGGGCTGGGACTGGAGGAAGAGTTCAGCAGGGGGCAGAGACATGCACCCTTACCTCCAGGACTGCTCTCAGCCAGTTCCATCTGGGGCCGCGGGGTCAGGGCAGAGCACCCCGGGTCATTTGCTGACTTCCAGGCAGGTGGGGGCCGGAGCTCCCCAGAAATGAGGGACACATCTGGGGTGTCCCACAGCTCTGACTCAGGTGGTGGGAGAGGAACATGGAAGGGAGAGCCTGGAAGGGAGGGAGAAAGGAAATCCATACCAGCTCCCCACACATACCATGCCCCAAGTTCCCGGCATGGTATGTTCTCAGGCAGTGTCCCACTACTCACCAGGCAGCAAGTCTGCGTAATGTGTGAGGTGGGGGGCCAAGCCTGGAGGTGGCCATGCAGGGTTGCAGGCAGCTTCCAATTCACATGGCGCCAATACGGGCCGAAAAAAGCTGCCAGAAGGCTGGGGGGCTAGGGCACCCAAAGGACAGGCCAACAGCACAAAGACATCCATCTCAGGAAAGTTGGCAAGCTTGGCAGGGGTGGGCCGCCCCAGGGCTAAGACATAGCTACGTTTGCCAGCAACTCGAGCCAGATTCCGCAAGTGTGCCAGTGCCTCGAGGTGTTGGGCCACACCCAGTGTGCCCACCAGCAATCCCACCACACGGGCATCTCTGGCCCTCTCGACCAGATACCGTCTCCGTGCCCTTAGCCGCTCAGCCCGGGCACTCTCATCCTGTGTCTGTCCTGTGCTTGGGCAGCAGGAGATGAAGGGCCGCCCTGGTGCCCATCCCAAAAGCAGCCGGCTCAAGTCTGGGTCAAGGTCAGGGTCAGGGTCAGGGCTGGCCTCAGAGCCCCCCACGTAGAAGGCACCATATTCTTCTAGACTCCTCCCTGGGGCCAGCGGAAAGCGGCGCCCAAAACGCTCCAGGGGCTCAGGTTCTAGACTGGGCGACCCTGCTGGCAGAGGAAGAGCTGGGCTGGAGATAAGCAGATCCTTGTACCTTGGGTGCAGGAGAGTGGCCAAGGCCTCTGGAAGAGAACGAGGTGATGTCAGGGCTGGGGCCTAACTGTGTGCATTGAGGACCTATCTCCCACAGAGCTCCTGATACGGGCTTGACCCCCAAAGCCTTTGCTTTTGAGCCACATTTAGTCTCTTGGGGATAAGGGAGCTCCCACTTTGCTAGGGCTCAACCCTGACATCACCTCCCTCCTGTACAGGTATAGCCGCTCACCTAGAGCGTGGGCACAGGCTGGCTCACTCAGCAGCACCACAGGCGCCATGGGGTCTGGATTCTGGGTTTCAAAGGCCTTGGCACAGAGCTCCAAGGCCACAGAACGTTGACCAAGGACAAAAGCGATGGGCAGTGGGCGGGCTGGGGGACTTAAGCAGGCAGGGCCAAAGTGTACAAGGGCCTGAGCTCCAGCTTGCTCGGCACCCAGCACGTCCACACAGCAGCTGCAGGAGAGATGCCATCAATGAGTGGGACTCCCAGCGGAGGTGACTTGCTGTCATCTATGGAGAATAAGGCCAGGGCACGAAAGGAAGACACTATCGCCTTGAGGGGCTAGTACAGGGAGGGCAGTTGTCATGGTTATCATCATTATCAGGAAAACACAGCCACTGGCGGCAGACACTGTCATTGAAAGGAAATCCCATGAGGCCGGGAACCCCAGGCCTAGCCCACTTAAACCCCGGTTCACACCTGCCATAGGCCGTGTCCCCTAAAATGAACATCTTTGATCCTGTGGCCTCCTCCAGTCGTGCAGCCACGGCCCCTGCATCTCCCAATAGCTTGTCGGGGAACTGCAAGACCACCTGTAAGCATAAACCACGGAGTCAGGAACAGCCTGTGCCACACCTAAGGCCTCTTCCACGGAACCTCAAATCTCCTGACCTCAGAGGAGCACTGCACCCCAGAGGGGATGGCGGGTGGTCTTTGCGCTGCGGGCAGATTGCGATGCCCCCATTCCTTGTCTTCACGTTATCCCCCAAGATCCGGATCCCCTGGGCAGCCATAGCCAGAAAGCCGAACCACCCTTCTCTAAGCCTGTCCTCACCCGTTGACATTCCAGGTCTCGGACAAATGCAACGACTCGCTCCAACTCGTACACTCGATCGAGGTCGGTGAGAGGAGTGAGCAGTCCCGGTGCGCCCGCCTCCCGCTGCAGGACAGCCTCCGCCGGGCTGCTGAACGTGGACTCCATGAGGCTTGGACGGCGAGATGCGGCGAGGACCTCCCTTGGCCGACTTCGGGGTCCGCGCCCTCAGAAGCGCTCCTCCAGGAGTGGGAGTCGCTTTGGGTCGGAAAACCAGCTCGCCCGCAGCCTGGGGACCCAGACTTCACGCATCCAAGCTGTTCTGGGCCTTTCCGGTGAGATTACTTCCGGGTCGAGGCGCGGCCGATCGCCAATCCCAAACCAGCACTGCCCCTTCAAGCCACGCCCCCCCACAGAGGACCAATGACTGGCCGCGTCTGGGCTAGTCGGCGGTGTCACGGAGGGAGGACCCAGAGCCTCTTGGGTGTTGTAGTTCCACAGGCTGCCATTCCTCGCAGAGGCGCTCTGGGGTTCAGCCCACAGACAAACCGCTCTAGGAACACAGATTTTCTAAAATAGTCATTAACCCAACGTAAGCAGCTCCTATCCGCTGGTCCCTAAGCAGGTCATGTGCGTGGTATCACATGAGAGGCAGCATTGCTTTTTTGTCTTGTGTTGGTGCTGAAGATTGAACCCAGCAGCATTCTACGTCCCCAGCACTTAAGCATTTTAAAATTTTGAAACAGGTTCTTGCTAAATTGCTGAAGCTGTTCTCCAACCTGAGATCCTTTGGTCTCAGCCTTTTAAATACCGGGATTATAGGCCAGCACTACCATGCCTGGTAACATTGTGTAATTCTTAATTCAGGTCAGAATTGCCTGGATTTGAATTTCATATTTATCGGGTTTACTAGAGTATTTTAGGAATTCCTTCCCTGCAGAATGGAAATGAACAAGAACACCTCTTAGCATGGCCCGAGGGTCGAATTAACTCATTTGCAACATTTTGTACAAGGTAGTCCTTTGAATATCCCATTTGCCATTACTCTCCCAGCAGTTTGTTGGCAAACACTGAGCACTTACTGCTCACCAGGCACTACATGTTTAGTCTCTGGGTTAAGAATTATTCCATTTTACAGACAAGAAACTGAAGTTTGAAGACTCTACCAAGTAAGAAACAGTAGGTCAGTGGCACAGTCAGCATCAAGTTGCTGATTTCGGAAGCTAGGCTTTGGACCCCTCCAAATCCCTAGGTTGGGGGTAGGAGTGGGTTGATGTGGGCATAACCAGCTCCCCGTCAAGGGGGCTCAGAGCTCTTGGGTGGGAGTGAGAATTCAGTGCTGCTCTCCAGACCTTATTCACAGGGCTGGGGTGCTTGCAAGTCAGCCCAGGTGGAACTATGGCTGTAGAGATAGAAAGGGAGGAAAGCCAGAACTGCCCAGGAGCTGTCCCTGGTGCTGACTGAGCTGGCTGCCTGTGTTGGAGGTCCCTAGAAGTTGGAAGTTATGGATATACAGGCAATATTAAGTCCTGACTTCCTCCTTCTTGAGGGGCTGCAATGCCTTGACCCCCCCATCAATCTCTCACACACAGCCCCACTTTCTTTCTCTCTCTCCTCTCTCTCTCTCTCTCTCTCTCTCTCTCTCTCTCTCTCTTTTTACAGTACTGGGGATGGAATCCAGGGACATTCTACCTCTGAGCTGCACCCCCAGCCCTATTTTTTTGTTCTTTATTTTGAAACAGGGTCTTACTGGGTTGCAAAGGGCCTCACTAAGTAGCTGAGGCTGTCTGTGAACTGCATTGCTCCTGTCTCAGCCTCCCAAATGCTGGGATTACAAGTGTGCACCACCACATCCGGCTCAGTTCCACTTTCTATAGCCTCTTCAATGTTGATGTGTAAAACTAGGTGCTCTAAGACCCCACACCAGCCCCGTTCTGGAACTCAAAGACTCACTGCGTTTCTTCCTTCCCAAACGGACCCAGCCGCAGGCCCCCACGCCCTGTGCTTAGGATCCCTCCTGTTCTATCAGAAATGAAACCTCCTACGTGCAGCTTTTCCTCCCCATTCTCCCAGCTTAGCCTGGTAGCTCTGAACTAGAGCAGCCTTTGTTTAGGGCAGAGCTCAGGGCCTGGTATCAATTAAATAGCTATACAATACACGCACACACACTGGGACTAGTTTCATGGGATTAGGTGCTGCAGCCACTCCACCCCCACTCCAAGAGCAATGGCGATATCGGAATGGCTCCATCCTCAGCAGCTTGGCTACAGCGGTGCCCTTTCCCACCCCAGGAGCCTGAGGGTGTCCCACTCTCAGCTGAGGCCTGAGTCCAAGTGCCCTCCTACCCTTCCCTGAGGCTTCCAGCTAGACAGCGGTGGCAGCAGAAAGGAAGCAGAGACAACAGTGAGGGTCCAGGTTTACTCTTTGGGCAAAGGACAGGGTGAAGGGTGACGTGGGACGGGAGCCCCTCAGTAGTCAGCCGTGTAGTCGGTGCCATGCAGCCCCCGGCACAGCAGCGTGAACTCCTTCACCATCTCCTTCACCCGCCTCTTGTTCACTCGCTCACTGCAGGAGGGAAGGGAGAGGTCAGCCCCAGGCATCAGTTCCCCTGCCTCCTCCCCGTCCACGCCCAGGCTCACCGGAGGATCTGCTGGCTAAAGGTGTCCTTCTGTTCAGGGCTGAGGCGGGCCGAGGGGAAGCCGGGCGGCTGCAGAGCCTCCTTGATCCACATGCTCAGGAGGCTGAAGCAGTGTTTGTTCAGGGCGAAGAGGATGTCAGCAAAGCAGTCCATGAGGCTGCGGGAGGCCTGGCCCCCGATGGCCTGGAGGAGAGGGCTTCTCAGTGCACCGGGGCCTTACCTCTCCTGCAGCCAGGAGGCCTAGCCTTGCCCAGGTTCCCCACACAGTCCCGCAGCCACACTGCACAAGTGAGCACTGCTTTTCTTGTGTGTGTGGTACTGGGGATGGAACCCAGGGGCATTCTACCTCCAAGCAACTCCCCCAGCCCTATTTTATTCTTTTATTTTGATACAGATCTCATTAAGTAGCTGAGGCTGGCCGCGAACCTGTGGTCCTCCTGTCTTAGCCTCCCAAGTACGGGGATTACAAGCATGCACCACCATGCCTGGCTGAGGGCTGCTTCTGGAGCCAGCTGATCCTCACAGAAACACTACAACTTTCAGCCATTTAGTGGAGGAAGAAACAGGATCTGAGAGCTTTGGGAATTAAGGGCTCCAGCCTCCAAAGCCAGCTGCCTCAGCAGTGAGGGCCCCCCACCCCCCACACACCCCACTTGCTGCAGCTCACCTCCAGCACTGCTATGAGCAGCATACGGCCATCCTCCTGGACCACCTTCCCCACGGAGTCTACTTCCCCACACCGCGGCAGCAGCTCTGTCTGCAGAGATGAAGAGGCCTGTCAGCCCCAACTCCTTCCCACCTCTCCCTGAGGACAAGACCTGCACACCACGCTCCTTCCCTCTAGAGTCCTGGGCAGGGCAGGGCTGCCGGGCAGGGATCAGCATGGCACTCACAAAGAAGCCACAGGAGGCCTTGACAGTAGGTGCCTCGGGGAACTTGAGGGCCAGCACAGCTGTGGGAGAGGCGGAGGCAGATCAGAGAGGGGCCAAGAGCCCTCCCAGGGGAGCCTCAGGCCCACCCATCCTGCTGGCCCTACTTACCACACTGGAACACAGCTTTGACGTCCAATCGCTCACACAGGAACAAATCTGGCTTCCGCTTCAGAGCCTGCAGGAGGTGGAGCTGGTAAGCCCAGCCCCAAGGAGCTCCAAAGACCATCCCCATTCACTTGCCACACAGTCCCAATTTCAGCCTCTACACAGGTAGAGGCTGCCACCCAGCCACCTCTGGGGACCCAGACCATCCCAGAGGCTCAGTTGATCAGGGGAGGAACAGCCCAAGTGATGCTATGCACATGTGTGTGTACATAAATGTACAGGTGTATGTGAGAGAGGGTGGGGTAGGGCTCATAATGCAGCAAACTTGGGTGGGTACCAAGTCGCTCCCTTAGCAAACACTTCCCCCTCGCCCTTCTATCAGGGTCAGACCTCCTGCAGGCTCCAGGTAGCCAGCAGTCACCTTGCTTTGCTTCACAGAGGAAGTGGACACACCATGGTTTCGTGAACAGGGCAGCAGGAAGAATGGACAACAGCTGGACACGGCACCCCCAGCCCCGCAGCCCCCACCCCCATCTCGCCTGCATTCCTCAGCACCTTCTGCTCCAGCTTAAGAAAAGGAAAAGAAGGGCAGGCGCTTTGGAGCCCCAGCCCCATCTTTCACCCAGGATACCCTTTGTCCTGGGCCTTCTCAGCTTTTCCCACCCTAGGATCCAGCGGCTGTTGAGGAGGCAACGGACCCAACAGGGCAGATGTCTGCCCCAACTGGTGCCAGGTCATGACTGGCACATCCTCAGGTCACAGGAGACACTCAGCACAGTTCCAGCAGTCCTCAAACACTGCTGCTCCCCAGCAGCACCCCCAGTCCACGCCATATAGACCCACCCGCCACCCTCATATACCCTCTACCCGCCACGCTGACTTGTGAATACCCCCTCATGCATCCTCACTTGAAAGAACCTACTCACACACCTGTCACAGCCCACACACACACTCCCACATCCGCAGTACACTCTCAGCCCTCCTGCACACATACACTAGCCCAGAGATACACATTCAAATGCCCTCTCAGCTGAGCGCGGTGGTGCACATCTGTAATCCCAGTACTTGGGAGGCTGAGACAGGAGGATCATAGGTTTGAGGACAGTCTCAGCAAGTAGTGAGACTCATCAACCTAGTGAGACCCTATTTCAAAATGAAAAATAAAATAGGGCAGAGCTCAGAGGTAGAATGCCCCTGAGTTCAATCTCCAGTCTGTCTGTCTGTCTGTCTGTCTGTCTGTCTGTCTGTCTGTCTCTCTCTCTCTCTCTCTCACACACACACACACACACACACACACACACACACACACACACACATTCTCTCATTCTCATTCATTCTCTCTCTCTCTCTCTCTCTCTCTCTCTCTCTCTCTGCCCTCCTCCCAAAGATAGTCCCTCATAGATACCCACACATCTCCACCCAGGCTCAGAACACTCTCCGGCCTCACTCTCCCACCCACCCCAACTAGACTGTAAGTTTCAGGAGAGCAAGATCCATGCCTGTTTGCTCATCATCATAACCTCACACTGGCCGAGTACCAGGCATGTATTACACACTCAGTAAATATCTGTGGAATAATTAAGCAGAGATACTCTCCATTTATCCCAACTCACAGGACTCCCTGACCCATAGGAACCCTGTAGAACAGAGAAGCCCTCAGCATAACTACACTCCTACTGCCCAACTTACACATCGACCAAACCACATTCGCTAAACATACCAATACAACCCTCCATTAAAAACACACTCCCACAGCCCAATGCACATACTCCTCCAACACATAACCACATTCAACAGCCATCAGTGCCATACACATTGACAACCAATGCACACCAATGTATCACACACATCAATGCACATGCCCACATTCAACTTCACGCTTACACCTCAATGCCCAACACAACACACATACTACTTACAGCAGGTGATTTCTGTTCTCTTCCCAAGCCAGACTCAAACATCCAACATAAGGTGCAGCACACTTAAACACATACCAGACACAACCCATCCTGACACAGTCTCACAATGGAGCCTGCACCCCACCGCCCAGTAGCAGCGCAGCTCCCCACCAGCTGGACTCTGGGCTCCACCGTGTATATTCATCGGCAGCCCCTCTTTTGGGAGCTGCTCCCAGCCTACCTGTCAGGAGCAGGCTGGGCGCACTGAGGCAGGCAGTTCCCGGCAGGAGCACGGGACAATGAAGCCCAGGCCCTCGACTCCAGCCCTGCCCCTGAACATGTTGGGTAAGCCAGCCACACAGGAACTGCTGCGCAGAGTCACCACCCCTCCCGCCCACTCCCTCCCTTCAGGATCAGCCTCTCCCTGTCTTTGTAGGAGACTGAGCTAGTTGAGGCAAAGGGGCACTAAAGGAGGATGTTAGGTTGTCAACTTCCACGGAAACAGATGAAGAAACTCTATTCAACTGAACGGAAAAAAAAATTTGTCAACAGAAAGCTAAAAATAGGCTTAAATTGAATATCAACATAAGAGAAAGAGAAAGAGAGAGAACAGAACGTGAATGAATAAAACTAAAACACACCTGTGCCAGGAGTTGCATAAATGAATCAACAATATCAGGATGATCCCTGGGCCCTAAAATATAATAAAGATGGAACTTAAGAAAAAATTATACAAACAGCAACTCAACCTCATATAGTTATGTGGGACTGAGAGCCTGCAGGGAGACAGCGTGGGGGCACATGAGCAGCAGGAAGCAAGATAAAGAAACAAAACATACAAAAACCATGAACTGGGAGAAGCCCAACAGAAAGAGACGGTAAAGTGAAGGACGGGCCTGCCCCAGCCCCCCTCGATGGCCTTCCTCCTACTCCCCACTCCTTCTCAGGCCAAGCCCCCAGTTATCCCTTGGTGCTCCAGCGAGTCTATACCCCATGTGGCTGCCAACAGCCCCCACACTCTTGCTGTGGCCTCTGACAGGCTGGGCAGCCTGAGCTGCTTCAGGCATGTATTCCCACCACACTCATGGAAGAGGAGAGCAGGGCTGGGAGCGGGTAGTCCTTGGCACTCCTTTGAGGCTTGGCTGATGGCCCTAGAGAGTTCAGGGCATCAGAGACTGAGTAAGTGCCCCTCACTTCCATGGCCATGGGGTTCTTGCTCTGGCCAAGGAAGGATTCTATTTGGTCTGCTTAAGCCAGAGGATTTCCTGTGTGCTGTGAGGCTGGCTGAGCAAGTCACTGGCAGGGCTTAGGGGAGTAAAAGGCATCTTAAGGCCAAAAACAAGAGCCTGCTCTGGCAAAGTGCCTCTGTAAGGATACACACACAGCAGAGAGCTAAGCTCAGGGCTGAGGACCAGCTCCCACCATCTGGACATGCCAAGAAAGAGGGAAACCAGTCAGTGTGCCACCCCATGGTCCAGGGGAAGGCAGACCCGAGGAACCCTAGGACTGGGATGACATAACAGGTATGGGGGCCATCCTGCCCAGCAAGACAACCAACAACCTCAACAAATATGATGCTGGACACCTCTGCCTTGGGTTCTGATCGTTCCTGTGGCAAGAACAAGGCATGCGCCTGCCTGGGCCTCTCCACTATCAGGATGTGGTGCAAAATATCTGCCTGAGACACCATTAAGTAGCTGTGTGATCTTGCGCAAGCCACAAATGTTCAGTTTCCCCATTTGTAACAAAGATAGCAATATCTTCCTGCTTCCTATTCCAGGCTACTCAGATCCAGGAATAAAGCCTGTCCCTCTCATTTCTGAATACTGAGTTAATGGTCCTCAACAGTAAGGGCCAGTGTGTCTAGTGCTTGAGTGCCACTGTAAAATGGCAGATTTGATGATCTGCAGCCTCCCTGCTGAAGGTGGGCCAGACACCCAGGAGGAAAGATTCCCAAGCAGGAAGCCTTCACTCTCCTTCATTCAGTAGTACCTGAGGCCTGCTGCATGCCGGCCTCATCCTGGACCCTGGGGATGCAGAGAGAAGAGGCTCAAACCTGCCCTTGGGGGGGCACAGTCTAGAGATAGACATGGAGGCTGACTGCTATGTGTGGTCAGTGTGCTATCAGCAGTGTGTACATGCTGCTGTTTCAGCAGAGAGTTAGAAACACCCAGCTCTGCCTCAGAGACACTTTCCTGAGGACTGGTGATCTTCCTTCCTAAGGCATGAAAAAGTGAGAGTTCATCCAGTAAAGGGCACAGGGCATTCCAATCAGAGGAGTATGCATAGGGGTCCAACAGGACCTGGTAAGGAAGAGTCAGTGAGGTTGGATGCTGCAGCCCTGAGGGCACTGGCTGGAAAGGACATTAGAGATATACCAGAGCTTTGTCATGTGGGTGGGAATGGGGCAATAACTTGATGGAAATGGGCAGCAAGGACAGGGTTGTAAGCCAGGGAGAAAAATGCTCAGATCTGTGTTTCATAAATAACATCACAAACTTCCAAATGCAGAAGGGACTGGAGAGAAGGGCAGCTGCCATGGTAAAAGGTTGTTGAGGTTAATTCAGGTAAGACCCCAAAATGAGGTGGAGGGTGAGGAGTAGTGGCCATACTGGGAGATTAACAGAGCTAGGACCATCAGGACTTGTCCCAGAGAGGCGGAGTGGAGGATGACCACACTGGCTTCTGGCTCAGGTTTCTTCCCAGTTTAGACTCACTGCCTGGGCTCACAGAATCAGAGGCCAGGACCAGGACAGATATGGAGGATATGCATGGAGAGCACTATGGGCCAGCTGAACCCCCTGGTGGGGCTCAAACCTGGGACTGCAACCCCAGGCAAGATTCACAGAGCCGGTGGAGCAGGGCCACTCCTTTCCCAGGTTGGACACCTGGGTTAGACAGCAGGTGAAGGCTGCAGGCATGCACCCACCTCTCTCTCAGAGGGCCACAGAGAATGGGGACTGAGACCACTGGCAAAGGTAACCAGGCTTTGGGCCTAGAAAGGTGTGTGTGTGTGTGTGTGTGTGTGTGTGTGTGTGTGTGTGTGGTACTGGGGATGGAACCCAGGAGCATTATATCTCCAAGCTACACCCCCAGCCCTATTTTTTATTTTTACTTTATAACAGGTTGATGAGATTCTCACTATTTGCTGAGGCTATCCTCAAACTGCAATCCTCCTATCTCAGCCTCCCAAGTACTGAGATTACAAGTGTGAGCTACCATGCTGAGCTGAAAGGACTCAACTTTGGTGCAAGGAAAGGAACCAGTACTCTCAATATTTCATGTGCAAAAATCCCAACCCAGGGCTTCAAAGGGAGGAACTGAATACTTGTTAACAATTTGTCAAGTATGTGATATCTCCATTTCACAGGTATGGAAATGAGGCTCAGCAAAAGTGAGTGACTTGCCCAAGGTCACACATCTAGTTGATGGTGATGAGCTTAGACTCTAGGTCTACCTGACTTCAGAGACCCTGTGCTTCCCACTTCTTATTATACCCCAAAGGAAAGGAGCCAGCCTGCAGCCCCAACTCCCTCAAAACCCCGCCCCTCCCTCCCCATATCCAGGCTGCCCTGCACCCCACAGGCCAGTAGAAGATATCATTCACCCTCTATCCACGTCAACCCAAGATGTCAACTATTTATAAGCTGACACCTGCGCTGCGCTTCATCCCGCGATCTCCCCAGCCCCACGCGCGACTCAGGGGAGGGTGGAACACAGGGCAGCTCTGGCTCCCCAGCTGGGGAGGCGGAGGCGGTGGCAGTGGCGACAGCAGCAGAGACCCTGGTCAGACCTACCTTGCTGGAAGAGAGTGAGAGTGACGGAGGTGACGAGCAGGAAGAGGGCCTCGATTGGGGGGAAGTGGGCAGGCTCATGAGCAAAGATGTGGACCAGCTAAAGCAAAGCAGAGAATGCTGGTCAGCCGGGGCCCCCACAGCAGGTCAGGTCAGCATCTTGGAACACAGGTGGGCCCCCAGCCACAGCAGCCGTCTGACCCACCCCCACCCCGGGTCAGATTTCTGCTAGGATGAGATCCAGAACACCGGCTTCCCACACCAGAAGGCCCACCTGTCGAGTGAGGTCAAGAGCAGAGGCCTGGGGGATGGTGCTGTACATCCGACCAAGCATCTCACACAGCTGCGGCACCATGGGGGCAAAGTCATCCAGCAGTGTCTTAACAGACTTCTCAAAGATAGCGCACACCGCCTTGGGAAAAAAAAACAAAGGGGCCCTGGTCAGCAGAACTGAAACTACACAGAGGGGGCCTAAGAAAAGGGCCCTTACTAGCAGCCTGGCCGAGCCATGCAAGTCAAGGAAGGTCATCAATCTGACCCTCACCCTGAAAGGCAGGGGCAAAAGAGCCTCAGACAAAGGCACAGGCTGTAACTTTGTCACTTAATTCTTGCTACTTACATCTCCACCGCTGCCCCTCAGGGAGCAGCAACAACAGAAACCTGAATTCACAAGGGACCAAAGGCAGGCCTCTGACACTACAAAAGATCCTGACCATCTCAGCCCTAACATCGCAGTCCTTTCAGCAAGCACTCCTTGTGAGGCCGAGGCGTTCTAACTACTCCCCCAAAGATTCCTCATGTCAGTGGGATGAGACTTCCCTCGCTTATTTCCTCCAGACCATGAGAAGCTGAAGTGGGGCGGCAACACTTTACTCCTGCTCCGCCATGGGCACAGAGTGAGGGCCAGGGCTCACCTCCACCACCTGGGCATCATTTAACCACTTGCTCAGCACCTTCTGGATAAGCTGGAAGACCTGCTGCAGCACCACCACCACCTGAAGACACAGGGAGAAGTGAGAGGCTCCACCGCCAATGCTGCCCACCTGAAGAGGAGCTCGCAGAGGACAGGAGATGAGAAATTCAGGCCATTACTCCTGACTAGACACCGAAGACTCAGGGCACGGAACTCCTAGGGGAGAGTTTGCCGCGCCTCCTCCCAGGAATGATGTCCCAAGTTCTAGGGATCATCTCAGAGGAAGTCTCAAACTAATTTAGGAGCTGGGTGTGGTGATGCACACTGTAATCCCATACTTGGGAGGCTGAGACAGGAGAATCGCAGGTTCAGACAGCCTCAGCAACTCAGCGAGGCCCTAAGCAATTTAGTAAGCCCCTGTTTCAAAGTAAAACATAGGCCAGGTGTGGTGGCACATGCTTGTAATCCCAGTACTTGGGAGGCTGAGAGAAGACCATTGCAGGTTCATGTCCAGCATCAGAGACTTAGTGAAACCCTGTTCCTTCCTTCCTTTCCTTCTTTCTTTCCTTTTCTTTCTGTCTTTCTTTCTTTCTTTCTTTCTTCTTTCTTTTTCTTTGTGGTACTGTAGATTGAACCCAGGGGCATTCTACTTCCGAGCTACATCCGTATCCCTATTTTTTATTCTTTATTTTGAAACAGGGCCTATGTAGCTAAGGATGTCCACAAAACACAATCCTGTCTCAGCCTCCCAAATGCTGGGGTTACAAGCGTGCACCACCACTCCCAGATGAAACCCTGTTTCAAAATAAAAAAATAAAATATGGTTGGGAGTGTAGCTCAGAGGTAGAATGCCCCTGGGTTAAATCCCCAGTACCACAATAAATAAGTTAATTAATTAATTAATTAATTAATTTAAAAATAGGGCTGAGGATGTAAGTTGGAGGTAGAACACCCCTGAGTTCAATCCTCAGCACACCACACACACACACACACACACACACACACACACACACACACACACGGTAATGCAGAGACATCATGAGTGCTTCATAAGATTATAACAACTTTGCCAACTTTAAAAAAAAAATTACTGCCTATCCAAACTGCTCAATAAAACCAAGGCAGTAGCTGGGCATGGTGATGCACCGCTTGCAATCCCAGCATTTGGAAGGCTGAGAAAGGAAGATTGCAGTTGGAGGACAGCCTCAGCTACTTAGGGAGGTCCTCTGCAACTTAGTGAGACCTTGTTTCCAAATAAAGAATAAAAAATAGGCTAGGGGTATAGCATTCCCAGTACTGTGCAAAACAACAACAACAACAACAACAAGGCAGTGGGCCAGCCCCTAGGGAGTGGATGTATTGTCTCACCACACAAGCACAGGGTAGGGCGCCCTAAGGGATGCACAGACACAAGCAGCTATGGAGGAGCAGAGAGCAGGCTGAGGCCCTGTGAGTGATGGACGGCAGGACGACGACGGCCACAGAAGGGGCTCTGTGAGACATCAGAGGCCCAGGTTTGGCTTACAGCCAAAGGAATAATGGAAATGGGCCGGGGACTGAGGGAGGGCTTGGGGTACCTGTGGTTTCCTTTTCTCCAGGAGAGAGGCTGGAAAGGGTTCTAGGAACAAGGACCAAAGCCATCTTTACACCCACACACATTCTGAGGGTGCTAGGAATTGAACCCACCTCTGAGCTCATCCTCATCAGCCCTTTGTATTTTTTACTTTGAAACAGGGTCTTGCTAAGTTGCCGAGGATGATCTTGAACCCGTGATCCTCCTTGTCTCAGCCTCTCAGTACTGAGATTACAGGTGTGCACCACCCCACCCGCTAGATGAGTTCCTCATATTTGTACAGAACTTTAGAGTATGAAAACCACTCTCACTCCAGACCACATCTGCTATCCAAAGTAATCCTAGAGCAAGCCAGATATTCATGTTTGTGGTTCTGAGTGGGAAGCTGAGGCTGGCTCCAGATCAAACAGCTTTGTAAGGGGTCATCCCAGCCTCCTGTACTCAGGCTTATCAAGTATTTATCTCACTGCTTGGCAGTAATTTGTTTATATGTACTTCCTCTAGACTAAGAGAAACTCAAAGGCAGAACTATTACATGTGGAGCATGTGAGCATCCCCGGTGCCTGCAGGAGACAGTGGATGCTAAGTTGAAGGCCCAACCGAGCTGGGGATTACACAAGGGCCTGTAAGAACAGCTATTGAGGGCTGAGGATAGGCAGTGCCCCTCAAGAGGCAAATGAACCTCAATGACATTATCCTATTTGGGCTAGGGACAGTGAGAACATCATCTACGGGGTTGAAGATGACAGTGGCATTGCTGTCGAGTGGGGAACAACGATAGGGTCATTCACAGGGCGAGAGGACCAAACGCATCACCCACAGAGCTGGGAAGCAACAATGACATTCCCACAGGGAGGGGCCGGCGGCAAGGACAATGTCACCCACGGGGTTGGGTCCCTGGGGCACCGGCAGCTTCCGGAGCTCAGAGCCTTCGTGATCATCCTCGTGATGACTGACGTCCAGCGTGGTGAAGAGGTTGGACAGAAGCCCCAAGATGTGGACAATGGCCAGCTTGTTGGAGGGATTGGGCTGCGAGGAGAAGCGAATCAAGCTCCAGCTCTCCCAGCCCCGCCCGAGTGCCAGTTCCCACCGCCCCTCAGCAGCCACAGCTCACACAAGGGGAAGCCCAGAGTCCCAGTGCCGCCCCCAGAGCTCACTCACCGTCTCCTCTGCCAGCTTCTCCAGCTGCTGGATGTAGGGCGAGATGAGCGAGTGCAGGTTCTTAAGGATTTCCTCCACCTGCAGGGCCGACAGCAGGAAGCCCAGCGCCTGCATCAGCCACATGCACTGGCTTGTCTATAGGGCAGAAAACACAGATAGTCCATCCTGACCACATCTGGTTGTGGGTGGGAAGGAGAATGAGCCTCCTGGGGAAAGTTCCAAGGACAGGGATAAGGCAGGATAGGTAGAACACAGGATTTGGGTGATAAGGGATTCCTACGAGATCGCCCAAGAGACCCCTCCATGAGCCATACCTTATGGATCTGTTTCATCAGCACATCCTGAGGGTAACAAATGGGAACATGGTATCAGCACAGTGCAGCGTGCCCTGAGGCCCAGCACCACCCAGGGCTCCCCATACCTGGGAGACAGCTACGATGTTGGCAGCATAGGGTGGCAGGTCATACTTGCACTCTCGGCAGATCTTCTTGAGGGTAGACACAGAAGAGACAGACAGCTCAGGATTGCCGAGGGCATGCAGTACAAGGGGCAGAACGCTGTTGATCATGACGGGGTGGTCAGCTAGCCATTCAGACAGAGCTCCTGGAGGAAAAAGAGCAAGGGAAGAATCTCTGAGGCAGGCCAGCTTGGCTCCATATCACATCTCTGAGGCAGGCAGAGCTCCCGGCAGGGTCAGGTTACAGCTCCAACACAGAAGTGTACTCTGAATTCAGAGCACAGAATGGACAAATCTGTAATGTGCATGCTCCAACATGAGCCTCACAGCTGAGAAGCAGGAGGGGGTTATTCAGCAGAGGCCCAACACTGCTGTACCAGTGACAGTGAATAACCCCCTGAAACGTAGCTCGGTACATTGTAGGCAGGACCCCAAGACATGCCGGGACGATCAGCTGGCTGCAACACTGACTGTGCGTGGAGCCATGTGTCTCTCCCATTTTGGACAGGACAGAGCAGGCTGGCCATGGCTAGGGATGGCTGCTATGGCTCTAGGAATGTGGTCGTGGCTGCAGGCCAGGTCTCACCAATGGTGAACATGACAGTGTCTGCCAGCTGCACATTGCTGATGCTGATCCGTGGAATGAGGCCAATGAGCCCAGGCACCACATCAGAATAGTTGACGTCGATGGTCTCTGCGATGGACTGGAAGCCATAGAGCAGGGCCTCTGTGTGCTGGGGAAAGAGGGTGCCACTAGCTTGGCTGAGGAGGAGGGTGTGGCAGGTCAGGGAGGGCTGAGGGAATCAGGCCTGGGAGGTACCTGCCAGGAGTAGGGCTCCTCTGAGCTGGTGAGCAAACGGCCTAGCTTGTCATAGAGGTTGCTGAGCAGCTCGGCCCCTAGCATCTCATAGACATACATGAGCGTGTCTGAGATGTCCACCCTGGGAAGCAGATGAAGGCCCTTTATACTGCCTGGATCCTGACCCCAAACCCAGAAGCCTACCCCAGGACCCTTACAATCCTGCAAAAATGCCTAAAGAATAGAGAATGGAGCCCCAGAATTCAGGAAGCTTGGCCTTGGGCCTCTTCCTTTATCGCTTTCATTATTTCAGGACTCCATTTAGAGCAAGGATTGGCCTGCTACTATCACCTGTAAATTCGGAACTGCTCCTTCTCATCTGAAGACCAGAATCCATACTCCTCATCAGATGGGAACTGGGCCTTGTGCAGAAGCACATCCACCAGCTGGAAGTAGACCGGCCGGTACACCTGCTGGTACACAGCCTGCTTCTCTGCCTCAAAGGACAGAATGTCATCCTGAGGGAGCCGAGGAACAGAGTTAGCCACCTCACCAGAAGCCATCAAAGCCCTCGATCCAGCTTCTTCCATGATGGCCCAGTCCTACGGGCAGTCACATAGACACACCTGCAGCGTGTACCAGAAGGTGAGAGTTAGGGAGCTGGTAGTCTCATTGACAGGATAGTGGCCAGGGATGCCCGTGCAGAACATGATCATGTTGACAAGTGCCAGGAAGCTCTGCCAGTGCTCTACTTGATCTAGCAATGCCCTGGAAAGGAGGTGAGAATAACATCATTCTACCTTCCAAAGGAGACCCCATAACCCCACCTTCTCAGAGGGCCCTGCTACCCCATCACCAACTGCCCCACTCCATACCGGGAGTGGTTCTCGCCCAGAGCCACAGCGATGCGACAGATGCCATGGGAGGTCTCCATGTCCCCATTCTGCACTGCCTGCCGCAGCTGCTCCTGCAGTCCCAGCACCAGTGGGATGAGTTTCAGGAGTGTGTTCACGTACCTAGAAGCAGGAGTGAGGCCTATCAGAGCCGTTGGCCACCCTGTACCAAGCTTTGAGAGAAAGGCACAATCTCCCTATCTTCCATCAAAGCTCCCTTCTATCAAGTCCTAAGCAAAAAAAAAAAAAAAAAAAAAAAAAAAAAAAAAAAGGTCAGGACCTCAATGGTAGCTTTGTTGCTGCTCATACTGGGACAAACATTAGGTCCCAGGACAACTCTGGGAAGAAAAAATGGGAAAGTCAGTCAGTATTATGGGTTGAGTTGTGTCCTCCAGTTGGACTGAGAGTCGACACTGGGTGGGTTAAGACTTTTAAGGAGGTTGGGATGAGATGACTGTATTTTGCACATGGAAATGATATAAATTTGGGGAGACCAGAGGGAAGAGTGTTATAAGCTGAAGCATGTGACCCCCAAAAGATATGTTGAAGTCCTAACCATAAGTACCTCAAAATATGACCTTATTTGGAAAAAGGGTCACTGCAGATGAGGTCACACTAGAATAGGGCAGATTGAATCCAGTCCAGTATGGCGGTGTCCTTATAAGAAGACAGCCAGAGAAGACAGTGACATGCAAGGAGAATGCCAAGTGAGGACACAGGTAAAAACTGAAGCTATGCAGCTGCAAGGAATGCCAAAGATTGCCAGCAAGCCACCAGAAGCCAGGGAGAGACAAGGAAGGGGTCCCGTATAGCTTTCAGAGGGAACACAGCCATGCCAACACCTTGATTTCAGACTTCCAGCCTTCACAACAGTGAAGCAATCAATTCCTGTTGTTTAAAGCCACCAAGTTTGTGGTACTTTGTTACAGCAGCCGTAGGAACTAATACAGTCAGTGTTAGGGTAGATGGAACAAGGCGGGAGAGTCAGGAGCCCTATTAAGGAAGAACTTAAGCAGGGCGTGGTGCCACTCGCCTGTGCTCCCACTACTTGGGAGGCTGAGATAGAGGGATCACAGGTTTCAGGTTAGCCTGAGCAACCTAGTGGGACCCTGTTTCAAAATAAAAGATAAAAATGGCTGGGAGTTTAGCTCAGAGGTAGAATTCCCCTGGGTTCAATCCTCAGTACTAGGAGGAGGAGAAGGAGAAAAAGGAGGAGGAGGAGGAGGAGGAGGAGGAGGAGGAGGAGGAGGAGGAGGAGGAGGAGACCTCAGAAGACAGTAGCAACTCATGAGAACATCAATCCTCACTCTCTGCTATCAAATACCAACTCCTGCATAGTCTGGTGGCAGTAGGAAGGGAGAGAAAATTGAAGATGTACTCAGAGCCAAGAGGCAAAATGGACAGAACTTAATGAGGGACTGGGTAGAAAGATGGGGAAGAATCAAGGGCAACTCTCCAAATAAGTAGCGGATGGAGATACTTACTGAGGCCCAGGGGAGAAGTTAGGGGGGAATGGTAACACCTTTAATGAGAGGTAGAAAGGTGTTAAATTTGGTATCATGCATGATATGCAAGTAGAATCATTTAGAAAGAATAGAATATAAAACCCCAGCAGGGAGGCTAGGTCAAAAGACATATTTTCAGTCATTGGCTAATAGCTGTTAATCAAAGCTATGGGAGTAGATAAGAACTGTGGGGAGTGTTGAATGAGAGAAGAGGGTCCAGGTCAGAGGCCTGAAACACAATGATCCCTAAAGGAGGCGCAGAGGAACCTAATATACAAAGGAGACTAAGAGGCCTTCCCATTCTATGGGGACCAGATTAAATAAAGGATGTCATACTCTCAGGTGGAATTAGATGCTTGGGACCCTTCTGTTGCAATCACAGTGTCACCACAGCAATCTATAGAGGAAAGAGACTGAGGATCTAGGAGAATTTCTACCCAAACTTGCCCCAAGAAGGTTGCTAGGCAGTAGCCTGATAACCTTAGTAGAAAGATGAAAAGATAAAAAAGAGGCCATTCTTCTCTACATCCCTATTCTGGTAGGAAAGGCCATCTATATCAGGATATCCCCAGTTCAGAGACAGCCCCAGAGGGTGCCGCCTGGAGATATCTGGGATAGCTTCAGCCTCATGACCCTGACACAGGCTGCACCACCAGACAATGAGCACCTTCAGGCCAGACTCTGGCACAAAGAGCAGGGGCAGGGCCAAGGCCATGGCCCACAAGCTCCCCAGCAGCTGAGATGGAGTCAGAAGGTAGTGCCTACCACAGCATCTCCACTGTATTCCAAGCCTTCCTCCACCCACCAAAGTTCATGTTCATATTCAAATTTGGTGAAAATCCTTAATTTGTCTCATCTGAGCTTCATAATAGAATAAATCTAGAACAATATAGCCCAGAAGGGCGCAGTGTACTACTCAAGGTCAAACAGCAACTTAGAAGCATATTCCAGGTTGAGACAGCCCCTGAAGCTGCTATAGGTCTGCTTTCCTTTCAGGGCCCAAAGTAGAATTTTTCCACAGGATCTATACAGATCTGTCTATAATATCTCCAGTTCTAACTGATTAGAATCTCCAACAATCTAGTTCACCTTTTCTCTTTCCCCCATTCCCAAAGAAAAGCTGTTCCAGAATTATAAACAAATTTCAAGGAAAAAAAAAAAAAAAACGTTTCAAAGGAGAGAGACAGGAAGCAGCACCAGCTGTGGAGGAGCAGAAAAAGGACAGTCTGAGTGCAAACTCGGCCAGGGGGAAGGCAGTACCTGAATGAATCAGGAATCAAAGCCACTGAAGGTAACTTTCTTAGGCCAAATATAGGAAACTAGTCCAGACAGAGCAAGGCCCAAACTCTGACTCTGGGCTGAGTGTAGCCAATCCATGGGGGAAACTCCTGCATAGATTTCCTGTCACCTGAGCACAAATGCCTGAAACCTGTGAGTGGACAGGAGAACAAGCCTATGACCTCAAAGGTTTCTGGGTTTGGTGGAGGAAGACTAGGAGGATGTCTTTAGGAACATGGCTAAGACTGGGTTCAAAAGGTCTGGCTGCAATTGGTCAGCTTAAGCAGCTGGGGTAGAGCTACCAGGGACTCCTTGGCTGCCTCTCACACTGAGCTCAGCCCAGACCTGCAATTAGAGCTCTGGGAGAAGAGCTGAGAAAATGGGAAGAGTTGCTAAGCAACCAAGGGGCTGCAGCCAATGGGCGCCCGGGAGGCTGTGGGTTCCCCCACTGGCTCCTTGCTTGCTCATTCGTTCAGAAGAGAAGGGGCATCAATTACCTGCCATAACCCCTGAGACAGACTAGGTAGATAAACTTGGGAATATCCAAGGATACCCTGCAACATCCAAGTTCTTGCCCTGACCAATTTCTCTTAGCCACACATTGCCTGAGTCCAAGTAGCACTTGAGCTTCAGGCTGCCAAGAGAGGCCTTGACCTGGGAGATTATGCTGGAAAACCTGCGAAACCAGGGCACAGGTACCATGCTGCCTGCCAATGTAATAACAAATGCCAGTGACTGTCCTTTATGGCATACACAAGAATCATACTAAACACTCCACAGACGTGCCCTTATTTCATTCTCATACCAAAATAGTCCTTTTTTGTGTGTGATACTAAGGGTGTTCTATCACTAACTATCTCTCCAACTCTTTTTATTTTTTATTCTGGGACAGGCTCTTGATAAGCTGCCAAGGCTGGCCTCAAACTTGTGATCCTCCTGCCTCAGCCTTCCAATCAGTAGGGATTACAACTGTGTACCATCACACTCAGCCCAAAATAGCCTTTAAAAAAAAAATCAACCTCAATGTTTTGTTACAGTATGTGGATGTGTGTGCTTTAGCTACTGTTAGGACCACTGTCTATTGTATGATTCAGTTTCTACTTTTTTGTGATCATTCTAAAAGTAAACAGTTTTAATTCAGTTTAACAGTAACTACATGCTGGGAGCAGTGGTACACACTTGTAATCCCAGTACTTGAGAGGCTGAGATAGGAAGATCACAGGTTTGAGGCCAGCATGCAGTAATTTAGTGAGACATTATTTCAAAGTAAAAAAAAAAAATTTTTTTTAAATGTCTGGGGGTGTAGTTCAGAGGCAGAATAGCCCTGGATTGAATCTCCAGAACACACACACACACACACACACACACACACACACACACACACGCACCCTGATGACTATGTGTGTTTCCATTCTTTTTTTAAAAAATATGGTTACCATAAACTTATCACATATACTAAAAGGATAGAACACAAACATACACAATATTTAAAACATGTGACATATGAATAACCTACATGTACAAAGAGGTGACGCTGACTCTCCCACCTTCACAGAGCCACAGAAGCACTCCCATTACTCAGCGAGTTAAAATATTCTTTACCAAGACCCAGGGTCCAACCCTGTGCAAATTATCCTCTTTAAACCTTTGCAACAACTCTGTGAGTTTAATGCAATCACCCACATTTTACTAATGAGGAAACTGGGCTTAGTTAAGTGGGCCATCTTGAACTCAAACTTAGACATGACTAAGCCAAAACTAGAGCCATGAGCCATTCCTCCACATACTCCCATTCAGTAGTTTTCCCCTCCAACTCTGTCAAGGATTCCCAAAACCCTACCTCTGAAATGTGTCCAATCTAACTTATACCAAAACTTTCAGCAGGTCATTTTCTCTACTTAAAATCGTGTGTGTTTTTCTCTACTTAAAATCCGTGTGTGTTCCATCTGGGGATGGAACCTAGGGCCTCCATCTCCAGGCTACATCCCCAGACCTACCTATTTTACTTTTTATTTGGAAATAGGGTCTCACTAAGTTGCTAACTGCCTAAGTTGCTGAGGCTGGCTTCAAATCTGTGATTCTCTTGTCTTAGTCTCCCAAGTACTAGAATTACAAGAGTGTACTACCATGCCCACTTTTAAAATCCTTTAGTAACTTAACATTGTCCTTAGAATGAAGATCATAGTCTTAAGCTTGGCTAATAAGGTTTTGCATGATGTGAGCCTAGATCTAATATGACTGTGGCCCTTAAACCATGCTGTTTGTGCTGGGCATAGTGGTATATGCCTGTAACCCTAGTACTTGGGAAGCTGAGACAGGAGGATTGCAGGTTCAAGACCAGCCTCAGCAATTTGGCAAGACTCTTGTTTCGAAAAAAAAAATAAAACAGGGTTGGGGTGTATGCCCCCGGGTTTAATCCCCAGTACAAAAAAAAATCTTGCTATTTAGTCATATTCAATGATTTATGAATCACTAATTAATGGGCTTTTCCACAGCTTTCCCATACTTGGCTCTTCATTTGTCTGGAATGTCCTACCCATAGCCATCACTTCGATCTGGCTAACTCTTATCCAGCCTTCCAAGCAAAGCCCAAGCCCACTGTCACTTTCTCTGGAAGGTTTTTGTGGTACTGGGGTTCCTGGAAGCCCTTCTACCTCCGGGCTACACTCCCAGACCTACTTTATATTTTTTTATTTGGAAACAGGGTCTCTTAAGCCAGACAGGCTGGCTTCAAACCTGCACGATCCTCCTGTCTCCACCTCCCAAGCACGGGGATTACAAGCGTGCACCACCATGCCCGGCTCTCTGGAAGCTTTTATAACCCTCAGACTACATTAAATGCGGCTCCTAGATCACCTGCTTTCTCTATCAGAGTTCTCGTCACCTTGATGGTACCTGCCCATCCATGTGCACAGCAGATTGTGAGCTTCTGACATGCAGAAGTCAGCGCATTCGTCTATGTGCTCCCACTGTTCAGCACAGGGCCCAACACAGCAGGTCCTCAACAAACATTTGCCAACCACTTTGCTGCATTCACCTGCTTCCTGGTCCTTGAATGCACCCTGGTGCTGCCCACTCTAGGTCTTCGCATGCTCTGGTTTCTGAAGCTGGAAATAATCCTTCTCCTCACCCACACTCCTCCTCACCAGATCATGTAACTCCTTTTCATTCATCCAAAAAATACTAAATGCTGCTGTGTGCCAGGCACAATGAGACAAAGTTAAATGACAGAGTTCTTGTCATCACAGAGCCAAGCAGCTAATGAAGAGAAGCACGTGGATTTGTAGTGCAATCATATTATGGACTAAGAAGGAAAAATACTAAGAGTTCTGAAATAACAATGGGCAAACTTAGTCTTAAAAATTACTGAGGACTTCCTATGGAAGGGAAATTTAAGTTGAGGCAGAGGTGGTATGCCAAATACATCAGAGGCCAGAATGAGCATGGGACATTCAAGGAACGGAAAAAGACTGCATAAGAGAACAGAAAACAAGAAGCGTGGCCTGAGAAGAGGCTGCCGCTGCCATACTGTATAGCACCTTTATGGCTCACATTAAAAATTCTGAACTGAGCTGGGTGTGGTGGCGCATCCTTGGGAGGCTGAGATAGGAGGATCACACAGGTTCGAAGGCAGCCTCAGCTACTTAGTGAGGCTCTCGGCAACTTAGTGAGACCCTGTTTCCAAATAAAGTATAAAAATAGGTCTGGGAGTATAGCCCGGAGGTAGAAAAGCCCCTGGGTTCCACCCCCAGTACCACAAAAATAAATAAATAAAATAAAAAATTAAAAAAATTTAAAATCCTGAACTTTATCCTAAAGGCAGAGATAAACCACTGAAGTGTTCTGATCAGAAAGAAAAGATTAGACCCTCAATTTCTTTTTCTTTCCTTCTTTAATTAATTAATTTGCAGTACTGGGGGTGGAACCCAGGGATATTCTACCTCTGAGCTATATCCCCAGCCCTATTTTTCATTATTTTGAAACAGGGTCTCACTAAGTAGCTGAGTCTGTCTGCGAACTGGGATCCTCCTGTCTCAGCCTCCCAAATGCTGGATTACAAGCATGTGCCATCATGTCCAGCTCTAGACTCTCATTTTCAAAAGATCACCCTGGCTGCCGGGACAATGAAGAGTATAAGAGTAAAAACCAGGGGAATAATGAGAAAGCTCTGCTGAAATCTGGGGAGAGAGACGATGACAGCTTGGACTCAGGTGCTAACAGTGGAAAATGAGAGGAATAGATTTGCAATATGATCAGGAACAAAACAGCCAGGACTTGATGACTAGTTGAGGGAAAGAAAAGAGTCAAATGTTTTAATTGAATAATTTGCTGGATGATTCGTTGTTTAATGTCTGCCTTACTCTCTGAACCATGAGGACCGGGACCATGTTTTGTTTGGTTCTCTGCTGTATCTCCAGCACAGGACCAAGCAGGCTATAGGTACTCTATTAATGTTTTCTGAACAGATGGATGGATGAATGTGTGGCTGGTAAACAGGATGTCCCCCTCTGGGCAGGTGGGCAGAGGTAGCTCACCTCTGGGCATCAGGCTGTGAAATGGCATTGACGATAGCCTCCACACTGCTGTCAAAAAGCTCCGAGTCCTGCAGAGCAGCAAAGGCAGCCTGAATGAGGGCCTCACAGTCCTGCAGAGGCACCTCCAGCTGCACCCAGCTGGAGAAGCACTTGAGCACCTTCTGACGCACACAGCTGGGTGAGCTGGGCTGCTGTAGCAGCTGCTCCAGCAATGGGAAGACAGCCCCACACTCCACTGCCAGGCTTGTCCGAACCAGGCCTTTGCGGTACTGGGGCAGACGGCTGGTCTGGAACTCCTCGGGCAGCACTGTCAGCAGCTCTAGCAGGGCCAGGCAGCGGCCCTGGCCATCCACTGGTGAGTCCTCAGCCTGGAAGAGTCGTACCATGTCTGCCACAGCACATGGCCAAGCATCAGGCATCATGCTGAGAGCCAGTGAGGCCAGTGCCACACAGAGCCGAGTCAGCACGATCTTGGAGCCACTGGCAAAGCGGGTGATCTGGGTGAAGAGCTGTGCCTTTAGGCTTTCGTACTGGTCAGTGGGGATATCACTCCAGTAGCGAGAGATCTTGATGTGCAGGGCACTGGCCCCAAAGTACTGGATCTCAGGCACCTTGTCAGGCTGCAGTAGTTGCCAGCTGAAGTGCCAGGCCTGTGGGGAGACCTGAGCCTGCATCAACCACTTCTGAGCCAGGTTCTTGTTCTCAATGTTGGGGTCGTAGTAGAGCTGGTGCAGCGCCTGTAGGACAGCACAGGACTGAGCAGATGCTGGCCACTCTGGATCTTGCAGAGCCCAGAACAAGTCCTGCAAGACTTCCCCCTCTCTCTGACTGGGGGGCTGAGCAGAAAGGGTGAGTTCGGGGCTGCTATGCTTCCTGGGCCTGGGGTCCTATAGATGTATTGAGAGCCACCCACGTTCCACTGTACCCTTTTCTTATAGCAAAATGTTACCAGTTCAGAGAGGGAATGACCACAAAAAAGCAGAAAAAAAGCAAGACCCAGGTGGTAGCAACAGCTCCACAGGGATGAGGCTACGCCTGAGATGAGCATGGAACAGCCTGAGGGGCCCTGACCCTCCCAGCACAGCTGCTCCCATCTATTCCAACAGTCCATTCATTCCCCCGGGATCATCCCTAGGTCACTCCAGATGCTGGCACTAAAGTCAGTGTGAAATCTGAGCAGGACTAAGACTCATGCCAGGCAGCCCTAGGGCAAACAATACTGGAGAGGAGGGTGAGAATGCCCCTTGGAGAGCACATGTGAGGATTCAATGAGCTGATCCAGAGAAGCCTTGGCCATAGCTGCAGCCCTGGCAAATGCTCAGCCTGGAGATGTCACCTAGCAGAATTCTCAGGGCCCCAATTCCAATGGGACTTCATGCAGTAAGAAAACAGTGGCTTATCTCCCTGGTAGCACATGGAACAGGGAACCACCATGCCAACACTGCCCAGCCCCAAAAGGTGAGAGAATAAAGCCAAGATTCTGACCCCCCAAAAGCTCCATCCAACCAGGCTTGGCTGTATCAGTGTACCTAACTGCCAGTTATGGTCACTGTCCACTCTTTGGCACCTCAGGGATAACAGAATCAGAAAACAGAAGCAGAAGGGATGCATCCTCGTTTGTTGCGGCAAACAGGGTTCAGGAATAACAAGTGAACATCTGCAACCATGCCTTGCTTTCCAGCAAGGTAGCCCCATGCCCCCATTCATCCCAGGAGAGGATGCACTTCTGCATTCCAGGCTGCTGGGAGTAGAACACAGAATAGAACCAGAAAAGCAGTCCAGCACTGGGCAGGGTGGGAGCCTGAGATGGCCACGTCAGGGAGCTATGTGGGCAGGTGAGTGAGGAAGGGCTCTGTAAGGTTGCCAGCAGAGCCAGGGCCCTTGGACCCAGCACAAAATGATGAGAGCCAGCTCCACTCCTGCCTGCCCAGGACTGGGTTGGCTCCCGTCCATTAAAGGAAGGACCCTCTCCAAAGAAGAACGAAAACATAACCCAAATTGTTTTAGCTCCAGATATTTTCTGAGCCCTTGGTTGAACAGTCAGGTCCAGGGTGGTTTGGCAGCAGTGTGGTTCCCAAGGGGAGGGTGCTGAGCTGCAGGTCTCCTGGGCTGCTGGTTTCCTACTGCACTGCTCATGCATTTCCCACTGAGCTGGTCACCAACCAGCCTGGCTGGAAGTCTAAGCCATCAGCATCCTAAGGAAACAGCCTGAGACCCTAGAGTATCTGTCCACAGCAGACCTGTGTCTAAAGGAAAGCCAAAAATAGCCCAATAGATACTGCAACACTGCTCCCCTGCCTGCCCAGAGAGACATCAAATGCCAGGTGCGCTGGGGGCACTATCCCAGCAGGCACCGAGCCCAGGCCTGAGCTCTGGCATTAGTGTCAGTCCCCAGAACTTCTGCTCTGTCACCGGAGTGCCCACCCCAGAGCCCTCATACCTTCTCCACGTTCTCCACAGTGAAGTCCAAGGCTGGTGCTGCTCCAGCCCCTGCAGCCCCTGGCTGCTCCTCCCGCCGGTCCATCTTTGCTCCCTTCCTGGCAGGGAGGTGAACCCTGATCTGTCTCCTGCCCCAGCCCCTCGGCTGTTGGCCCCTTGCTAGACCCCGGCTTGGGTGTCCAGGGACTGGTGGGGCAAGGGGATGCCCAGGGCGGGCATGGCTGCCGAGGCCTCCCCACCTCGTTTGGGGGCAGGGGACTTGCCAGAGACCAAAGAGGTTACTCTCAGGAGGAGACTCTTTAGGGGGCCTCCCAGGAGGGAGGCGTCAGTGAGGAGCTCTAGGGCGCGGGTCCGAGTCGCAGGTCACAGTTCTGTCCTTAGGATCTGTGAGGAGGGAGTCATAGGACAAGGGGGCCTATGGGGGAAACCGAAGCCCTGGCACGTGAGGAGTCCCGGGGTCGGCGGCCTGTACCGACAACACCCTGGTCTAGATGAGCGCCTGGGTGCTACGAGGAGGTCACAGGGCTGGGGGTCACCGGGGAGAGCCCATCCCGGGTTACACAGGCTCCAGGGATGCGCGGGGGTGCAGCTTCGCGTGTCTGGGGCGAAGAGTCCGTGGAGTTGGGGGCTGTGGCAGGTCCCCTCCGTTCGGCCTGGCCCGCTCTCCGCTCACCGCCCGACTCCGGCGCCGCTACCGCCGCTGCCTCCACCCCAGTGACTGACAGACGAGCCGGCCCGGCCGACCGGGCGAGGACCTCGGCGAAGCGCGGGCTGCCCCGAGCGCCTGTCCCCGGCACCGCCAAGTCAGTTCCCCACCCCCGCCTGTCCTGGCCCGGCACGGCCCGGCACGGCCCAGCGGAACTGCGCGGAAACTCATTCCGGGTCCTCGGCCCTGTCCTCGCGCCAGCCCGCGCGCCCCCGAGCAGGCGACCGAGCGGCGCGCCGCCCCAGGCCCCCGCTGAGCCGAGGCCCCGCCGCTGAGCACCCTGGGAGATGTAGTCCGCAGGGCGCCTGGCCGGAGGGCGGAGCCTGGCGGGGTGGCGGGCAGGCGCGAGCACGTGGCCTGGGGACCCGCGGAGCCCGACCTGTCCCCGGCCTGCCCAGGCTTACTGACGGTCCCACTCATACCGGCGGGGGGCGCTGCGGCGCAGCTCCCCGGGAGATGTAATTCCGGGGACCTGTGGGTGGCGGTGGGAGCCCGGGCTGAAAAAAGGAGGGGATGAGGCCAGGTCACTCTGATTCTCTGTTGCAGGCACATCCTCGTGTCCAGGGGAGGGGTTATTTGGGAAGAAGCCATCAGCACCACCCAAAGAGAAGAGAGGGGACTTAGCACACCTCGGGAATAAAAAAGGGTGGCTCTCAGGACCACCTAAAAAGCAACCAGAAAACCACATACCATGGACAGTGCTCGGAAGAATTTCATAGTGTTTCTTTATGTAAAACGGGAATAAGGGTAGCTCACATTTGAGTGCTACGGCAGTATTTTGCATACCGTAGGTTCAGGTTTCTTAGCAACTCAGAGTTGATTATTTTAATAATTTTCAGACGAGCTAGAGAAACCAAGATTTTGAAAAGTTAAGCTTATCTTTCCCCTGGACACACAGCTAGGGTGACAATCTAGCCATAGATCTGGTCTGCCGCAAGCCCTAGCAGTCCCTGCCTCTCTCCCATCCAGTTCTTTTATTAGTTTCTCCCAGCTATCCCAACAGGGAAGAAAAATAATAATAATTTAAAACCAAAAGACATCCATTCTTGTATTTCAATGAAGGAAGCTGGTTTTGGAGTAGCTGCTGAGGCATGAGAAGGTCGATAAAAGCTTCCCTGAGGAGAGGAAACTTGATCTGAGCTTGAAGAAGAGCGAAAGCTGGAGGAGGGGGAGGCTCACTTAGCCTGTAAGCAAAGTCCAGGGGGACAGTCGTCACTCAGCACATCTGTATGAAGAAAGTGTCTGAGCTGGGCACGGTGCTGCAGGTCTGTAATCCCAGTACTTGGGAGGCTGAATACACAGGTTTGAGGATAGCAGGTTCAAGGACAAACTTTGTAACACAGTGAGACTTTCAGTAACCTAGAAATATTCTGTTTCAAAAGGGGGGGGGGCTAGAGAAGTAGCTCAGAGGTAGAATGTCCTGGGTTTCAATCCCCAGGCCCCCACCCAGTGTTTGAAGAACAGTAGTAATTTGTGATCAGTTTAAGGGGACCTCTGTGAGGTGAGGAAGAGAAAGGGGATAAGGAACAGAGATGAGGTTGGAGAGACAAGCTGGGAGCGGTAATTTGGACATTATTCTAAATGCAATGTGAAACCATCATGGGGTTTCAAGTGGGCAATTATGATTGCATTTCCACTTTAGAAATATCAGTCTGTAGAGCCGGGCATGGTGGTGCACATTTGTAATCCCAGTACTTGAAAGGCTGAGACAGGAAGATTAAAAAAATAAAATAGGATTTGGGGTAGTCAGGTATGATGGTGCACACTTTTAATCCCAGTACTTGGGAAGTTGAGATAGGAGGATCGTGCAGATTCAATCACCCTCAGCTACTTAGTGAGGCTCTCAGCAACTCAGTGACACCCTGTTTCCAAATAAAATATAGAATAGGTCTGGGAGTATAGCCCGGAGGAAGAAGGCCCCTGAGTTCCATTCCTAGTAACACACACACACACACACACACACACACACACACACACACACAACACTTGGGGTATGGCTCAGAGGTAGAAAGCCCCTGGGCTCAATCCCCAGTATCAAAAAAGAAGAAGAAAAGCTGGGTGTGGTGGTGCATGCTTGTAATCCCAGTACTTGGGAGGCTGAGACAGGAGGATTGTGTAGTTCGCAACCAGCCTCAGCAGTTTAGTGAGACCCTCCGCAATTTAGTGAGACCCTGTTTCAAAATAAAAGAATAAAAAAATAAAAATAGGGCTGGGGGTGTAGCTCAGAGGTAAAATGCCCCTGGGTTCCATTCCATCTCCAGTTCCAGAAGGAGGAGGAGGAGAGGGAGGAGGGAAAAAATATCTGTCTGTGATATGGAGGATACATTGAAGGAGGGAAGGGTAGAGGCAGGAGATATTTGGATAAAATAAAGTAACTGATTCCAGTTCAGTGCCTGGGGTGTGAAATACCCTGGGCATGGTGCTGGCCTAGTGGAGGGGGAGGGGAAAAGAAAATAAATTCTGGACTTAGGTTTGGGCTCAAAAATTGTTTATGCCTCTATGAGCCATGAGGCCTTGGCTTCTTTTGAACTGAGAAAGAGAGAGAAAGAGAAATAGGGCTTGGCCCAGGGGTTACAACTTGATTGATGTAAATTTTCTTTCTGCTTCCAATCCAGGGCTCCTTCTCCTCACCCCCAGGAGTTTCCCTGACAAAGAAAGAAGCCAGGTTTCAATAACAATGGCTCATGCATATGCTTTACAAATATAGGTAGGGCTGGGGAGAACTGAGGACATTTCTGAGAACCAAACCAGAAGGGGATCTCTAGGAGATATGGACAGCAGCACAGGGTAGCTTAGAGCCAAGTGGCGATAAATCTTTGGAAGTCGATTAAAGAAAGGTTCTCTTCTTAGAGACAAGAATAGGACACAGAGAAGGCAGAATATGGGACAACTCTAGGAAGGGTCTGAAAAGAATATCCCAAAGCCCAGAAGAGAGGGAGAGGCAGAGCATCTGTTGGTCACCTGGAACCACTACCCATCCACGTCCTTGTAAAATGATAGTCTGAAGCTTTTCAGTCTACAAGAATAATGGGAATCTGGCCTGAAAAACCAGAGGAAGTTCTGCTTGTGCTTAAGAATTCTCAGGAGAGATTTCTTCTACACACACACACACACACACACACACACACACAGCACCAGGTTAGATGCAGGCAATTTACTTTGTGGTCCCTTGTTCTGAGAGGAAGAGAACAGGTAGGAAAGAGGAAGGTTCATTTCTAATTGATCCTCCCAGGACCCCTTTGGGGTCCAGGCCTTAAGAAGAAATTTCAAATAGACTCCTCATGGTGAATTGGACTTGGGCTTTATCTTAGTTCTCATAAATTTAGGGAACCTTTGAAAACTAATGTTCAAGCTTGCTGGGTGCAGGTGAAATGCAACTACAGAGCTTTGGGTATCTGTGTACATTTTTTCTCTTGTATCTCTTTTTCTTTTCTTTTCTTTTTCTTTTTTTTTTTTTTTTTTTTTTTTTTTTTTGTACTGGGAATTGAACCCAGGGGCACTGAACCCAGGAGAAGTAAAGATTTTTTGAAACAGGGTCTCACTAAGTTGCTGAAGGTCTCACTAAGTTTCTGAGGTTGGCCTTGAACCTGCAATCCCCGTCTCAGACTCCCAAGTACTGGGATTATAGGCATACCCCACCACACCTGGCTCTCACTGATCTTTGAGTTTTGTTTTGTCTTTTTTTTTTTTTTTTTTGTACTGGGGATTGAACCCAGGGGCATTCTACTCTGAGCTACACCCCCATTCCTGCTTTATTTTTTTTATTTTTGAAACAGGGTCTCACTAAGTTTCTGAGAGCCTCCCTGAGTTGTCGAGGCTGTTTTTGAACCTGCAGTCCTCCTGCCTCAGCCTCCCAAATTCTGCGATTACAGGTATGAGCCACCCTGATGGTCTCTGACTGATCTTTGGGGGGTTTTTTTTGTTTTGTTTTGTTTTTTGTTTTTGGCATTCTGCCTCTGAGCTACACCCCCAGCCCTATTTTTTTATTCTTTATTTTTGAAATAGGGTCTCACTGAGTTGCAGAGGATCTAAGTAGCTGAGGCTGTCTGCGAATCGCCATCCTCCTGTCTCAGCCTCTCAAATGCTGGGATTACAAGTGTGTGCCACCACACCCAGTTGAGTAGTTTTGCAAATGTGGGGGGAAAAAAAAGATTGGAATCAGAAATGGAGATGCCAGAGTGCCCTGTGTCCCCCAGGAGCTCCAGGGCACCGCCTGGTGTGGTCACGTGACAGGTCACCCCTGCTAGGTTATAGACAGAGATGCAGCTCTGCAGCCTGTTTCCTTTGGGGAAAACAGCTTCCCCCCCTTCCCTCCCTTCCTTCTTTCTTTTGTGGCACTAAAGATCAAACCCAGGAGAATTCTACCTCTTAGCTACACCTTCAGTTCTATTTGATTTATTTTTTATTTTGAAACAAGTTCTCACTAAGTTATTATGCACTGGCCTTGCAGTCCTCCTGTCTCAATCTCTTAAGTCCTGGGATCACAGGTGTGCACCACCATGCCAGCTATCTTTTTTTTTTTTTTTTTCAGTACTGGGGATGGAACCCAAGGACATTCTACCTCCAAGCTACACCCCTAGCCTTTATATATGTGTGTGTGTGTGTGTGTGTGTGTGTGTGTGTCTGAGGATGGAATCCAGGGGCATTTGACCTCCGAGCTACACCCCCTGCCCTATTTTTTTAATTCTTTATTTTGAAACCGGGTCTCACTGAGTTGCAGAGGGCCTCACTAAGTAGCTGAGGCTGTCCACAAACCGGGATCCTCTGGTCTCAGCCTCCCAAATGCTGGGATTACAAGCATGCATCACCACACCTGGCTTTATTCTATATTTTTTGAAAGAGGGTCTCACTGAATTGCAAAGGGCCTCACTAAGTAGCTGAGGCTGGCCATGAACCCGGATCCTCCTGTCTGTCTCAGCCTCCCAAATGCTGGGATTACAAGCATTCACCACCAAACCCAGCTCCAGCCATCTTATTAAAGAAGCACTTGGGATGTTCTGACCTGCAAACAGAGGCCACCTCTTGAGGGATTATGTTCTTGGAGAAGTTGAGGTTTCCTTAGGACTTTGAGAGATTTGGGCACAGCTCTCCAGAGCCCAGAATACAGCCTCAGTTGGAGGTGGACCCTACTCCCTCAAGGACTGGCACTTTGGGGGATGCTGAGAGCTGGTACTTGGCTTGGGCTCTGATCTGGCCTGCTCCCTGTGTTTTCTCAGAGATGGCTTTTATTGCTGTCCTTTAAGTGGCTATGAGAGTAGTGATGGCCACAGTGCAGCAGGACCTACCTGGAACATTTGGGACCAGGCTAGGCTTCAAAGCAGCAGGTTTCTCCCTGACCCAAAGGACCCCAGAATTGACAGAATGTTTCCACCATCTCCAAACAACCCTCTGAAAATTATATGATGCCATTTTCTATGGGTATGTGCGTGGAAACTGAAAACCATGAATTGGTTTGTGGGCAGAGAGAGGGATAAAGGGGTGTTCTGGGCACAAAAGCAGCAAACTTTTAGGGGTCATCTAGAACTTGTAAACACAGAAGAGGGGAGCCCAGGCATGATTTACCTTCTTGGCCCAGACCTCAGAGCTCTTGTGGCTTCTTGCTAGCTTCAATGAAGAGGCATCTTGCCAAAGCAGACAGGCACATGGGCAGATAGATGGGAAGGAATTTGTCAACGGTGTAAATGCCTGGGGTCCCACCCTCAACCCTGTCTCACTCCCAGGTGCTCTCATCCCCGCCTGGCTGCAGCCCCTGTGCTAATGACTCTCAGATCTTTCCTGGCCAGACCTCCCTCCTGCTGCAGGGCAGCACATCCCCTGCCTCAGGACATCCCCTCTGGATGTAACACCCTTCCAATTTCAAAGAAGGAAAATCACATGGGTCACTTCAATGCAAATGCCTGGGACCTGGGAAATGCAGGTTCAAAGAACATGCAGAAAAGCCCAGGGACTCACGCTCACCTGTTGGAAAGACTTGGGGACAGTGTGATAGGCCAGGGTCTTCACTAACCTTCCTTCCAGATGAAAGTGTGTACCTCTTGGCTTCCTGTTCTTTTCCAAACCATTTGTCAAACTAAACTTAAATAAGTATGTATGTTAATTGTCTGTCCCCCCTGGCTTAGGCTTCCTAAGGGAAGGAATTATGTCTCTTTTACATCTGTATCCATAGTGTCTACTCAGTAGCTGACATATAATTGGTGCTTTGTAAATATTTGTTGTCGAATAAATGAATATCTTTGTTTATCATCCAAAGTGCAGGTCCCTCTGGGGCTCTCATTCCTTTCCTGTCTTCTCATCCCCATGAAGCTCTGTGTTCTGTTCCCCCAAACCAGCATCCTGGTATATCTTCTTCCTATCCTCAGCATTTTTTCAAAGTATCTGAAAAAAGATACTCTGAGAAAAGGCATGCAGGCTGCTTCATTCAAAAGGAATGCAGATAGTGAGCTCCCCATGCCGGACCATCTGCAAGAAGAGGCAGCGTGTGCACCTGTCAGGGTGCCTTCAAGACTGTTCCCTGGACAGCAGGACACTCATCGGTGGCAGTGAGGGTGGGGTAATGTGTGGTTTTCTGTGTCTTTACCCACCAAGTAGGAAACTCAAGAGTGCCATTGGTCACAGTGTGAGGCTTTCCCCATAGAAGGCTCTATAGTTTCTTTCCCCACAGCCAACTCAGGCCCCAAGAGCTGGAGACTGTGCAGGGTGTGTGTGAGCTGGCCGTTCAGTGTACTTTGTCACCCACTCTGCCCAGAGTCCCTGCCTCCCATCCCAGAGCTGCGGGGTGGGGGCAAGCAGCTGGATATGCAGGCCAGGCCTGTGGCTGCTGACTCAGGGAGGTGTGAGTGAGGTCAGGGCACATCTCCATCTGGCCTCTTCTACCCATCCCCCCACCCCTGCTGCCCAGGGAAGGATCTGACAGACCACGGAAGTAAATAAATAACTTAGAAATAATAAATAGGGGTCCAGCTCTCAGGAGTGGGTACAGGCCAGCTCCAGCACAGGCACTTTCAGCCATGTGACTGCAATGTGTCTCCTCATAATTCACCCCCCAAGGCCCGGGGCCATCGCTGGATTCTTCATAGGAGACATCCCAGCTGTGAGGCCTGGCCAGGGCCAGTTTGTGAGAAGCAGGTTCTAAATCTCCATTGCTGAGGTCTCTGCTGTCTTGAGGGCTGGGATTGGCTGGGCCAGCGTCTTGTGGCCATTGGTCATTAGTCACTCCAACTCTCCAGGACTATATCCTGACACTCAAGGGTCTGCGGCCTCAACTCTGAGGCCTCCATCTCTGGCTGAGGCTCCTGGTTTGCGGGACCCAGCAAGAGGGTCCCGGGCAGCAAGATGTGCAGGTCAGGGTCTGCAAACCCTTGGAGAGATCTCTCAACCCAGGCAGCCACAGGCAGTGGCTGAGAGGCGGTCCACGGTCCTCCAGGTGCTGTTAACGTCCATGAAGGAGACTGCCTCATAGTGAGTGGGCCGGCAGCAGGGCTGGCTGGCCAGCGGGGAGCCCGGGGGCGGCTGCAGGGCCCCTGCGTCCAGGAGCTTGGCCAGGCTGAGGTCGTGCGGGGAGCGAGCTCGGCGGCAGGAGCCGCTGCAGAAGCGGAAACGCACCATCTCGTCGGAGCTGTGGCCCAGGCCGAGTGCTCGCACCGGCACCAGCAGCGAGCGCAGGCGGCAGCCCCGAGTACCCGCGGCCCGCGTGCGACCGCCCCGGGTTCCCAAGCGCGCTGCGCGGACCCCGCGGGGCGCAGCGGGCCGGGGCGCGGGCGGCGGGGGTGCGGGTTGAGGAGGCTGTGATGGTGGCCGCCCGGCTCTTCCGCCGCACAAACCGGCTGCACGTACCCCTGGAATGATACTGAGTCATCCGCGGTGTCCCAGGACAGCCCCAGCTCTGCCCCGCCCCCTCACGTTCTCACCTACCGGGCAGGTGGCCTGTGGGGGGCGCCAGGACTGGCGCGGGGCTTTCGCGGGTGGCAGAGCTGGGGGGCATGGGGCCCACGGAAGCTTCAGTGATGCTGCTCAGCAGGGACAGAGCGGCCAAGGTTGGCCATAGGGCAGGCTGCACGAAGAGACAGACATGTGGAACCTCCCTTCTGGGAGAGGGCACCCTGGTGGGCTGCTGTGGGGAGGGGTTCCCTTTGCCTTCTAGCTGGGTGGTGGGAGTCAGGAAGGACTGAGCTTCCGAGATCCCAGGACAGGAATCACCTGAGGGCACTGATCATCCATCCAGAGAAGTCCTGTTCTGCTCCCATGTGCCTGCTTCCTCCCTCCCCGACCACCCACCCTCCTGCATCTGGCCTCTGCCATCCGGTCCTCAATGCCCTCTGGGGGCCGCTTTGGGAAACACTCACCTGCCACCAAGGCCAGGAGCAGTGGGGCAGCACGGTGGGGCCTCGAAGTCCAAGTTCCATCTCTATCAACAGGAGCTCCCATCAGCCTTTGTTGACCTGCTCCCCCACCCTCTTTTTGAGGAAGCTTGCAAACTGAGAGATGGGATATCTTTGGGGAAGGTTCTCCTTCCACCTCAGTTTCTCCAAGGTACCAGAGGCTTGGGCAGCTGGGCTCGACCCAGAGGAGAAATAGCTGCATTGAGAGCCTTTCTCTGTGTTAGGCACGTTGCAGCTATTTCCTCTTCCACAACTCCATGGGGGTAAATAAATGGTTTAATTCCCCTTTTCCAGATGAACAGACAAGGCTCAGAGGAGCTCAGGGATTGTCTAAGGTCACAAGCTAGACCCACATAGCGGCAGGAAGAGGGGTCCTGTTTCCCCAGAACCTTCCTTCTCTGTGCTGCAAGGATTGGCTGACCAAGGTGGCAGCTGGCTATCCTTGGCAATTCCATGCCACTGGGGAAGAATTAGTAGCTGCTGGCCACTCAGTTATCTGATGACAGTGAGGCCTGGGCCTCAGCTTGTGCTGCCCACCCAGTGCCGCTACCTCTTGTTCTTGCTCCTCTGTGATTTGTGTTTTGCACTCCGATCCCCCTGAGTTCTCCCTTCTGGCCACAGATGTCCCTCAGGAGCCAGCAGATGGTGGCAGCTGATGGGGCCTCCGAAAACACAGGGCCCGGGGCCATGGCTTCCTATGACCACCAGGGGGCAGGGTCTGCCAAGTCTGCAGACTCAAAGGGGAGGTGGGCTTTTCCACATCCTCTGCATACTCAGATCTGAGCCACTCCCAGGAGGGCCAGCCAGGCCTGGATATCAGTTTGGTCACTCAAGACTAAGCTACTCCAAGGGGCTGGCCCAGGTCTGCCCCCTCCTCCCGCCCAGCCTCCTGTGGATCTGGCAGCTAGCATTTCCCCCCATAAGCCATCCTTCCTGATCTCAGCCAGCCTTCCTGCACACCACCAGCCTCTGTGAGCTCCCACTGGCTGCCCCTCTCCAAACACCTCTCTGGGGCCCCAGAACTTTCATGAGCCCTCACTAGCCAGTCTCCTCTTGGGTTGAAGCTGTCCCCTTCCCCACTCCTCTAGCACCAAGAACATCTGCACATCTGGGGGTCAGACTTCCCCAGGCTCTCCTCCAGAGCCAGGTGAGGGAGTGCCTGTTTGCAAACTGGATTCAGGGCCCTCAAGGCCCAGCCAGTGACTTCTCTGGGAGAGAGGGCAAGCCAAAGGCAGCCTTAAGGGCCTCTGCGCTAGGGGGAGCCCAGGAGCAGGTCCTAGGAGGGCAGCTCAGGCCCTTTCTCACCCTCCTGGGACACTTTGGTCCTCCGGTCCTTGCCGCCCCCACGCACCAGCCCTCTACTCACCAGGAGATCCTGCACCACGTTCTTCTAGGCACCTTTCCTGGGACCAGTGCTGGGCTTGCCCCCGCAGCTCAAATGGCTCATGCCCAGGGCTGTGCACCTGGCAGCGCCTCTTTTAGCCACAAGCGGGGCCTTGGCAGCCAGTCTGTGCCCTGTAGTGGCAGCAGGAGCCTCACATTACAGCCAGCCAGCAAGGCTAGCACAGTCCAGCAGGAACCAAGAGGGACTGACTGGAGGGGCGGGAGGGGCAGAGAGCTGCGCTGAGGGCCCCCGAGAGGGAGGGTTTCAGAAAAGTGGAGGGAGACTGCTCTGCCCTCCCTCAGCCCCAGGAGCTTCCTTTGGGGGCTGGGACCCAGGGATGGACGAAAGGGTACGCTTACCTTGGGTGCCAGGTTCCCAACCCCAGTCCCAATCGCAGTGAGGGCTGGGGCCCGAGGGACTTGCTGCTGGCGGAGCCCGCGGGCCGTGTCTGGGGGCCGAGCCCAACTCCATCCCTCAGCAGCCTCCTGCCCGCTGCCGACCGGTGTCAAATTCCAGGCCCGGCGTCACCGGATCCCGGGGTGGGGCCCAGAGAGCCCCCGCCCCGCCCCACCTTTCAAGGCTCACCTGGCCCCTCCACCCGCCGGATCCGGTCCCTACTGGCTCCCTAGGACCCCCGAAGTGGGGGTACGCGCTGAGAGAGGACCCCCCCTCCCCGGATGCAGAGTAGAGATCGCGGGCGGCGGAGAGGCGCGGAGACTGGGAGTTCTGAGTTTGTAGACACGCGATGTAGGGAACTGGGAGGCCGGGCCCAGGGCGGGAGTGAGCGAGGGCGGGGAGGGAGGGATCTGGTCCCGGCGATGGCCCGGGCCGCTTGACGTGCAGACCTGGGGGCCTGGCTGGCCGCTCTGCAGAGACTGTTCTAGGACCCCCAATAACTTTCTCTCCTAACCGACGGTTCATCCGCGTCGGAGCGGCAGGACCGGGCTCCAGGCATTCAAGTCAAGGCCTCCCATGGTTCTCCTCAGGGGGTGCCTGGGGCTGGAAGGGGGTGTGTATGCCTGTGTGAGGGGAGCATGCTTCTCGGTCACCTGGGCTTAGCTGCTGAAGGGGGGGGGTCACGGAAAAAGAACGTTGAGCTGGGGCTTAAAGTAGGACCTGGAGGGTGGCACTTGGGAGGCCTAATTAGGGCAGCTCGACAGGTGGGCTGAGGACTGGGTAACATGGCTGGAAAGGTTCGGCCTTTATTCTAAAGGTGCTGGGGACCACGGAAGGGTCCTACAGTGAGATACACTTTTGTGGGTAACAGCTGCAGAAGGGAGGATAGTTTGGAGACAGGCAGGACAGGACAGGTGGAGATGCAGTCAGGAGGCTGCTGGGAAGAGAGGATGAGGCCCAGACAGGGCTGTGGAGAGCCAGGGTCTGCACAGGCCCAGTCTGCAGGTGACATGCCCTTGTGATATTCCAGTTGGTGCCTGATGGGGTAGGGTGCGGAGGCAGGGTGGACAAAGGTGTGCTTTAGCTTTCTTTGGTCTGGGTTACCAGGTCAGGGGGTGCATTCTGGGGTTTGTGGGAAGGGCAGAGGAGGGCAGGAGCTCAGGAGTTCAGTGCTGGGAAAGGCCTGTGGATTCTCCTAGTGGGAATATTCAGGAAGTGGCAGAACTTGTAGCCTGGAGCCAAGTGGACAGAGCCTCGGCTGGCAATTGGGAATTGTCGACCAACTGACACACAATTTAATGCTGTGGGTGGGGATGAGAGTGCTCAGGAAACGTGTGTAGACCAGCTGTACCCTGGTTATGCATCACAACCACCGCGGATCTTTAAGACCTACCCACATCCGGGCCCCACCCCAGGGTCTGAGTCAGCATCTTGAGGCGCGCAGGTGCAGGCTTCCAGATCCACACAGGTGGTTCTGGTGTGCAGCCAGGACTCAGCACCTCGGCCTTTGTGAGGGGCTTTCATGCAGTGCTGGGGACTGAGGTCAGACTGCAAAGAAAAGCTGCAGCTGGGTCTGTTTGGAGGCTTGAGGGGGCCCTGTGGGACAGGAGGTCAATCTGTGAGCAGCTTGCTGCCATGACTGGCTGCCCAGCTAGGGCGGCTTCCCCAGGGCTTTTTCAGCCAGAGCCACTCATTTTTGGGTTCTGGAGACTGAACCTAGGGACATTCTACCTCCCAGCTGCACCGCCAATGCTATTTTATTTTGTAACAGTCTCCCAAGTACTGGGATGACAGGCATGAGCCACCATATCTAGTTTTAGGGACACCTCTTAAAGCCATGTAGCCTAGGCCCTAGGTACGACTCTAGTGGGTGCCATCCAGGCAGGAAGCCCCTCCCTGTCTCAAGAGCAGATGTAACAGTTCTCAGGCCTGGTTGAGGGGAAGAGCGGGGTCACCCCCTAAGGCTCTAAGGGGGTGAGTTGTGGAGGGGCTATCATCTCTAAGGTTCCCCAGGAGATGCTAGAGCTAGGCTGTGTGCCTTCCTATTCTGTGTGGGAGGGGTGTGGAGGGAGGAAACATGCCTATGAGCCACAGGTGTCAGGAGTGAAGAAAGTCTTGGTCCCTCAGGGCTACAGGCTACCACTGGTGTCTGTCACGAGGCAAGGCTCCAGAGGCCTCTGTAGAGGTGGCTACGCAGGTCCCACACTTGCCATGAGAAATGAAAGGAACCCAAGAGCCTGTGGGCTGGAGAGAAAGGCACTTGGGTTTGGCACAGGAGCTGAGGCCCTGGGTTCTTATTTCTTCCAAGAAAGTCAGAGAAAGCAAAAGGAAGCCAGGGTCAGGGAAGAGCTTTATTGCTTCCATGAAGGCTGCCTGGGATGGCTGCTATGGCCCTGGTAAGGTCCTCTGCCTTGATTCCCTCTGGTCCGCTAAAGGCAGAACCCAAGGGCCTAGCAGTGTCACTGCAGAAACCCAGACCTGTGATAAGTTGTTAAGTCCAGGCGGGGACAGTGTCCTGTGGATCAGGCGTGGGTGGGAGCAGGGCCTTCCCACCGGGCTGGGCCTCGCCGCCTGGGCTTTAAAGTCCTTTCTGCTCGAGCCCAGGGGCTGTCTTCTTGGCTCCAATGGGATGGCTCCAGGGTTTCCTTACAGGATAGCTGGGGGCTGGTGAGTGGGAATACCCCATCTTTTCCCAAAGAAAGGCCAAATAGTGTCATGAGCTGCAAGGGGGCTGGCATGGGATGCTGCCCACCTCCCTGTGGCCCTGGAGTGTGGCACAGGCTGGTCACAGCACTCCCACCCTCCAGGGACTTCAGTGGTACCACTGCCTGATGAGCCCTCTAGTGGGCCTCTTCCTGCACAGCAAGTGGACCAAACTTCACATCTCCAACCTTATTAAAAAATAAATTATCCCTGCCCTCCCCCGCCCAAATCACAAAATGATAATATACCCAACACTGATTGGAGAAATGATTCCGGCAGCAGCCTTGCTGCCTCATGCCCCACCGCCTGCATGCTGGGCCTGCTGGGCACAGCCAGTGGCCTCCTGGCCCGCTGGCTTTAGGGACCCAGGCTGAGAGAGGCGGCATGCTGGTCTCTGAGGCTGGCTCCACACAGGCATAGCTCTGGCTGCCCCGCCAAGGCCTCGCCGCCCCTGTCCTCTTGGCACTGTCCTTCTCTGGGTCTGAAGACTCCTGCGTAAGTGGCTGCTACTTGCTCTGGTGGCTCCTGGGCCTCCGTGGCCAAGCGCTGGGCCCATTCAGATGCCACTGCTGAGGTCAGTGATAACCCGGGCTTTCACCAGCTTCCGCAGAAACTCTTTCTCTCGCTGGATGTTGTGTGTCCAGGACTAGAAAGAAAGGGATGGAGAGGTGATGAGGGAGGCAGCCACTGCCTCATGCAGTCACCACCCTCCAAAGCTCTGCAGGCAGACCCTTGTTATCCCTGTTATCCCTGTGCCTGCAAGACCAGGATGGCCCTGCTGCAGGAAGACACAGCCCATCTCCTCCTCCCCAAGACCGGAGAGAGCACAGCCCTTGCATCCCATCCTTGTTCCTCACAACTGTGCCCCTTGCTTCTTCCAAGTCTGGTGCTGTGAGCTTCCGAGCCCCTGTTTCCTCAGCCTCCAGCCTTCAGCTAGTGCAGAGGCACCTCTGCTCTAGACACCCCGAGGGCAGGCAGGTGAGTCACCAAAGTCCAATAGCAAGGAGGGCGGTGTCATCCTCTGGCCTGATGCCATCCACTCCCTGGGACTGGGGCTGCCGTGGGAATCCAGCTTCCTGGGTCACACAGGCCAGGAGCCTAAGGAACAGAGCCTTGTCTTTTTTTTAATCTTTCACTGACACATAATAATTGTATATATTTAAGGGGTATGATGTGATATTTTGATATATGTATACACTGTGGAATGATTAAACCAAGCTAATTTACATATCCATCACCTCCCATACTTATTGTGTGTGTGTGTGTGGTGAAGACATTTGACTATAGTTAATAAAGGTGTACATTTCTAGAAGAGGCTATTTATTTTTGTAGTACTAGAGATTAAATTCAGGGGTGTTCTACCACTGAGCTGTACTCCCAGCCCTTTTTATTTTTTATTTTGAGATAGGGTCTTGATAAGTTGTGGAGAGCCTCACCTCAAATTTGTGATCCTCCTGCCTCAGCCTCACAAGTAGCTGGGATTACAAGTATGTTCAACTGCAGCAGGTTAGTAGATGCTATTACTGTTAATGTGTAAATTATAGGGAAGATACTGCCTTCCAGGGATTCCAGGGTAGGGTACTTTCCTATAGTACTCTCACCAGGGACCTTGGATGACCAAATCCCTTAAAGAATGCAAAGGCCAAGCCCCATGCAGTATTCAAAAGCCTATAATCAAAAGCTGGGCATGAGCTGGGCGTGGTGGCATATGCTTGTAATCCCTGTGCTTGGGAGGCTGAGAAAGGAGGATCGCACAGGTTCGAAGCCAGCCTCAGCTACTTAGTGAGGCTCTCAGCAACTTAGTGAGACCCTGTTTCCAAATAAAATATAAAATAGGGCTGGGAGTATAGCCTAGAGGTAACAAAACCTCTGGGTTCCACCCCCAGTACCACAAAAAAATAATAATAATAATAAGCTGGGCATGGTGGCATATGCTTGTAATCCCAATATTTGGGGGGCTGAGATAGGAGGATCACAGGTTCAAGACCAGCCTCTGCAGCCTAGACCCTGTTTCCACATAAAAAAATTTAAATTGGGCTAGGGGTGTAGCTTAGAGGTAGAATGCCCCTGGGTTCAATCCCCAGTAGCACACACACACACACACACACACACACACACATACACACACCACCACCACCAACAACAACAACAAAAGGCTTGAATAGAGGAATGAAGGAATGAATATCAATAGCTTTCTTATCCCCAACTGTCCTCTCTGTTGCATCTGTCAGCACTAAGCTCACCACACCTATACTCATGGCCACTATATACCGGTGCTAAGAATTTAGGGCCCTGCCCAGCATCCCTCCCCCCTTTTTACACAGAGTCTCACTATGTCCTGGAGGCTGGCCTTGAACCTGTGATGGGTCTCAGCCTCTCAAATACTGGGACTGCAGGCATGTGCCACCACGCCAAGCTCTGTCCAGCCCTTATTCTGATCTAGTCAACCTCTTTAATCTTCTAAATCTCAACCTGAAACTCAGGCAGTCATGAAAATGCAGCGGTTTCCTATATTTTTCTGTTCTGAACTTTCCTGCAGCTTCATGTGTGAACTGCAAGCCCAGATGCCTTGCAGGACAGCGCCCCTGGCTCCTTCTCAGGTGGCGAGTTTCTTCCCTGCGCTGAACACTGCAGTGTCTTAGATGGGCTTCTTTCTGCCCCCCCCATCCCACTTCTACCTGGTTGACCACACTCCCTAACAAACCCGGAACCCTTCAGATCCTTCAAGGCGCCTGTCATTACAAACTCTCCTTGTTGCAGGACCCTGGCAAATCACCCCCATTCTTTGAACATTCAAGCACCTGGCTGTCTCTGTTTGCCAGGCACAGAGTAGGTGCTCAATAAAATCTGTTGAATGAGATTAAATTTTAGAGGCAGGAAAACAAGATCAGAGGAATAGCAGGGTCAGAATTCACCAAATCAACCAAATATAGACTCCTAAGGCTGTTCCTCTTCCCTCCCTGGGAGAAGCAACCAATCCATAGGTCAGTTTCAAGAGCACCCACTAGGAGTCACTGGGGGGTAACAGGTCAGCAGAGGACTGGGTCTTTGAGAATACTAAGGGATTACTGTTAACTTTCTTAGGTGTGACAATAAGATAGAGTCCTTATCTTTTAGAGCAACTGAATGAAGTATTTATAGCCAGAAGGATATGCTGTCTGGACCTGTTCCAAGTCATAGTGGGTGGGGAGAATGAGAAGGACAGGTGGAACCACACCGGCCAGGGGCTGGTAGCTGGTACCTGGGAGTTAAGTATATTACTCTGTATGCTTATAACATGTTTGGCAATTTTCTTTCATAATGAAAAGTCTGCTCTGGGTGCAGTGCTCAGACCAGGCAATGCCCCCTCTCTGGTACTCTTCTCCTAACCGCCCTCCTTCCATGCAGACAACTTAGGCGCCTCCCAGAGCTCCGCTCTGCTGTGGCAGGGTTCTGGATGCAGATGCCTCCTCCCCTTTTCCCCACTGCACAGTCCATCCTCTCCCCAGGGTTTCTCTCTTCTCTCTTATTATTATTACTTTTTTTGTGGTATTGGGGGTGAAACCCAGGGGCATTCAACTTCTGAGCTATACCTCCAGTCCTATTTTTTATTTTTATTTTTGAAACAGGGTCTTACTAATTTGCAGAGGGCCTCACTAAATAGTTGAGGCTGGCCGCAATGCTGTGATCCTCCTTCTTAGTCTTTCATGTACTAGGATAAGAGTGCATCGCCATGCCCAGCTCAGGGTCTCATTTTGACATCTCCTTTTCCATCTTTCTCTTTCTTTGGCTCCAATTTCCCCATCCAGCCATTGGTATCCTTGAATTCTGCCCTGACTCTGCAGTGTGTGTGTGTGTGTGTGTGTATGTGTGTGTGTGTGTGTGATAGTGGGAATTGAATCCAGAGGCAGTCTACCTCCAAGTTACAACACTAGCCTTTCTTTTTTTTTTTTTAAACAAGGTCTCACAAAGTTGCTGAGGCTGGCCTTGAACCAGCAATTCTCATGTCTCAGCCTTCCAAGTACTAGGATTACACATTACACGTGTGCACTGCCCTGCTCAGCTGTCTCTGCACTGGAAAATCCCAGCTGTGCCTTCCCTCTGTTGGAGCACTCAGAACTCACAGGCTGTGTTGGCAGCTGATTTCTCTGCTGTGGAAGATTCCTCCTGTGGGAACTGCTTCCCCCTCAGCTGCTGCTTGGCCTTTCCCCTCTTCTGCATCTAACCTGCCCTTTTCAGTGCACGCCCTGCCCTGCGGTCTCCACTGTACGCCTCAACTCGCCACTCACTACTGTACCGCTGCCTCCTCCGCCACCCTGGGGAAGGAACTGTTGCCACAGCCAGCAGTATCCAACTGGCACCTCTGGCGGCCACTTCTCATGGACTTAGTGTCCTTGTAAGAGACTCTCAAGAGAGTATGAACACAGAGAGGTGGCCATCTGCCGGCCAGGAAGTGGGACCTCGGCAGACACAGAATCTGCCAGCACCTCTATCCTGGAGACTGCCCAGTCTCCAGGACGGTGAGAAATAAACTCCTGTTCTCTAGTGGCCACACCGTCTGTGGTATTCTGGTATAGCAGCCTGAAAAGACCAGGCAGAGCCGAAAGAGCCCGCTACGGTCCGGATGGTAACAAGCCAGGGGTACGGATGTAAGTCTCGAGAGCAGAGTGAGAGGCTTGTCTGGATGGAACCTCAGCTGATGGTGGCTCTTACAGGACAAAATCTATGCCGTGAGAGAGAACAAGAGAGAAGGTAGGTGAGGTAAGAGGAGCAGTGGAAATGCTGCCTCCGGAACCGAAGCAGGAAAAGGCGATCAACTTTGTGAAGTGTGGTTCTGTGCTGGGCGAGGCGGCACCTAGAGTCCCAGCTGCTGAGCAGGGGGAGGCAGGAGGATCACAAGTTCGAGGCCAGCCTGGGCAACTTAGTGAGAACTTGTCTCAGAATAAAAAAGGGCTGAGGGTGTAGCGCAGTGGTAGAGAACCCCTGGGTTCAATTCTCAGTATGAAAAAACAAAAACAAAAACAAAAAAAGTGTTTCGAGCTGGGCACAGTGGTGCACACTTATGATCCCAGCTACTCAGAAGGTGGAGACAGGAGGGATTTTGCAGGTTCAAGGCCAGCCTAGGCAACTTAGTGATACTGGGGATGTAGCTCAGTGGTAAGTGCTTGACTACTCTGCAAAAGACCTGGTTTAATCCTCAGCACTGCAGAAACCAACAACAAAAACAGTGTCTGAGAGACGATGACAGAGGACCCATGTCTACTTGATCTGGCAGTCTTCAGGTAGGGCACGGGCGACCTGAGTCCCTGAGGAGGGGGAGCGAGGCTGAACGGAGGTGAGGACTGCGGAGGAGGTCCTCCAGTGGGAGCCACTGAGGCCCTTGCTCAGCTTCGGCTTTTTTGTTGGAGGGAGGGTGGTTGGGAACTTGTGGTGTGTGAAGCTTAGGAAATGGCGTGGGGTGAGGGGGAGGCTGGAGAGGCAGGAACGAGGGCTAGTGGAGACAGCATCGCCAGCACCATGGAAATGCAAACCTGCACAGGTGAGGGTCTCCTCCAGCCACCCCAGCCACCTGGGTGGAGGGGCAGAGTCGCTGCCCAGTCGCCAGCCCAAGATTTCCAGGCCTTGGGCTGGTCAGGGAAGGCTAGCTGCCAAAGCCAGGTGTGAGTGAGCAGGGGCTGGGTTTTCCAGAGGGGATCCTCACTGTGAAGGCAGAGAGCAGAGGAGGCTGGCTGAGTGTGGGGCACCGGAACCTACCTGTGCAGAAGGACCTCCTGGGAGCCATGCTGGGTGACGGAGAGCGCCGTGCTGGGCCACGGGGCAGGGTGGAGTGATGGGCCTTTCTGAGACCGAGGGGCAAAGCTTACCGTGGGTTGTGTGAGGGGCAAGGGGGCCAGCTAGGGGAAGGCAGTGATTGTGGGAGAGGACGAGTTAAGCCGGTGCCAAGACCAGCCTGCAATGGCGGGGTTGCAGCAAAGAGGCCCCTTGGAGGGAGAGCGTTCGGGGGGAAAGGGGTGCTGGGGAGAGGGCCACACAGGAATTGGGTGGTGAGAGGCCTGCCTGGGGGGGCTCCAGGGTTGCTACTGCTGGCTCGTCCCTTTGCCGTGTACTTGTACCCACGTAGTCAGAGCCTGTCCTCTGTGCTGGAAGCACCCCCCCTCTGCCCCCCACACCCAGCCCGAACCTCTTTGATGGCTGCCATGCGCACGGTCTCGTAGTAGTGCAGGGGTGCATTGGGCGTGCTCATGTCGTAGCCAAAGCCGGCGACCGCCACCTCATCGCAGCCGTGGAGCGCCATGGTCACCGCCACACTGCCGAGGGTCGGGATGTTCTGGAGGATGGGAAAGGAGGCGTGCCGCGGTCAGGTGACCGCGTAAGCTCCCCAGAGCTGAGCTCCAAAGATGACACCTCTTCCCCTCAAAACCATCTTCCGGGACCACTGCCACCTGCCCCTCCTTCCTCCCAAGGCACCTCAGGCGCGGTCTTCCCCGGGGCGAGCCCTCACCCCCCGGCCCATGAGGCCATTGTTGAAGGGCAGTCCGATGAGGGTGAAGGCGGCCTCCTGGATGAAGTATGGGTTGAGGATGCGGATCTCGGGGGGCTCCTTGGGCACTCGAGTGGCCACGGATTTCCAGAAGCCGTCCGATGCACTCTGTGGACACAGTGAGAGGGCGTGAGCGGGGCACACGGCTGAGGACCCGCCTGGGTGAGCTGTGGGGCTCAGAGTGTGCACAGGGAAACAAGGGAACGAGGCAGGGGAGGGTACGGAAGGGGACCTGGGGCCTGTGGTAACCAGCCTCTCCTCGGTGCAGTGGGCGCGGGGGGGGGGCGGTGATGGGAGGGCGAGCACGTGGCGGGCACGCAGTGAGCCGCGGGGCGGGGCAGCGTCACAAGGCCGCTCGGGCCTGAGGGGTCCTGGGCCACAGGAGGGCTCAAGGGTCCGGCCGTCCCGCTTGCCCACTGCAGGGGCTGCCCCCACCCCACCAGGAGCCTGCCCTCCTATCTGCTCTGCTGAGCTCCACCTTTCTTGTCCTGTCTCCTGGCTCTCTCCGTCAAGGGTGCTAAGGCACAGAACAGCAGGGCACTGAGCCCCAGTTCTGACACTGACCTGTGTTGGGCGACTTCAGCTTTGCTAACTATAAAATGAGGCCACTCTCTCCTCAGGGATCACGGTACCGTGGTCAGCATTTGACATCCCAGCGTCCGTTCCTGGGCCACAACCTCTGCTCCTTTTTTCTTTTTTTGTGCTAGTGGGGATTGAACTCAGGGGCATTTGATCATTCAACTATGCCCCAAGCCCTATTAATTTTGAAACATGATCTTACAAAGTTACCATGTGCTGGCCTCCATCCTCTTATCTTGGCCCCCCAAGTAGTAGGATTACAGGCATGCACACAACGTGTGTCTGGCTAACCTTCTCTTTTTAACCCTATTCCTCTTGCCCGACCACAGGAAAACTTATGGTCCCCCCCCACCCCCTGCAGCCTTTTTTGGTCTAGAAATAACTGAAGGAAATAACTTCAATCACTGTCTTTGGGGGGGGGGTTTGAACCCAGGGGCATCTAAGCTATACCCCCATCCCCTTTTCTCTTTATTTTGAAGCAGGGTCTCATGAAGTTGCTGAAGCTGGCTTGGAACCTGTGATCTTCCTGTCTCAGCCTCCCCATCCTGGGATCACAGGTGGGCACCATGGAATCTGGCCCCACTGGCTGCCTTGTGCACTCCTCAGCATGCTGCCCCTTGTCCTCCCACTGTCCTAGTCGGGGAAGCTCCGACCTTGGCATCAGTCCATCCTTCCCCTTCTTCTACCCTTTCAGCAGGGCTCCTGAGTCCTGCCGGAGGGAGCCACAGCCAAGCCTGCAGCTGGAGGCATCATCGTGGACTCCAACGTGTAATTTCCAGTACTTTTTATTTGTCTAGAAAGCCTAAAGGAATCAACTAAATTTAAAGTGAATGAGATCATTTAGTATACCAGGAGAGAACAAGGACTACATATAAAGAGACTCCACTTGCAAGCATAACAAAAATATCAAAATTAAACCATAAACTTCAGAAATGTGTGAGAATTAAAGGAATAAAACTATAGTCCTTTATTAAGAGATAAAGAAACTGAGTGTGGTGGTGCACATTTGTAATCCCAGTACTTGGGAAGGTGAAACAGGAGGATAGTAGTCTCAAAACCAGCCTCAGCAACTTAGTGAGCCCCTTTGCAACTTAGTGAGACTCTGTTTCCAAATAAAGGAGTGTAGCATGGAGGTAGAAGGCCCCTGTGTTCCATCCCCAGTAGCGCATGCATGCACGCGCGTGCGCGCGCACACACACACACACACACACACACACACACACATAACTTTAAAAATGGAAGGCACCCAGGCATGGTGACACACCCTTGTAATCCCAGCATTTGGGAGGCTGAGACAGGAGGATTGCAGTTCATGGACAGCCTCAGCTACTTAGTGAGGCCCTTTGCAACTCAGCAAGACCCTGTTTCAAAATAAAGAATAAAAAAGTAGGGCTGAAGATGTAGCTCAGAGGTAGAATGCCCCTGGATTCTATCCCCAGTACCACACACACAAAAAGGAAGACAAATCAATGTACGGTTATGATAAAGCACCACCATCAGGGGGAACAAGTGCTATGCAAAGATTTGCCAATCAGCCTTCGATCCTCACACCACACACACACACACACACATACACACACAATACTAGATGATTAAAAAAGCAAAATAAAATTTATATGTATATTTTATCACTAAACTTTCCAAATATTAATGCAATAGAATAAAAGATTTTGACTTGGCAAATATTGTGTTTTGATACATCAAAAAATAATAAGGAGCTGGGTGTAATTGTGTACACCTGTAATCTCAGTTTTTCAGGAGACTGAGGCAGAAGGATTCCAAGTATGAGGTCAGCCTCAGCAACTGAGTAAGACCTTGTTTCAAAATAAAAAACAGAAAGGGCTGGAAGTGTAGCTAAGTGGTTAGAGCACCCCTGGGTTCAATCCTCGGATCCACAATAATAAGGGCTGGGAATGTAACTCAGTGGTAGAGTGCCCCTGTGTTCAATCCCCAAAACTGCAGAATAACACACATGCGTGCGTACACACACACACACACACACACACACACACACACACACACAGCAAAATTCAAAATTAAGGGAAACAAAAAAGTGAAGAAAATTGTTACAAATAAGTTCAGTGTGTGTGTGTGTGTGTGTGTGTGTGTGTGTGTGTTACTGGGGGTGGAACCCAGGGGCTTTCTATCTACCTCTGGGCCACACTTCCAGACCTATTTTCTATTTTATTTGGAAACAGGATCTCACTAAGTTGCTGGGAGACTCACTAAGTAGCTGAGGCTGGTTTTGAACCTGTGCGATCCTCCTGTCTCAGCCTCCCAAGCGCGGGGATTACAAGCGTGTACCACCATGCCTGGCTAAGTTCATATTTTAAATACTCAGGAAAACATAGGGATAATAAGTATGAAAATTAACTCGTGACAGAAAATGCACATTGAGATGACCAGATGCCAATCCGTACCTACTAAAACATGTACATGCATGTGTATCATCTAGACACCTCAGTATCGGTGGTAGTATGCCGAGGTAGACTCCTCCTATCTTCCTGTAGTAAAATTTGGTACAGCCTTTCTATAAAAAGCAGTCTGAAAGTATGTACCAAAGGCTTCAAAGACGTTTACACTTACAACCTCCAAATTTCCGTGTGTGTGTGTGTGTGTGTGTGTGTGTGTGTGTGAGTGTGTGTGTGTAGTACTAAGGGTTGAACCCAGAGGCGTTCTTTCAGCTACATTCCAGCCATATTTTATTTTGAAACAGGTCTCACTAAGTTGCAGAAAGCCTTGCTAAGATGCTGAAGCTGGCCTCTAACCTGAAATCCTCCTGTCTCAGCTTCCAAGTACTAGAATTACAGGCATGCATCACCACAACTGGCTAAATTTCCCATTTATGACCAGAAATTTTTTTTTCTTTTTTGCGGTACTGAGGATGGAACCCAGGGGTATTCTACCTCTGAGCTACACCTCCACCAGCCCTAGGGGCATTCTACCTCCAAGTTACACCCCCAGCCCTATTTTTTATTCTTTATTTTGAAACAGGGTCTCACTGAGTTGCAAAGGGCCTCACTAAGTAACTGAGGCTGTCCATGAACTGCAATCCTCCTGTCTCAGCCTCCCAAATGCTGGGATTACAAGTGTGTGACCACACCCGGCCTATGATCAGAATTTCAGTGATGACCTTTGTAAAAGTCTATTTTTTGTTTTGTGTTGATGGGTATTGAACACAGGAACATTCTACCTCTGAGCCTCACCCCGAGCCCAATTTTATTTTTTATTTTGAACAGGGTCTTACTACATTACTGAGGCTGGCCTTGAACCTGTGACCCTCCTGTCTCAGCCTCCCATGTACTAGGATTGCTGACTGGCATGTGCCACCACACCTAGCTTAAGTCTCTTTATTACTTTGTTATTTATAAGAGTGGAAAACCAGGGGGGAAAACCCAAAAAATTTGAAGCAGAGGTTTGGTTAAATTATACATTTATACATTTATATAACGGAATGTCATAGACATCAATATTGTCTTCTTAGCTTTTTTTAAATGGATGTGCCATAATTTGTCCTCCGCTATTTGACATCTAAATTGCCAGGTGTCTCTCCTTCCTCCACCATCCATCCACATCCCATGCCAGAACCTGGGAATCAACTTCAGATTCTCCTCCACTTTGGGGCCCATCCTGTCCTACGGCTCTAGTTCTTTGATTCTGTCTTCTTAGAACCCCACAGGTCCAGGCCTTGCGTCCAGTGCCACGGCTACCCTCTCAGGTCCAGGTCTTCTCATTCTCCCATCTGGACTCTCAGAATCACGGTTAGTCTGGGAGTGACCAGAACATAAGTGATAAACAATAAATAACTGGTGAATTCCATTCACTTCTTCAATATATACCTGAGTCCCTAGAATGAGTGCCTTCTGCCTCCACTCTGCCAGAATGGCCCTCCACTGACAAATCAGATCACATCCCTTCTGTGTGCCCCTCCACTTTCAGTCTCAGTGGGCACCTCTGGGCTGCTACTCGGTGTCTCTAATACCCTCCCTGGCTCTACCATGTGACCCATCCTGCCCTCACCCCTGCACCCCAAGATAAAATTGACCTCTGGCCCCTGAGAGGTGCTAAAATACAAACCCTTAGTCCTGGGACTCAGCTTCTGTTTGGAGGACAGTTATATTTACCTCATGGGCAGCTGGAAGAATTAAATGCCACAATTCAGGTCAGCCACTCGCCAGTGGTTTGCAGGGACCCTTGGGCAGGGCTCCCATCCCATCCACTTGAGCAGCCCAGGGCTGCGCTCACTGGCAGCAAGGAGGCGCTAGCGAGTGGCCCAATGTGATGAGCCGTGACACCCACAGCAAGCAGCCCCCTGCTAACCCTCTGCTGTGGCTGCCCTTCATGGGCTGTGCCAGCCACCCTCTTCACACTTCTCCACAGTTCTTGCTCTGGCAGGCACTTTCTGTCCTTTGTGGGTTGGTCAACTCAAAGCCTAGGCTCTTGGGGCAAACTTCTCTCAGTCCCCCAGGCTGAGCGAGCAGCCAGTTCCAGTTGCCCGGTCCTTTCTGTGGCTCTGGGAGAGCAGTGTGTGTGAGGTAAAGGTAGAGCTGTCAGGAACCGGAGGTGGAGAAATGGCGAGGCTGGGCAGAACTTGGGGAGGCCCCCTGGGTGGGCCGTCGGGGCGCTGGGAGGAATGGCAGGTGCCGGCGTGCCTGAGACAAGCGCAGCAGAGCCCCGTCCCGAGGCCCCAACAGTTCCCACCTAGGGCTCTGCCTGTGCCTGTCCCCCACACTCCAAGGGTGAGGAGACAGCACAGGAGCAGGAGAGCCAGGAATGGGCATGGCCAGGGCTGTGCGAGGCTCGAGGCTGGTTTTGTAGACATTATTTATATCTCTTTACCTCCCTTCCACAGGTACAAACAAGGAAGGATGTTTAAGGTGGCAGAGCCTGCCAGTGGCCGTGCCTAGATCCAAACCTGAGTGACGTGGCTCTGAGATGAGAGTCCTCTCTGCCACACCATTTACAACATCACTACCCCCCCGGGAGTCTGCGGCTTGAACTGTAAGATGAACAACTCCCACCACCTTCCGACAGCCCTCAGGTGAGTCAGGGGCCACTGAGTGACCCATTTTATGGAGGGGCCTGGCCAGGGCACACGCAGCTGGTGAGAATCTGAGCCGTGTTCAGCTGTAGAACCTGGCTCTCCCCTCACACGAGGCGCTGGCTCTGCCACAGTCCTCTGGATCTTCCCATGTGGTGAAAGTCCTGCCTCGAGTCACTATTCGAAACTATAGGAAATTAGCTTATGACCTCAGATCCCCTTGAGAGTCTGAAAAAAGCTCCAGTGGGGAGGGGCAAGCTACAGCGTCTTCCACCTTCAGTCCTTCTGGGAGGAGGAATGACCAGCGCACTGCCTAGATTTGAGGATGCTGAGCGCGTCACGTTTCCTAGTATGAGGGGCGGAGTCTCTTGCACACATGCACACGTGCACGCATGTGCTGGCTTCCTGCTCTGCCCCAGTGGGGAAGCTGGGAGCAGGTGCTCTGAATTCAGACTGTTTGAGGGTAGCGTTGGAACCCTGGGGGAAGGGGCTCCTGGGCTTAGGGCTCAAGCTCCTGGCACAAGTGACAAGTCAGTGCTCCTCTTCTTCCTCATCAGTCACTGTCCTCGAGCAGAGCTCCCTCAGGAATCTCAGGGCAAGGAGAAACAGAGACCACGATGTGATCTGAGCATTGGTTTTCTCCAGCCATAAATATATATATATACTGGATACCAACAAAACCTCAGGCTGTTTTTTTTTTAAAAACAAACAAACAATAAAACCCCTATGGTTCCTTTTCTCAGAAAACCGTACTCAGGCTCAGGCACATAACCTTTGCATACCACCGCACAGGCTTTGCATGTGGAAACCCGGGGCTCACATCCCCATCCCCATCTCTGTGACCCCGGGGCACATCACATCATCTCTTTAAGCCTCAAGTTCCTCTTGCATAAAATGGGGATGACAAGATCTACTTCCCAGAAGGTTGAAAGGATTAGATGAGATGCTGTGTTTATGGTATCTGGCTCAGTGTCTGGCATGAAGTGAGAGCGCAGTAAATCTTACCTATGATGACTGAGTGTTGCTGAAACCGAGAGACCGGAGCCAAGGGTGTGGTCGACAATGCCAGCCACCACAGAAAGGCCAGCACTCACCCACACCTGTGCAGGCCCACACCTGCTCACATCCAGGCACTCGAGTGGGGAGCCAGGGTTCCCCTCTGGCCTCGCAGGTGGGCAGTGGGTGCGGGAGGCCTGCCACCAGCAAAGTCCTGACCCACCAGGTTTGTGCCTACAGGGTCCACATTTGGCCCGTGGCCTCTTACACCTCAGTTCTCCAGTCCGCAGGAGGCAGGACACAACAGCCAGGAGGCCTACCAGTCAGTCAGTGCTGCTGCTGTTGCACGGAGGGTTGCATCTCCCCTCTAGGCCAGTGACCGGCTGCATTCCTTGCTGAGTCCTCCTCCTCCAGGAATGTCCCTGCCTAGTCAAGTCTGGGCCAGCTCTCCTGACTGGAGCTGCGTCTCCTGCTGATGCAACCTACTCGACTCCCATCAGTCGGAACAGCCAGGAGCAAAAGGGACCCAATATGGGAAGAAAGCGCCTTCCCTCAGGCTCCCCGTCAACTAGTTCCACTGCGGGGTGCTCCTCCCGGGAGGTCTGGGAATACAGATCATCACTGTCTGCTTTTCTGTAGCCAAGAGTTGGGCGGATGCGGCCACTCCTGTGCTCCCCACACTGCTGCGCCAGGGCAGGCCATGGCCTCTCCTGGGGCCACTCTAACGGCCACCATCTTCCTTCCTCCCGTTCAGTCACAGCCCTGCATGAGTCTGATCTTGGCACTTTCAGTTTTAGAATTTTCAGTGGCTCCGTGCTGCCGAGAGAGCGTAGGTCTGGGTCTGAACCCTGACACCCCAACTCCTTACTCTGCTGAGGCAGGTTCTTTATGCTTCCTAAGTCTCATTATCCTCATCTATGGAACAGGTGCTAATACTCGCTCCTACTTTATAGTGTTTTTGTGTCATGACAATGAAATCATATATAAAAGGGATGTCTGGCTCAAAGTCAGCTCTTGTTAGCTTTTGCTTCTTAGTCCTCAAGAAGAAGAGTCCGAGCTCCCTGATGTGACCTTTGCTATAAGACCCTCCATCCTCTGTCCAGTGTCCTCAGCTCATCTCCGGTCACTGGCAGCATGTCTATGCAGGTCCATTCCTAAAACCTGTAGGGTCAGGGACAAATGGATGTCAACATAATTACATGTCTAAAACTTAGACTTCAGGTATTTTAGGGTCATAATCAAGCTGTTAAATAAAATATAGTTGCTGAGACAGGAGGAGCACAGGTTTGAAACCAGCCTCAGCAACTCAGTGAGGTTTGCAAAAAACTTAGCAAAACCCTCTTTCCAAATAAAAAATAAAATAGGGCTGGGAGTACAGCTTGGAGGCAGAATGTCCCTGGGTTCAATCCTGAACACCACTAAGTAAATAAATAAATAAAATAGTCTATCTGATCTAGAAGGCCAGGTTGGAATTTCAGTGCTGACTATGGAGATGTGTGCTGGAGCCCTGGTGGCATAGGGAGCTGGCTGCAGCCCACCTCTCACCGTGGTCCCCTCCCACACTGTGAGAACCGTACCTCTGTGGGTGGACTGCGCCCTGCACATCCCAGCTCTGCTCACGCCTCTGCAAAGGGCCCTCCTGGGGCTAGGGTTGCATTCTGCTCTCAGGAGGATGTAGGCAAGAAGTCTGGAGGTCTCCAGGGCCTGGCAGTGCCTTGCAAGGGTGGATGGGCCTGGGGCACTCCTCTGCACTCCATAGCAGAGGGCGTGGATGGAGGCAGCCCCTGCCCAGGTCTAAGGGTGGCACTATACCATGTGGCACCTCAGTTAGACTGACTCACCTTTAGCTCACTACGTGCATCACATGCTTTGCCAGAGCTGTTCTCTGTGCCCGAAGTTCTCACACCCACCTGGCCGGCTTCTATCAGAAGCTGAAGCAAACAGCCCAGTTAAGACCTGCCGCCTGCCTATATAAGCATCCTGGAGGACAAGAAACGGGATGGCTTCTTCTCCCTGTGCCCTGCTGTCCTCCCTGGCATGGCCACTCCTGGCTCTGTACCTGGGCACTCGGCCTGGCGGGCAGGCAATGCTTACCCTGCTCGATCTCACTTCTCAGAGTGACTGGCATTGTGCATCCAAGCGCTGGCGTGTGTACTGTCCCACTCCGTCCTTACAGTACTCACACAGGTGGCTATGGCAGGGGAAGAGCCTGTTTCAAATCCTAGCACTGAATCCTTCCTCCCACACGAGGAACAAGGGGGAGCGTGGCCACGATGGCTGGTCCAGTGCCTGCAGCCTCTGCAGGGTGACTACATGTCTGCCTCGAGTCCACCCAGCCAAGGAACCATAATTTACACCATAACTCCAAACATGTTTGGGTTTGGCTACTGTTATGGTTTGGATCTGGACTGTCTCCCCAGAGCTTGTGTTGAGGGCCTGGTCTCCAACGCAGTGGCGTGGCTTTGGGCAGTGACTGATCACAGGAGCTCTGACCTCAGGAGCGGACTCACCCACTGGTAGCTGAAGGGACCCCTGGGCCGGGATCTGGCTGAAGCAGCTGGGTCCCTGCGGGCGTGTCCTTGGGGATTGTATCTGGTCCCTGGGCCCTTCCTCCACCTCAGCTGGGCGGCTTCCCTCCCCGGTGGCCTCCAATCTGCCATGCCCTCCACCTCACCTCTGGCCTAAAGCCACGGAGTGGCCGAGCACAGACCCAGACCTTGAAATCAGGAGCCATGACCCAGCTTCCCTCCTTTAAGTTGCTTTTCTTAGGCATTTGTTACAGTGGCGAAAAGTTGAACACAGCTGGGCTTTCCTTCCTTTCCGGGGTCACAGGAGCTCTGGTACCAAATGCAGTTTTCCTTCCAAAAACCATGTCCCCTTTAATACTCCAACCAGTGGCCTTTAAGGGCGCCAGTCACTTCACTCTCACCAATGTTTTATATTATGGTTTACTTATTTTTGTGGCACCAGAGATTGAACCCAGAAGCATTTTACCTCTGAGCTACACCCTGACTCCTTTTTATATAAATTCTTTAAATTTACTTAAAAAATTTTTTTTTTGTGTGTGTGTGGTTCGGGGGAGAGAACCCAGGGCATACTACCTTTGAAATGCACCCAGCCCTATTTTATTTTTGTTTTGAAAGAGGGTCTCACAAAGTTGTTGAGCACCTTGCTAAGTTGCTGAAGCTGGCTTCAAACCTATGGCCCGCCTAGCTCAGCCTCCCAAACACTAGGACTGCAGGTGTGTGCCACCAGGCCTGATCCCTCTTTATTTTTACTTTGCAACACAGTCTCACTGAGTTGTTGAGGCTGGCCTCGAACTTACAATACTTGTCTCAGCCTCCCAAGCACTGGGATTCTAGCAGTGTGCTACCACACATGGCCTGTATTATAATTTAAACACATTCTTCAATGTGATAGGTGACAAAGGGCACCTGTGGCCTGCACACCACGGCTCTGACTGCCAGGCAGGTCACACACGTCTCTGAGGTTGATTTGCCTTTTTTCTTCCTGTGAGATCTCTTCTTGATTATTCTCATAATAATGACCCAATGTTTGTCATATTTTATTTTATTTTTTTGTGGTACTGAGGGTGGAACCCAGGGGCTTTTCTACCTCCAGGCTATACTCCCAGACCTATTTTATACTTTATTTGGAAACAGGATCTCACTAAGTTGCTGAGAGCCTCACTCAGTAGCTGAGGTTGGCTTTGAACCTATGCGATCCTCCTGTCTCAGCCTCCCAAGCGCTGGGATTACAAGTGTGCGCCACCACGCCCGGCTGTCATATTTTCTAAACATACTTTTCAAAGTTGTAAGGTATGGTCTTTTGCTTGTTTAAGTTTTTGTGTGTGTGGTACTAGGGATGGAACCCAAGGGCATTCTACTTCTGAGCTGCACCCCCAGCCCTAGTTTTTAGTCTTTAGTTTGAAACAGGTTCTCACTAAGTTGCAGAGGGCCTCTAAGCAGCTGAGACTGGCCGCGAACCGCGATCCTCCCGTCTCAGCCTCCTGAGCACTGGGATTACAAGCGTGCACCACCACGCCCCACTTGCTTGGTCAAGTTTGCACATTGTCAGATTAAATTTCTTCAAGCCCTTCTGTACCGTACAAGTTCTTCCTCTCCTGGGATTTGATTTCCATTCTATTTTCCTCAATATTTCCTTTGGTTGTATTTTTCTATTTTACTTTTTAGTCCATTTGAAGTCTATTTTGATGCCTGCTATGAAGGGAGGGTCAAAATCTTTTTCGAAAGCTATATTTGGACAAAGCAAAGAACAAAAGAGGCGTCAGCTTGGGGCGGACCGTGTGATGTTGTCGGAAAGCTCAGAGGCAGAGCGCCAGGGACTGTTTAGTTTTCATCTTTTTTAATCAAGGAGAATGATCTTGGAACTGCAGAAAGAAGATTAAACATGGTGAAGAGGACAGAGGTTCCCAGAGGAGGTAAAGGTCTGACTCCAAAGAATCGTCTCCAGGGCAGGGAAAACCCAAGGCGCCTCACTGCGAGGATGAGCACAGAATACCTGGCTCCTCACTGCCTCACTCTGGCCTCAGTTTCCACATTTGTTTATTCATTTAAGTATGCCAGCTATGCTTCCAACACTGTTCGGGGTCTGGGCTTACAGAGATAAAGAAAACAATTCCTGCCACCCAGAGGCAGTTAAGAGGAGCGTGTAACACGGCCCTGGGGTGTTAGAAACAGAAGCTGTTTCTAATAGATAGGATACACATGGTGGGATCGCCAGAGTGGAGTACACTTGGGTACACGACAGAGTGGCAAGGACAAGGGGGGCGCTGTGGGGGCCAGCTTGTGCGGTGCTGTGCTACGGAGTTTGGACTGTATCCTGTCGGCCAGTGGTTCTCACACTTATGTCTGCATCTGAGTCACCCTGTTGTAACAGACTGCTGGGCCCAACCCGAGTTTCTCATTCAGAAGTTTCTTTTTGTGTGTGTATGTGTGGTATTGGGGTTTGAACCCAGGGACATTCTACCTCTGAGTTGCACCTCCAGAGCTTTTTTACTTTTTTGGTTTGGGAACAGGGCCTCACTAGGTTGCTGAGGGCCTCACTAAGTTGCTGAGGCAATCCTTGGACCTGTGATCCTCCTGTGTCAGTCTCCCAGAACTGGGATTACAGGAGTGCACTACCACACCTGGCTCCCAGCCCTTTTCATATTTTGTTTTGAAACAGGTTCTCACTACGTTGGGGAGAGTCTCACTACATCCCTGAAGCTGTATTAAACTTCCAATCCTCCTGTCTCAGCCTTCCAACTACTGGGGTTACAGGCATGTGCCACCAAGCCCGGCTCGTTCAGAAATTCCAAGGTGGACCCTTTCCCAGATGACAAGTTTCCAGGTGACATCGATGTGCCTGCCTGAGAATAAACATTGAGAACTGTTGTACCTAGGCAAGGGCAACCATTAGGGACGAGGATGAACTGAATGGGGAGCACAGTTAAAAAGCACAGTTCTTTTGAGCACAGATGTGGAGAGTAATTTGGAGGGAGACCCAAGTGGAGTCAGGGAGGTAGGAAGTTGCTTAAACAGTCTAAACAAGACATTTGTAGAAGGAGTATTCTCCAAATGTAGTCTCCAAATACATTTGTATTTGGAGACTGAATAGTGGGCCACAGAGGGCAAAGGAGATGGTGGAATCCAGATGTTTCCCAGGCTTGGGGCTGCAGGCCCGTGAGCACCAGGGACCACTCCAGAACCCAGCGCGCACCCTGCGCACAGCAAATGCTCCGTGGATGTTTGCTCACAAGGCGCTCCTGTAAAAGGAGGGCAGAGGTTGGGTCCACTGGACTGAGAATCAGAAGGTCCCTGCCAGTAGGAAGATGGGTGTGGAAGCCAGCCTGGAGGAGCGAGAAATAGAAGGGGAAAAGGGGAAGGATGCTGGGACACGTTTCCCTCCCTCCTTTCCTCTGTCTGTCCATCCTGAGATTCTGGGGATTGAAGCTAGGGGCATTCTACTTTTCAGCCATACCCCCAGCCCAATTTTATTCCTATTTTATTTTTTATTTTGAAACAGAGTCTCACTAAGTTGCGGAGGCTGGCTGTGGACCTGTGGTTTCTCTTTCTCAGCTTCCCAAGTGCCTAGCTGTGACTCTTTTCTGAAAGGAAAGGAGAGGGGAGAGGTGAACATAGGCTAAAGGGCGGGCTTTTGTTGTTAAGTGAGAGAGACCTGGGCAAACAGGTGTGAGAGGGGACGCGGTGAAGAGGTGGGAAGGAGGTAAACGAGGGAAGGCAACTCCTGATGACGTGCTTGGCGGGTGAGCGCCGAGGAGAAAGCAGACCCTGAAGAGAAGAGCCCCAGGAAGGAGGCCAGAGGAGGCACGTAGGGAGGACGCGGGGACACTCGGAAACCAGAGGCGGGAAAGTTCTCAACTGAATGTTGAGAATGATGGTGAATTCCTGAATGATGGTGACCTTTATTTTCCCTGACTTTATTTTCCCGAGAAGACCAATGACCTACAAACAGGAAGTGGCCCCAAGATGCTAGAAAAGTAGCACCATGGCTTACCACCTCATCTGCTATTTCGCTCTCCATGGCAACATTCGGTCCCTGCTACTAGACTGGCTGGTGCAGAGAAAGGCAGAGAGGAGGGGCGCGCCCAGCGAGCAGGCGGCGTTTGAAGCATGGGGCTTCACGTGACTTTGGCGACCGACTTGAATTAATGAACCAAAGAGTGAATGAGACGTGCAATGGTTAAAGCAAGCCACCTTCGGTCTAAATGTGCCTCTCCCACTCACAAGTGCTCCTGGTACCTGCCTGGCCGGCATTGATGGTTGGTGGAGATAGCTGTGCGCAAGTCACGTAGCCCAGAGCCTGGTGTGGGGGAACCTCGGCTCACAGCAGCTCTTCCCATCCTCCTAGGCCGCAGCAGGTAGGAGCTAATCATGGAGGCTTCTAAGCAGGAAGGTATGTGGTCAGGACAGACTTATTTCTCAAGTCTGTCCTTGAGTTTAGACTCTAGATTCAGCTCTATGACTTAACTAGCCGTGAGGCCTTAAGCAACTCACCCTCTTGGTGCTGCAGCTCCCCTAGGATGGGACCATGATGGTACTGTCTACGAGGCTCTTCATGAGAACTGTATGAAGGAGCGCAAGGAAAGCTGGAGAACGAGGAGCTTAATCAATGACAGCTATGCTGATGACGGAAGGAGGAGGCAGGGAGGGAAAGAAGCAAGGGAGAGGGACTGAAGGCCAGGCGGGAAGAAGAGCACCGCAGTGACAGTTACTGTGAGGCAGAGTGACCCAAAGGTCACGCAGGGCAGCGAGGAGGACGGAGGGTCGTGCCCTGAGCCCAATCCTGAGTGATTTTTCTCTGTAGCAGCAGTGGTCAGGAGGTGGCCTGTGGAGGAAGTGTGACGTCCTCCAGCTCTAGCAGGGAAGTGACACGGGAGGAAGAGCTGTGGCCGCTGGAGATGCCTGCCAAGAAAGCACCTGTGGGCCTGAGGCTTGCCTCAGAGGTGTGGAGGGGAGTCTGGGTGCAGCCAGGTGTTGGCCCTGACCCGAGCCTCTTCTTCTGGGCACCTCCTGGGCCCCTCCAAGTCCTCTCAGACCCAAGCAGAGCAGAGACTCAGGTGCAGACAGTCATGTAATCCCCAGCTTGGGCCTGGTCCAGCAAGGCCGCACATTTGGAGAGCTGGTGGCCCTGCTTACCCTGTGGATTTCCCAGACGGCTAGCTCAGCCCTGCTGCTATTTGTCAGGAGGCTCCTGTCTCCCCCTCTTTGCCTGGCCTCTGACCCCTGACCTCAGGTCACCAGCTTGGCCAGGCCCTGCAGCGTGAACAGAAAAATGCCTGCAGGACTGCGCTGTAGCTCAGTGGTAGAGCGCTTGCCTAGCATGCGTGAGGCCCTGGGTTTGAGCACAGCACCACAAGAAAAGAAAGAAGAAGAAGAGAGAGAGAGAGAGAGAGAGAGAGAGAGAGAGAGAGAGAGAGAGAGAGAAAGAAATGGGAACTTTTCTAACATGCCTGCAAAGGGGCTTTTCTAATAGTAACAACAGCTACCAATAATAGCAGACAACATTAATAACTGCCCCAGACTAAGAGCTTGCTATGTTCTCTGGGCAACATGTTTCTGTCCCATTTAATTTTTTTTTTTAAATTTCAGGTCTGGGAATGGAACTCAGGGGCATTCTACCTCTGAGCTACAACCCTGCCTATTTTTTATTCTTTATTTTGGAACAGGGTCTCATTAAGTTGCAGAGGGCCTCCCTCACTAAGTAGCTGAGGCTGTCCGCAAACCGTTATCCTCCGGTCTCAGCCTCCCAAATAATGGGATTATAAGAATGCGCCACCATGCCCAGCTCCATTTAATTTTTAAAACATTCCTAGAAGATGGGTAGTACCACTACTGTTGTGTAGGTGAGACTAAAATTAAGGGGGCAAGTACTTTACCTAAGGTAATCCAGCTAATACGTGACACAGCCTAAATTAATTAATTAATTAATTATTTATTTATTTATTTATTTTGGTGGTACTGGGGTTCCTGGAAGCCCTTCTACCTCCAGGCTACACTCCCAGACCTATTTTATATTTTTATTTGGAAACAGGGTCTCTTAAGCCAGCACGTCTGCTTCGAACCTCCTGTCTCCGCCTCCCAAGTGTGGGGATTACAAGTGTGTGCCACCACGCCTGGCCTCACAGCCTAAATTTAAACCCAAATTTGTATAACTCCATGGCCTAAGTCACCCCCCCCCCTTTATTTTATTTTGAAGGTACTGGGGATTAAACCTAGGGGCGCTGTACCACTGAGCTATACCACAATTCTTCATATTTCTTTTTTTTTTTTGTGGCACTGAGGATCGAACACCGGGGTATTCTACTTCTGAGATACACCCTCAACCCTATTTTATTTTTATTTTGAAACAGGGTCTCACTATATTGATGAGATCTCACTACTTACTGAGACTGTCCTCAAACCTATATCCTCTTGTCTCAGCCTCCCAAGCACTGGGATTACAGGCTTGCATCACCATGCCCTGCTTCATATTTTATTTTGAAAAATGGACTCACTAAGTTGCTCAGGTTGGTCTCAAACTTGTGATCCTCCTGCCTCAGTCTCTGGAGTTGCTGGGATTATAGGTGTGTGCCATCATGCCCAGCTGTATCCTCTCCTCTCCATTTTTCATATTGGGGATTGAACTCAGGGACCTCTGAGTTACACCCTAGCCTTAGTTTAATTTTTTATTTTTATTTTGAAACAGGAAAGGCCTCACTAAATTGCTGAGGGCCTCATTTAAGTTGTTGAGGCTGGCCTCAAACCGGCTATCCTCCTGCCTCAGCCTCCCATATACTGGGATTACAGGTATATACCACTATATTTAGCTCCATATTCCCATATTCCTCTTCCCCCACCTTTTCTTTTTTCTTTCTTTTTTTTTTTTTTTTACAGTACTGGGGATTGAACTCAGGGGCATTCTATCTCTAAGCTACACCTGAGCCTTATTTTTTAAAAATTCTTTATTTCGAAACAGGGTCTCACTAAGTTGCAGAGTGTCTCACTAAGTAGCTGAGACTGGCTTTGAACCTGCGAGCCTCCTGTCTCCACCTCCCAAGTACTGGAATTATGAACATGCACCACCATGCCCTACTTCCATATTCCCTTCTTAAGCCATGTTGTCCCACACAAATTCAGGGACCTCGTCCCCTTGAGCATGAATGCAGGCCCTAGCTGGCCTTTGAGAGCTTGCCCTCCCCAGGACTGAACTGCTGCTGGAAGGTCCAGCCTGTGTTAAGACTGTCCAGTGGCCAACACCCAGCCTGTCCCCTCCCTTCCCCCCGCAGGGCTAGGACCACCCGGGGACTGGATGGGCAGCCCCGGCCCTCACTTATCCTGTCCTCTGCAGATGAGGTGCTTCCGGCCTTCGCCCACAGGCCAGAGCATCTGAGACATTGGCAGACATCCCTGCTCTGTCCACACAGTATTACTTAGTGTCCTGCATGGAGCGCCATCTCTGGGCCTTCGTACTTGTGCCACCTTTCACCTGACTCGCTCCTGACTCCTGTTGCAGCGTCCAGCTCAGCAGGGCCTCCTCCTGTCCCTCCCTCTCCCTCCTCTTTGGTGTCTCCTGATCATGGCTCTACACACCACCCTGTAATTCAAGTGTGGGAACCGTCTCTCCCACTAGACTGAGCCACTGTGTGTTGGAACAGTACTGAATTCATCTCTGGATTCCTAGGGGCCAGCTCAGAGCCTGCACGCCCTGCTCTGCCTGGCAAACGTGTGGGTGCATGGGGGGGGGGACTGCACATGGGCCTCTGAGAAGTTTCCCCTTAGGGTCTTACATCCAGCTGTGCCCGGGGCCCTAGCTCCACTCTCCCTTCTGGCCACAGATCCCTACTTGCCCATCTGCTGGCTCTCTTCACAGCTCCCCTGAGCACACAGTCTGCTAGGAGTTCCTCTACCTGCTTGTTGGCTTGGGCAAGGCCCCAGGATCAGAGAGATAAAAGCCTTTGGTAAAGTGGAGTTTTCTGTGCTACTGTCCAGTGAACCAAGGAACTAAATGGTCACAAATGTTGAAGAAGAGCGCTCCCACCTGGAAAAGAAGTAGGGCCAGACCTGGCACAGGCTGTGCGGTCTTCCTTTCCCTCATCTTCCCCCTTCCTATTGCACACCAGGACTCCTGGGTACCAGAAAGGAACAGGCTGTGAGTGGCTGCCCATAGAGCCAGCAGAGGCAGCAGGTGTGACTGAGGCCTGATGCCTGCTCCAGTCCTGCCCATCCAGGCCCTGGCTCCAGAACAGAGCTGCCTCCTGCCAGAACTCTGCAGGTGAGCTCCAGACAGGTGCAGAGCTGCCAGCAGCCAGAGGCTAAATGGCTAGAAACATCATTGCAGGGGCAGGACCAGCTGGTAGCTGGGCCCTGTGGCAGGGCACCAGATGGGAGCACCCAGAGAGGCAGCCTGGCTCACAGTCACCTTCAATTCAGAGGCCAGAGAAGCAAATAGACCAGGGTGAGGTCCTGCGAGTGCGTTGGCCTGAGGCCTGCGTGGAGAAGGGCCCTGGAGAAGGGGCTATGGAGCAGCAAAGGGCCTGGCAGGGCCAGTCTTGGTGCTGGGAGAGGCTATGTGGACACCTCTGGTGTTCCTCTGGCAGCTCACTCCAAAGGCCCAAACCATCTTTGACTGGCAGTAGAGAAGGACCACGGGACTTGAGAGGACTCTGCCCTGCCTGCCCTCTCCCTGGGCAGAGTCCTTACCCGCACAGGCTGACCCCACGCCTGGCCAGGGTAGAGCCCAGTATGTTCCCCACTGCCTCCTGCCCTGCTCAGGATCCTGACCTCCTGCTGCCCTGGCCAGGACAGGCCAGAGCTGCGCAGCCTCCTGGGAGGCCTGCTCTTGGCTTCCTCCACTCTAGCTGGCTCCACCTTTCGTTTTCCCTTCCTCTCTTGGGTGAACAGGAAGGATCCTGGACTTGTCCTGTCATGATGCTCTTGAAGGAACATGTAGTAACCCCCCGGCTGCCCCTAACCCACCCTGGCTTGCCCTCCTCGTTTGCGCTGCCTGGCTTTTCCCAGTCTGCCCAGCAGGAAGCAGAAACTGGCCTTTCAGCCAATTCCAGATCAGTTCCAGAGCATTTATGGGGACTGGGTGCTGAGGGGCAAAACCCAATGGGATCAGAGCCCTGCCCTCCAGGAGCTCCTGCCCTGAGGGAGGTGGAGAAAGGATGTGCCAGGAGGGGTGGGCAGATGGGCAGAAGACCAGGTGAGGAAGCAGCCCCAGGACCCCCAGGTCATCAAGGCAGGCCAAATTTCCTCCCATTTCTCTCTTCAAAGTGCCCGCCTATGACTCCATTTTGTTGCACTCAGGCAAAGAGAAGACCTGGGGACACTGGGTCTGGGGTGCTAGGGTCCTGAGGGTGAGCAGGCGCTCCCTCAGCCCCCTTCTCTGCTGGTTTGCATGGGCAGGGGGCCTGCTCAAAGCTAGGGCTGGTTGAGGCCAAATGATCACTGCTGCCTGGCCCTTTCCTTCCCTCTGGAAGCTGGTGGGACCCAGCAGTCCCATGGCCGCCTCAGCCTGTCGCTGAGATGGGCTCCCCTCCCCAGTGTCCCACCTACCTGAATTTCTGGACCTGACTTCTGTCTTCTCTCTGGCTCGCTACCTACTTGACACTGCCTGAATTTGGTCTTGCTTAGGAAAGGGCTGTGGAGTTAATAAACCAAATTGCACTGAGCTCCCCAAAGGCAGGTTAAGCTTTTCCCACCCCCAACTCTCCTCTGAACTGCCAGAAAGAACGACTAGCTTCTTGCTGTAGGCAGAAGGCCATCTGTCATCAATGTCTGGTGAGAGTCTTGGGTATTGGAAGATGAATGGCCTGAGCTTGACAGCACCTTTCCCCAGGGTGGCTGGTGACAGCTGGAGGGGAGGAGATGGGGGATGGACCCAGACAAGTTGGCAGGTGTCCTTGTAGACTCAAAGCTGGGAAATATAGGTCATAGGAGGGGACCCAGTGGGTGGTCTACTCTGCCCTGTAGCTTCCTAAAGAAATGGGCCTAGACCCTTGCCTGTATAGAAAAGTGAATACAGAAGCTGATCATGCCCAAAGAATAGGACCAGACTCTGTGGCAGGTTGGGGGCCAGGTACAGGTCAGTGGTAACATACAAAGTGGAGGGATGCCTGGACTTCTGCGTTTAAGAGACAGCACCCTCAAACTGCTATCCCTGCAGAATGGCCTCAGGGCCCAAATAAGACCTTCCTCTTACTGAGAAAGAAGGCCAAACTCATAAGACCAGAGTCAAAAGGAACTCCCAGGCAGATCTGGGGATCCAGGAGGCAGCTACAGGCCAGGAAGGGAGATTATGGGGATTGGGAGTAATACAGGGGCTGGCCTTAGAGATGAGAGCTTTCTTTCCCCAGTACCTAAGGCCAAGAAAGGGCCATGAGGGCTTTTGGGGTCTGGCTAGAGAGGCTGAGAAAGGGCTTGCCCTGGGTATCTGGAGGCAGACAGCAGGTATCAGGCATTTCAGCGTGAGGGCCTGGCCAGGCTCCTGTCCTCTCTGCCCCTTGGTCACCTTCAGTGTCTTTAGGCTTTGGGTCATCAAGGCTCCTTTGAGGTTTCCTGCTGGGCTCAGGGGAGCAGGGAGGCCGGGGAGCTCACCACTCTTTCCTTGTAGACAATGTACTTCAGCCACTTGAAGTCTTGCCACTTGAAGCCGGCCAGGACGAAGAGGGAGTCACGCTCGTACTGCTCGGGCTGCTGCATGGCGCCCTCGGGGTAGGTGATGCGCAGGGTTGTTTTGCTGCCCACGTCCTTCTCGAAGCCCTTCACCGGTGCCGAGTTCAGTCTACAGAGAGCAGCTCAGTCAGAGCCTGCCTCGGGCCTGTGCCTGCGGAGGCACTGTGGTCCCATTAGCCCCCAGGTGCAGAGAATGGACAGTCCAGGTCACCCGGTGCCTCCAACACAGCATTCTTGAGGCTTCCGTTGGCCTCCAGCCCAGGTGGCCAGACAGACAGACTGTTCTGGATGAGCTCAGGGCCAGGGTCTGGCCCGGGACACTCAGGCGCCCAAGGCGGTGCTTTGGGGAGCTCACCTGACCACGATGTCATAGTCGTCGATTCGCGACCCCAGGGACTTGTTGGCGAGGACACCTCCATTGCCCACGATGATGCAGCGGCGGCAGCGGAGGCTGGGGAGAGCGAGGCGAGGCCTGTGGAGAGCTGTCCACTGGCTTTATCCCCCAGCCCAGGCTCCCCCAACCCCGCTGCTGGCTAGGACCAGGCTGGGCTGGAGGAAGACCTAAGGGCTCTGGGCAGCATCTAAGAAGAGCCCAGAGCCACACTGTGGGCACTGAGCCTGGACTCTTCTGACATTCCTAGACCCTAACTAATACTTCCCTAGGAAAGCAGGCACCCTGAGAGTCTTGGGGACCAGCCTGGGAGGCGAGGAGGGCCCAGTAGGAGGGTGTTCTGGGGTAAAGGCCCCCAGGGACTAGTGGGATGCAGGTAGCCTCAGGGCTCAGGGGAAGGTGGGCTGAGCTCGAGGCTCTGCCAGGACAGCAAGGCCAGGGGAATGGAACCGGAAGCTGCAGGATGCTGTGCCTGGCTTATTTTTAACTCTGAGGCTGTCACGCTCCCAGCAGCCACCAAGGAGCCTACTTATTTTGTTTCTCTTGCCTCCGCCTTAGAGGCTTCCCCTCTCAGGTTGGTTGTTTCTCAGCTGTCACTGCCTCCAGACTGGAGCCGCCCCACCACCTGGACCCTCAATCCCAGTCTCACGCTCAAACCTCTGATGTCAGAGGACTGAGATGTCTCGCCCAGCGCTGACAGCCCGCAGGGACGCAGGGCCAGTGGAGTGTCCCACCTTCCTGCTGCACCCACCCTAGTGTGTGACCTGTACACACATGTGCAGATATGATGGGGAATGTGTCCAGGAGAGGCCAGGTGGGCCTAGGCACCTCTGGGTGTGCCAGGCAGCCTGGGTGTGGGGGCTGGGCGGCAAGTGGCTCACCTGTCCAAGGCAGGAGTCAGGCGGTACTCTTTGGTGACGGACAAGATGGCTTTGATCAGATTGTCTGTGGACAGAGGACACAGGTTACTGTTAGAGGGTCACTTAAGTTCCCATAGAATGTTAGCTGATGCCAAGAGTTGTGATGCATGCCTGTAATTCCAGAGGGTCATAGGTTTGCGTTCAGACTCTGCAAGACCCTTAGCAATTTAGCAAGACCCTGCTTCAAAATAAAAAAATAAAATAGGATTGGATATGGGGTGTAGCTCAGAGTTAAAACACCCCTGGGTTCAATCTCTAGACAACACACACACACACACACACACACACACACCTTAGCTGATAACCCTACTGAAGGCACAAGTTCCTGGGGCCAGAGTGGAGGTGGAGGGGAAAGGACACTCCAGCCACAGGTTGGGTCAGGCCACGTTCCTAACTTTCTTCCCCAGAAAGGAGAGGGGCAGGAGACAGCAGTCCCCTAACACTGGCAGGCATGTTACCAGGGCTTCTTCACCTCCACGGGAGCCCATCTGACTTTCTGAAGCTCTGTAGTCAGGCCCCAGGATGTGCAGCACCCAGGACAGTGCCTTGCCTAGAAGCGGGAGCATCCCAGTCTCCTAGTCAGGGACAGAGACCTTGATGTGGTCACCTCTGTGCCCCACCAAGCAGACTCCAGAGGACCAGTGGCAACACCAGGGACGAGGCGCTCACAGGGCAGGCCGCCTGCCTCTGCCTCTGACGCCAGCTTCTCCTTGCTCCTCGCACTCACCCGGCCGCATCTCTAACCTGCTTCTTCACCCCCTGAAGGCTGCCACCCGCCACCGCACTCCGGGACCCCTGGACCTCTCTCAGATTCTGTCACCATGTTCAGACCTCAGCTTCCTGGCCCCTCTTTGGCTCTGGCAATGAGAACCGCTGCCCTTTCCAACTCTGGCATAAGGAGAGCACTATAATATAAAGGGTAACAAGGGCATCGGCTTTGGAGTCAAATCCTGGCTCTGCTATGCGAGAGTGCTGTGATCTGATATATATGACTTCCTCCTACACCCCCCCCCCTCCGTGGTACTGAGGGTGGAACCCAGAGGCTTTCTACCTCCGGGCTATAGACCCAGACCTATTTTATACTTTATTTGGAAACAGGGTCTCCCTAAGTTGCTGAGAGCCTCACTAAGTAGCTGAGGCTGGCTTTGAACCTGCATGATCCTCCGGCCTCAGCCTCCCACGCACTGGGATTACGAGCGTGCGCCACCACGCCTGGCTTATGGCTGACTCTTTGAGCTTTAGTGACTTCATCTCTAAAATGAAGACGTTAAGCCCTCACCTCTAAGATGAAGACGTTAACTCCTACCTTGTAGAGTTGTTAGGAAGGTGTAAGATAATGTGCATAAAAACACTGTGTTGTGCCAACACAGTGGAGAGCATTTTAATAAGATCAAAAAAGGGTGTAGATGTGCCTAGACTAAGACCCTACAGCTCTACTCCTAGGGGTATAGAACAGAAAAAAACACATGTTTATTCAAGGAGATTGTACAGTATGTTCATTGCAAAACTGTACATAGTAGCATAATGTTGCAGGCAACCCAGATGTTTAACCAAAGGAAACTAGATCACATGTGGCTCAGGGAATACTACAGAGCAGTCAAAACCAAACCAAACCAAAACAAAACAAAGCCAGTGACCTAGAGCTCTGTGTGTCAATACAGAGAAAGCTAAAAACATAAGCAAAAAAATCGATTTGAAGAATACACACACAAACACATGTAGAATGTTGCCATGTATAAGGCTTAAAACATGCAAAATCAATATATTTTAGGTGGATATATAAATGCGTGGCACAAATAAACAAACAAGGCATAGGAATGCCAACCCCAGAACAAGGGTAATGATCTCCCAGGGAAGGAGAAACATGGCGGAGAGAAGCTACACCGCAGCTGACTATAGCTCACGCCTTCTTTTTCTTCTTGTTTGTTTTGTGGTACTGGGTACGAAACCCAGGGGCATTCTACCTCTGAGCTATACTCCCACCCTAAGTTGTTGAGACTAGCCTCAAACCTGCAATCCTCCCGTCTCAGCTTCCCAAGTACTGGAATTATAGGTGTGTGCCACCACACCCAGATCGTGCTTTATTTCTTAAGCTGTGTAAAAGGTGTGTGGGTTCTTATTATATTATTCTTCATTCTTTTTGTATGCCTGAGATATTTCATGTTTATAAAGGAGGCTTCTAAAATTAACACATGTAATTTTTTTGTTTTGTTTTGCAGGGCTAAGGATTATACCTAGGACCTCACACATACTAAGCAAGCGGTCTACCACTGAGCTACATATCCAGTCCTACATCTATTTTTTTTATTGTAGTGTTTGAATCCAGGGGAATTCTATTTCTGAGCTACACCCCCAGTCCTATTTTATTATTTTATTTGGAAACAGGGTCTCACTAGGTAGTGGAGGGCCTTGCTTAGTTGCTGAGGCTGGCTTTGAACATGTGATCCTCCTGTTTTAGCCTCCCAAGTACTGGGATTACATGTGTGTGCTACCATGCCTGGCCCCACATATAAATTTTATTTTTATTTTTAAATTTTTGGTACTGGAGATTGAACCCAGGGGCATTCTACCACTGTGCTACATCCTCAGCCAATTTTTTTTTTTTAAACAGGGTCTCGCTAAATTGCCAAGGCTGGTTTCAAACCTGCGATTCTCCTGTCTCATCCTCCCAAGTACTGAGATTACAGGTGTGTGCCACCACACCAGCTAATTTTTTTAAAGAGGGAGGGGAGACATTGCCAGGTATAGTAAGAGGTCAAGTAAAGGCCTGGACAGATTCCTTTGGATTTCATGGAGGCTCAAGCAGCTGCCTTGGAATGGTGGGGAGGAAGAGATTCTTCAGGAGAACATGGTGAGAAAGAGGAGGCCAGGCATGGTTAATCTCTCCAGAAGCTGAATAAAAATGGGTGAGGAACAGCCCCTTAAGGGATATTCTATACTAAGTGTCTTCAGATACACCTTACAGTGGGCTTCAGGGAAGGCCAAGCTGCCCTCCTCTCCCTACTCCCAATTTTACCTGTATGGAAGAGCATTTGGTTACTAATTGGCCAAGGTCAAGGATGGGCCCTGTCTTCTAGGAAACATTCTTAGCAGGAAGGGCACATACAGCGGCTCCTGCCTGGTCAGTGGGCTCTGGTCGGTCTTCGCTGGCCTTCGTAGCTCTATCTATGATCAGAGTCTTGAGGGAGGGTTTAAGAGAGAACATGCTGCTTGGCTGTGGGTACCCGGGAAGGAGTTTTTCATATGGCCCAACCCAACCCTTATACATGTCCTTGGAGGCTTGAAATCAAAGCCTAACAGCATTTTGGAAGGCCAGTTTCTTCTTTTCAGGGAGGGCGGGCCAGCTGAGCAAAGGGTTTATTGGGTCTCCTGGCCCAATAAACAGCTGTTTTATTTAATTTAATTCTAACCACAACCTTATACAATAATACTAGACTTCCTTTTTGTGTGTGTGTGTGGTACTGGGGGTGGAACCCAGGGGCTTTTCTACCTCCAGGCTATACTCCCAGACCTATTTTATACTTTATTTGGAAACAGGGTCTCACTAAATTTCTGAGAGCCTCACTAAGTAACTGAGGCTGGCTTTGAACCCGTGCGATCTTCCTGTCTCAGCCTCCCAAGCGTGGGGATTACAAGCGTGCGCCACCACGCCCGGCTCTAGCCTTCCCGTTTAGCTGATAAAGAAACTAAAGCGCAGACAGATGAAGTAGCATGTCCATGGTCACAGCTGGTAAGGAGGTAGGATGGGGATCTAATCTCCACGTCCCCCGCTCTTTTCAACCAGGCCACGGAACAGTGCAGGAACTCGACACAGAAGTTCAAGCATCAGGGATGGGAACGTCTTACATCGGGGGACTGTGCGGGAGAGGTCCCTAAGGTGATAGGGGGGACAGGTTTTGAGTGTAGTGGGAAAGATCGGCCTTGGAGAGGATAAGAATCTTTTATCGTTAGGATGAAAGACACTAGGTGGGGATGCTGGAGGATGCTGGGAGTGTTCCTGGGGGGATGGCTTCTTTTCTCCCCACCTTATCTGGGTTCTATGATGTCTCTGGCATCTCTCTTCTGTGATCCCCTGGCAGAGCCTTTCTGTCTCTGAGTACCTGTATCTCCACTACACTGGAGTTTTGACACCCATCTAGGTCACTATTGTAGAGGAGCTCCTGACAAAGAGCAGGCTCTGAGTCAACACTCCTTAAAGTAGAATGAGAAAAGGACGCAGGGGAGAGGGCCTCAGTGCTACTGAGAGTGGGGGATGGGTGGGCCCAGCACAGGGACTTCTGAGGACAGGGCTGTCCTGTCCTAGGGAGATGGTCTGGAAGGCAGATGGCAACATAGGTCAGGGTCCCCAACATACCTTGACCTTTGATCCCAAAAGGCGGCACAAACTCCCGGATCCTGGCCCACTTGCGGAAGGAGTCATCCAGGAACATGGGTGCTGGCTTGGAAAACCTGGAATACAATAGGGCTCTGAGGACCACAAACAACGCAACAGGCTGGAGCACCGCATGGCTCTTGCGCGCGTCCGCCGTGGCGATGGGTCTGCAGGGAGCCACCCCCACATTCCAGCACGCCTTCCCTGCCCTCGCCTGGCCTGCTGTTCTGCTGCTTGGTGCTCGCCTGATCTTGCTGAGTACAGCCCAAAACCCTGATCTTGCTGAGTACAGCCCAAAACGGAAGGAGCAGCCGGGCCAGTCAGTATTTGGCCAGCTGGAGGAGCGGAGGGAGCTGGAAGCTCTCTGGAAGGTTATCTACATCCATCTACAGTCACTGCTGCCCACTGTGTTCCTGTAGTCTGGGAACAGGGTGTAAAGATGCTGTCTAGCTAGAGGAAAAATATCCAAACACAGCCAGTGCAGGGAGACAGAATTTTGGAGAGGATTCTTGGGGTGGACCACCCAAAGTGGGGAAGGAGGAGGACTCATGGTGAGAAGACCAGGCAAGGGAAGGGCTACGGGAGACAGGTTTGGTAGAGGAGAGAGGGAAAAGATTAGGAGGCAGGGTGGAGAGGAGCTGTCAGGGCAACAGAGAATGGAGTTGGTTTGTTGTTGAGGAGAAGGGAATGGACCCTAAGCTCATGTGGAGGGCGGGGAGAGCCTAAACTTTAAGGGCCCAGGGGCCGTGTTGGCCTGGAGGAGTTGGAGAGGAAAGAGGGGGAAGGCAAGGTCACTGTTCTTGGGCAGGCTGTGGGCCTGGGAGGATGGGATGAAGCCCAAGGGGAGGGGAGGCACAGGGGCGGAGGTGCAGGAGGAGCCAGCCGCCCCAGGGTGCCAAGAGAACAGGGCTTCACGTGGAACCTAGCACTTGGTCTGAGACCCTTTCCAGGGCACCGGCAGCCCAGAAGGTCCAGCTCTTGTCACTCACTGTGTGCGCAGAGTCCTGCTGTGGGGCCTCCTCAGAGCCTTTTAATGGTCAAGAATGACTGTGGAGGCCTAGGCTTCAGTGGTTTCTGTTTTGATTTTTAACTCAACCCAAATGAGCCCTCTGGAGAACAAGGGTACGGGAAAGCTAGCGTATCCCCCTAACACCCTGGAATACAAGCGCCATTGCTCATCTCCATCACCAACACCTCAACACACCATCCCAGGAGGAATAGTACTAGCGATCACTGGAGGTCTAATCTGTTAGAAACTCTGACAGGAGCTTGACAGGAGCGGAAAGCGTCCAGTGCTGCCCCTCCCCCATCGCTCACTGCTCTGATGCCCGTCCAGGCTCAGCGCTGAGAGGCCGCCCCTGCACCCTGGCTTTTCTTTGGGCTTCTGGGCACCAGCGACTGCGTCTGGGCCACTTCCCCCCTCTGTACAAGGGCAATGCCTAGTTCTCATGCCTAATATGTGAAAACTAAGTAAATGAATATATTCGAGGTTTCACTTTTTACTGAGGATCCCGGCCAAGTTCTGAGTGATATCAGAGGCAACAGAGTCTCTCTAATCGCCTTCATCAGGGACCACTCCTTTTGGGTCAGGACTAAGTTATAAAATTTTTGTCAAGTTTCTATGTCAAGCTTGGACAGGATTTTATCTGTTTCCCAATGTGTATGGGATGTCCTATGCTAATGAAATCTCCTAAGATCTAGCCAAATGATCTCAACATATTTTTTCCTTTTCCTCTCCCTACCCACCCATTTTTTGTTTATTATACTAATTGTTACTTTTAAAAACACCTCAGTTTTTTTTGGTGTAACCTGCAATGTGTGTTACCCCAGAAAAATAAAAATAATACAGGTAAGCGCTTTCTCTCTCTCTCTCTCTCTCTCTCTCTCTCTCTCTCTCTCTCTCTCTCTCTCTCTCTCTCACACACACACATACACACACACACACACACACACACACACACACACACACACACATACCCATAATCCTACAACACAGAGATGACCTTTTAGTCTATATCCAAACAGATTTTCCCTTCCCCACATTAATTTGTAGGCTGACTTTCTCCTAACGTGCAGAGACCGGGTGTAACAACAGAAGCTATAAGCTCTGGGTAATGCAACAAGGATCAACTCCTAACAATGAAATATAAAGGATAAGTGAAAACATGCCTTCTAAAAAGCAGGAGTTGCTATATTAGTAATGGCCCAAACAAGTGCAGGGACAGATCACAGCAAAAAACATTAAATGGGCCTAATGAGGGCCGTAAAAGCCTCTGCCTCTAGGGTGTAGCTTATCCCATCTTTACTTTTATGATCTGTTTTCAAACACTTGCCTCTTCACCCCTTCTTCTGTCAGCCTTCGTGTTCTAGACGTGCATTTCGCAGCCTCTTTTTATATCCCTTAGAGGACTCGGTCAGCTCTCCTCTACCATTTCTTGCTGCCAGTTGGGTGCATCTTTTTGCAAAAGGCACTCTTTGTTCCTCCTGTGTACATGTTTTTTAAACATTTTCCCCTCTTTGGTGCTGGAGATCAAACCCCAGGCCTCTCGATCCCCGGCCGGCCGCTCTGTGGCTGAGCCTCGTGCCGGTCCTATTTTTCAAACATATTACTAGGGAAAACTTCACATATTCAAAAGCAGAAAATGTTAATGAACATGGGTTATGCTAGGGACGGTGGTGCATGCCTATAATCCCAAAGACTTGGGAAGCTGAGTCTAGAGGGTCGCTAGTTTGAGACCAGACTGGGCAGCTCACCAAGACCCTATGTCAATATAAAGTGTAAAGGGCTGGAGATGTAGCTCCGTATAGAAGACCTAGGTGCAGTCTCCAGTGGTGCATGCAAATAAAAATCAATAAATGAGCCGGGCGTGGTGGCGCACGCTTGTAATCCCCGCGCTTGGGAGGCGGAGACAGGAGGATCACGCAGGTTCGAAGCCAGCCGCGCTGGCTTAAGAGACCCTGTTTCCAAAAATAAAAAAATAGGTCTGGGAGTGTAGCCCGGAGGTAGAAGGGCTTCCAGGAACCCCAGTACCACACACACACACAAAAATCAATAAATGAAATGAGTCGTGTGTGCCGTGGAGGTCCTCCCAGTCCACATTTTCTCTATCATATTCAGACATTGTTCAGCATGTTCCTCTGTCCCCTGCTCTCCTGAAGTGGTACCAAGAGCTGAAGACTTAATCAGACTTAGGAACAGTCTTCTATAATACACAGTTGCTTCCCCTGTGGTAAGATAGATCTGTTTGTTTGTTTGTTTGTTTTTTGTACTGGGTGTGGAACTCAAGGGCATTCTACATCCAAGCAATGCCCTCAGACATTCTTATTTTTATTTTGAAACAGGGTTTCCCTAGGTTACTGAAGGCCTTGATAAGTTGCCAAGGCTGGCCTCAAACCTATGACCCTCGGTCTCAGCCTCCTAAGTGTCAGGATCAGGATTACGGGTGTGCACCACCACATCTGGCAAGGTTGGTCACTGGATTCAAGCGTGCCAGATTGATTCAAGCGTGCCAGATTGGAGCTTGTAAAGTTCTAATAGCTTCACCCAGAATGCCTTTAGCAGCCAAAGGATCAGTGCCTAGATCCATTTTTTTCTTTCAGATGCTAGAATCCTTGTGTAAACTTCCAGAAACTTCTATAAACTTTCTCTCAACTCTGGTTACCCTAAGGAACTGGTCATACAGGAAAAACTTTTTTTCCCTCTTTACCAATTTTCAGAATGAGTGGTTTTCTTAACATCTTTCAAAGGTGATAGCCCCTCCCGTAATCACTGAGTGTATATTTTAACATATTTGATACACATCAATCAACTGTAATTCTTCTTTTTCTTCTCTTTTTCTTCTCTGTGCATGCATAGGTGGGGGGGGGGATGGTACTGGAGACTGAACCTATTTTTGTTGTGTGCGTGTGGTACTAGGAATGGAACCCAGGGGCATTCTACCTCCAAGATACACCCCTAGTCCTATTTTTTATTCTTTATTTTGAAGCAGGATCTCACTGAGTTGCAGAGGGCCTCACTAAATAGCTGAGGCTGTCCTCGAACCTGGATCCTCCTGTCTCAGCCTCCCGAATGCTGGGATTACAAGCGTGCGCCACCAAGCCCAGCTAACCTAAAGGTATTCTATCTCTGAGTTATATCCCCAGTCCTTTAATTTTTTTGTTTTGAAACAGGGTCTGAATAGGTTAAGAGTCTTGCTAAGTTGCTGAGCTTGGCCTCCAACCTGTGACTTCACCAATAGAATACACTGTCAAATGCTTCAATTTCATCAATCCAATAGCAAAGAGATAGCCTCTCACTGTTATTTTAATTTACATATATTTTCTGTTGTTGCTATTGCTATTTTTTTCGAGACAGGATCTTGCTATGCTGCCCAGGGTGGTTTCAACTTCAAGATTCAAGTGATTCCCCTGCTTCAGCCTCCTGAGAAGGTGGGACTGCAGGTATATACCACTACGCCTGGTTTATATGTTTTTATTGTGAATGAAATTGATAATTGCCTCATATATTTAAGGGCTATTTGTAGTTTTCTGTGAATTATTTTCAAATTTCTTGCTAATTTTTCTATAGGATATTATTTTTTTCTTCTATTCTTTGAACTTCTAATATATTAAGTATATACAAATTCTAGCCAGGCATGGTGGCACACATCTGTAATTCCAGTATTTGGGAGGCTGAGACAGGAGGATTATGCAGGTTCAAAGCCAGCCTCAGCTACTAAGTGAGGCCCTTTGCAACTCAGTGAGACCCTGTTTCAAAATAAAGAATAAAAAATAGGGCTGCAGTGTCGCTCGGAGGTAGAATGCCCCTGGGTTCCACCCCTAGTACCGCAAAAAAAAAAAAAAAAAAAGGATATACACATTCTGAGATACAATTACCAACATTGTTCCAGGTTTGCGCATCTACTTGGCTTGTGGTATTTTAATTTTCCTTTTTTGTAATAGATTTTTTTTAATGTAGTAAAATGATCAGTCTTTTCCTTTCTTATCTCTGGGTTTTGGAGTAAAGATTTTCCTATAGGAAGAATTTTTTGAAGGCTTTCCTCTTCCCCAGAGTGTATAGAAATTCATCCATACTTTCTCGTACTTGTATGTTTTATTTTTTAAATCTGTGGTCCATTTTGGTTGGTATTAAAATTGGATCTAATTTTACCCATTTCCATATGACCAGCAAAGTACTGTTTGGGGACCATTCTGTAGCTCTTCTTTGCCATTTCTTTAGGTGATTTTCATGTTTATTTTCCCCCTGGCTTTCTCTTCTTGTACCATTTATTATAGCTGCAGGGATTCAAGGAAGTTGCCCCATTTCAACTTGTGGTGAGCTCTAGCCTCCTCCCCGCGGCCACCTGCAGCCTTTCATGGCTATGGGGATCAGATTTCAGGATGGAAGCAGGACCTGGTACAACTACATTCTTGGTTACCTGAAAACTCCCAGAAAGGACAGTGGTTGATCCTGGAAATTGTAAGTCACGGCCAGCACCTGACCGATCTCCAGCATCTCATCCCCTCCCTCATTGCTGCACCACTGCCACCTTCTTATCTCCCCCACACCAGGCTCTCAAGAAATCAGCTACCCACACTGCCACGTTCATTGAAGATTCCAGCATCTGCCTCCTCTTTCATGCCACCCTATTCTTGCTCATTGATTTCAGAAATTCCAACACCTTCAAACTCTGGCTCACAGACAACTCATGTGACTCAGGTGGTACCACTCCGTGGTAGCTTCTCAGTGCTGCCGCCATGCTCCAGAACTTATCATCCCCTCCTTCCTCTCCTTTGCTTTTGTCACTCCTAGGCCTCCTGGCTTTCGTGTATACTCCTAGTCCACTCTCTCTTTCCTAGAGCCCATCTGTCTCTTCAGCCTCCCTCCTACGGCAGCCATACCCCCCGTTCCTCGACTTCATGTCCCGCTCACTAACTTTTGTGCCTTTTACACTTGTGGTGCTTTGAAAACACACCTGAATGAACACGAACACACACACACACACACACACACACGAACATATACTATGACTAATTCATGAACTTGAACCTCAGCTGGGCCCAATCATTCACCTGTCAGCTATTCCACACATTCTCTGCTCTTCATAAACTCTCCTTTTCCAATTCTCTTTAAGCAGATAGCTCTTCTCCCACCTCACAGGGAAAACCAACACCTTCGCAAGGGGACTTCCTCGGCTTCCTGCTGCTTTACCCATGAATCTGTTAGTCCCTTTGGCTATCCTTAAATTTGGCTTCCTCGCCCCACCCCACACCATCAAAGCCCACCATTTCATCATACTCTGGACCCCATTCCCACCTGTCTCCCCCTCAGCACACAAACTCGGGTCTCTCCCATGCAAAAGCAAACTCAACAAACTGTCCTGACCGTAAGCTCCCTTTATAAATTTCCCCTCTCTTTCCCTTCATGGTAAAACTTCTGGCAACAGCTGTAGCTATTCTCTCCCTCTCTCCTCTCCTCTTCACTCCCCAGTGTAATGCCATCTGGATTTGACTCCCAGGACCACCCCTCTCCCAGTCACACACTATCTGCCGCTCCTCAGACATGCACTTTTACCATGCACTTTCTCTGCGTGGGACCTGTGTCCCTGCCCCAGCATCCAGCCCTCTTTCCTCTCTACTTGCCTGGAAATTTCATTCTTACTCTTTTGACTTTAAAAGCCACTTCCTCTGGAAAGCCTTCCCAGGCTCCTAGGTGGACCTGCACTCTTCTTCCAGTGCTCCCCACACACACTTTGTTCAGTGGCTGGGAGGTGGCTCAGTGCTAGCAGAAGCTGAGCTGGGGGGGCGGGGGAGCATTAACAACAGGAAGTGTGGGGGCAAGTGATGGCAAAGGTGGTGTGTGTGTGTGAGTGAATTCTGTCTGCAGCTGGCCGGGCTGAGCCTCACACTGCACCTACGACAGAATCCAGGGGCTTCTCTCCAGATCAGTGTGTCAGTCTGGGGCTCTGGCCAAGGCGATGGTGGCCCTTAAAGTGTGGCATGTCTGGTCAGACCAGTGAGGCTGTAGGATGCCTGACCTGCTTGCCCTGGCCAAGAGGGTAGCAGGGCAGGGTGGGGCAGGCTTCGGAGGACAGGCCCTGGCCCGCCGGCCCTGCCAGAGACACAGCAAGCCAGGCAGCCTCGGGGTCGGGTTTCAGCAGGGTGTGTGAGTGCGTGAGAAGGCTGGGGAGGAGGAGGAGGAGGAGGCGGAAGTTGCACTGGGACCTGCCAGTCTTTTCTCCTTAGATCTGAAAGCCCAGGAGTTGGGGGGCTTGGGGCCCTAGGAGAGTGCATGCTGAGGGTGGCTCTCATAGCAAGGTGAGAGTCCAGGAGCCATGAGGCTGCTCTGCCCTCAGACTTATCGTGTGGGACAGGACTACGTGGCATAGGAGGCAGCCTATCACGGGAAGGGGAACCCGGGACCCTCCTAAGGGATCTTCATTCATGCTCAAGGGTGGCTGAGATGCAGTGAAGAAGGTCAATGTTCCCAACCCAGGTGCACTGACCTAAATCATTTTCTAAAAACCAGAATATCAAGCCTAAAAGAAAAGCTGGTGGAGTCTCATTAGGAGTGGCTGTTTGTGGGCACCAGCAGATCCAGGGTAGGAACTCTTCCTAGTTCCCGCCCTCCCAAAAGAAGAGGGTGCCCCCAGATGTGGGCTTGTCAGATCTGATTAGGAGACAGTGTGCGCTCTCCGTGTGTGTGTGTCTGGCTGGGTGGCCAGCCTTGAAGCCATTCTTCCTGATAAGGAGGGGTACAAGCAGCCTAGGAGGCAAAGGAAAGCAGAGCCCCAGTGGGGAACTTAGACCAGGTGACAGCACAACAGTGTGGTAGATTCACCATAGGCTGGGCCCCCCAAAAGTGATGCATCCAATGGGCTAAAAGCCAAAGCCCATAGATCCACCTTCCTGAGTCTGTTCTGGGAAGCGGTGGGGTAGGCAGAATATATATACTTTTTAAATACCTCATCAAGCTGTCTTGCCACCTTTGTTCTGGCTGACCACATGGACTGATCCCTGGGAGAATAAGAGCTGAAGGAGAAAGGATACTGAGTGTGTGGGGAAGGAGGGCATGTCCTGAGAGGAGCAGCAGAGAGGCAGAGACAAGCAGCAGGTGCCAACCCCAGTACTAGTCTGCGCCTGCGCAGGAAGCTCGCTGGGTACAGACCATATGGAGCTGGAAAAGGCAGTTCTGTTCAACATCTGCTTGCCCAGTTAGTGCTGGGTCCTGCTGAGTGCCAGCTGGGAACCTGAAGAACCCTGGTCCTTCCTTTGAGAAGCTAATGGTGGAGATAGGGAAAAAATAATCAGAAGGAAATTCGTCTCCACATCCTATATTTTGGAATAGCAAGTAGTACAAAGGTCACAGGGCATCTAGGGCGTACTGGAAAGACTTCTTTTTTTGGTATTAGGGATTGAACCCAGGGGTGTTCTACCTCCAAGTTACTCCCAGGCCCTTTTATTTTTTATTTTGAAACAGGGCCTCACTAAGTTGCAGAGCGTCTGGCTAAGTTGCTGAGGCTGGCACAGAAGTTCCTGTCTCAGCTTCCCAAGTACTGGGATCACAAGCATGCGCCACCACACCTGGCTTGGAAAGACTTCTTGAAGGAGATAACGATAAAACGGAAGCAGAGTGAGATGGTACATGCCTGTAATCCCAGTCCTCGGGGTACTGAGACGGGGGATGATGACATCTCATCAACCTAGAGGGACCCTGTTTCAAGGCAAAAATAAAACAGGGCTGGGGGCCAGGTGTGCTGGTACACGCTTGCGATCCCAGCATTCGGGAGGCGGTGGAGACCGGAGGATCGTGGTTCGGGGACAGCCTCAGCTACTTAGTGAGGCCCTTCGCAACTCAGTGAGACCCTGTTTCAAAAAATAAAAAGACTAAAAAAATAGGGCTGGGGGTGTAGTTTGGAGATACAGTGCCTCTGGGTTCAATCCCTAGAACCACAGAAAGCAAAACAAAACAAGAAAAAACCAGGCTGGGCCTTGAAAGCCAAGTAACAGCGATCTTGGTGGGGAACTCCAAGTGGGGAGAGTATTCTCAGGATGGAACAAAGGCCCAGGGCTGAGAACCATGGCCACCTTCCCTTCTAGGCAAGGAGAGGGGCTGCCTAGCTGGCCAGGTGAAGCAGTCCCACTAGTCCCATCAGGCAGCTGGAACAATGTGAAAGGAAGATGAGCGGCTGGGGTGCAAACGCTGCCCAGAAGGAAAGGGCAGGCACACGCCAGCTCTGTGGGGCGGGCCTGCCACCTGGCCATCGGGACCCATGTCAAGCCATGTCGTCGCTGCCGACTCCGGCCACGTAGTTCACGCTCTCTCTCGATGGGGTCTTCTGGGTGTTGGCATTGCTCCCCTTTCTGCTGTAATGGCATCCCACTCTTGGTTCTGGATGGTCCTTATGGAGCTGAGCCTACCCCACCGCTACTGGGACGGGCATGTGTCCCAGGCTCGCGAGCGGCCCTGACCAAAGTGGGATGCATTGAGGTTCTCCTCTCAGATTTCATGTTTAAACACTGGGGGGTGAGGGCGTCCCTCTTTTTCTCTAAGAGAGTGAGTTACAAAGACCATGTAGGCCTGGAACAGGGCTGGGCAAACTCCAGCCTCCAGGCCACCGCCCGTGCCTAAAAAGTTTTACTGGAATATGGCCATGCCCCTTGCTTCCACAGTGCGTGCGGCTGCTTTCATGCCACAGCAGCAGAGTTGAGCAGCTGTGACAGACTATGGTCCACAGAGCCGAACACATCTACTGTCTGGCCCTTTAGAATGAGCCTCGAGGCTCTCCTCCCTAGAGTGGCTGGGAGCGTCGTCTGCAGGGATGTGGATGAAGCTGCCTGGATTTCAGACTCACCAGCATCTTTCTCCCTGCAGCTTGGCCCTGCCGTCCTCCGGAGAAAGATGTTGGGTGAGTCTGAAGTTCAGGTGGGCCCGGAATTTCCACTCTGGAGCACAGCTTTTTAAACGAACACACGTTCCTTCTTTTTTTTTTTTTTTTTTTTTTTTTTTAGTGGTACTGGGGTTCCTGGAAGCCCTTCTACTTCCGGGCTACACTCCCAGACCTATTTTATATTTTTGAAACGGGGTCTCTTACGCCAGCGCGGCTGGCTTCGAACCTGCGCGATCCTCCTGTCTCTGCCTCCCAAACGCGGGGATTACAAGCATGCGCCACCACGCCCGGCACACACGTTCCTTTTGCTTGGATATCAGTTTCTACCAACCCTGACGGCTCCCTAAGATCTAGTTTCATCTCTGGTCTGGTTTCCACAGTCTTGTGATCTGGCTCTTGTCTACCTCTCCAGCCCCAGATGCCCCTTCTCCCATCTCTTTCCTTGGGCTCTGGCTGACCCAACTACTTAGCAGTTTCTAGAGTCTTCTGGGCCCTTCACACCTCCATGCTTCACACCAGAGATCCCTTTGCCTGGAATTCCCTTGTCCTTCTCAGTCACACGCTGAACTTCTGCTCACTCCAAGGACCTGACCCACCAGCTCTCCTACCTGAGTCTTCCCCGGGCCCCACCAGGCTGACATGCCCTCCCACAGCACCACCATCCCGTGTGCCGAGCGTGCTCTTTGACGTCACTGCCTGGTTCCCCACCCGGCTGGGTGGCAGCCCTAGCACGCAGCAGGTGGGGCTGCGAGAGGGAGGAGTGTGGATCTTCCAGGGCCAATCCAGGCCAAATTCCCGCTCATCTGAGGAGGTCTGGGGCTGCCTCTGTGGGGTCCTCAAGGACACTTTGATCTCCCTGCTCCAAGGGCCAGGCTTCTGGCCAGGCTGTCTCTACTGTTCGCAGCCACCCCCCACATCCCTGGGTCTGAAATGCTGCCAGCTACTGCCCCTCTGCCTGCTTAGAGATTGTGGCTACATCTGTGTCCAGACAGACTGGAGCCGCATGCGTGACATGTATGACAGGCAGGGAGGCTTGTGCTGAAGGAGGAGAGGGGAGGCTGAGCCAGAGGCCTCGAGGGGCAGTGCCTGGGCTCCTGCTGACAGGCTCACAGCGACTCTGCTGACAGCAGGGTACCTAGTGTGGAAGATGGAGGGAGGGGGCCAGGCGGTGGGAGGGGCGGCAAGAGCAGGAGAGAAGGTCCAGCAGAGAAGCTGCTAGAGAGACAGGCGCTGCTACCCAGAGGGCCGGGACGCTGCCACAGAGCCCACAGTCCCGTGGGTCTCGGAGTCTAGCACCCACCTCTCCACTGAGCTCCAGCTTATTCCCAGGATTGCACTGGTGGAGATAAGACAATAAAGAACTCAGTCCCCGCCTTTGTGGATAATGGGTGCGGCTGTTGTGAAATACATAATAAACACACAATAACCACAGCGATAACAGCAGCAATGAAGCCACGGAGTGTTCAGGCGCCTGCTAAGCGTCCTGTGCACATGTCTTCTTTAATCCTTGCAATGGCCTTAAGGACCTGCCCTATTTATAGCCACATTCTTATTTACCACATTGCTTTTGGGAACGCAGGAGAATCACTGGCCCCTTAGGGAAACACACGATCGGGGATGGAGAGCACAGAACCAGAATTGCAGGGGTTGAGAAGAGAGAAATGAGAAAGAATTCAGAAGACAGATGTGACAATTTCTGGACTCAGCGGCGAAGGAGAATATAGAAAGCAGGCGTGGTGGCATATGCCTGTAATCTTAGCACTTGGAAGTCTGAGACAGGAGGACTGCAGATTTGAGGCCAGCCTCAGCGTCTTAGCAAGACACTCAACGACTGTGCAAGACCTTGCTTCAAAATTAAAAATAAAATAGGGCTGGGGGTAGAATGGGTTCAGTCCCCAGAAGAACAGGCTCAACCCCTAGGCAAAAAGAAAAAGGGCTGAGGTACTTGGAGGTAAAATGTTCCTGCCTGGGTTCAATCCTCAGTACCCACAACCCCTGCCAAAATAAGAGAAAGAAATGGAAAAGAAGCTGGAGAGCAAAGTGGGACAGGGACTCGAGCGTGTCTGTATTTTAACAGAAAGGAGACAAGCAGAGAAGAGGAGGGGTGTAGGAGACATAGGGTGGTAATGGAACGAGGCCCGGGGAGGGGAGGGGAGGGGAAAGAGGCAGGGCAGAAGGGGAGGAGCAGAGAAGGCAGGACACCCTCTCCCTGGAGGAAGCAGGGAGGATGTGAAGACAGGTTCTCACATAGACTGGCTCGCAGGCAGGGAGGACCCCGGAGATGCTTGGCAGACACACTCTTTTTCTGGGCATGTCTTGTTGGCTCTTTTGGGGGCGTGAGTGTGGACTGCAGTGTTCTATGAATGGTCAGGGGCGGGGACAGCTGAGTAGTGCCCACCAGTCCAGAAAGGCTGGGGACCGCGAAGCCATGGCAGAGCGAGACAGGTGTTTGCCTGTTGTCAGGGCAGTTGTGACGAGTGGCCCAGAAACACAAGCAGAAGCGGTTGGCAGATTCAACCCAAGTCTGGGCTCCGCTGCAGCAGGTTCATTGGGAGAACAGGCCAGGAAGGAGCGAGAGTACCGACGTCCTCAGGAGCAGGGCTCCGGCGGGGAGGGCGGGGAGGCGAGGGCCAGGCCGATGTGGTGATCCAGCCCAAACCTAGGAGTCATTCCTTTGTCTTTTTTAGTCCCATTTGCCCAGACCCTCGCATTCCACAAAGAGGAACACCTATTTTACAAACAAGCCTCTCTCCTGCTACTTGGACACTACCCCTTGGCGTCACTCTTGACTCATCTCTTTTTCTTGGCTGCTTCTCATCCAATTCATCAGCGAGGTCTGTCAGTACAATCCCTAAACATATTCTAAACTCACCCGCCCACCCGCTTCCACCTGCTACCACCCGGGTCCAGATTATCGTGCACGTGTGTGTGTGTGTTACTGGGGTGCTGGGGATTAAATCCAGGGATGTTCTACCTCCAAGCTACTCTCCCATCTCAATTTATTGTTTCAAAACAGGGTCTCACCAGGTTGCTGAGGCTGTCCTCGAACCTGCGATCTTCCTGACTCAGCCTCTGAAGTACTGGGATTACAGGTATGCACCACCATGCCCAGCTCAGATTTTCACTTGTTGACTACTGCGCTGGTCAATGGCCAGCTCCCACTCTTGCCCTTCTCTCAGACAGGCCAGAATGACACTCCTAAACCATCAGCCTTATCAGTCCAGGCAGAGGACTGGACCCCTCCCACTGCCTCTGAACAATACCCAACCACAGGCTCCAGGGTCTACGCCTCACCTCACGCACCTCAGGCCCTCACTCACCTCAGGCCCTCCTCGCTCGCCTGCGATGGCCTGCCTACCCTTGAGCACAGCCAACTGCGTTGTGTGTGTGTGTGTGTGTGTGTGTGTGTGTGTGTGTGTGTCTGAATCTTCTCTAGGCTGGGTCTTTGTTTACATTTAGCCCTCTGTTTAAATGTCATTTCTAGCCGGGCGTGGTGGCGCACACTTGTAATCCCCGTGCTTGGGAGGCAGAGACAGGAGGATCGCGCAGGTTCGAAGCCAGCCGCGTGCGCTGGCTTAGGAGACCCTGTTTCCAAATAAAAATGTAAAAATAGGTCTGGGAGTGTAGCCCGGAGGTAGAAGGGCTTCCAGGAATCCCAGTACCACCAAATAAATAAATAAATAAATAAATAAATAAACGTCACTCCCCACAGGGTCTCCTCTGACGCTCCATCTAAGTGGGCTCCTCCCTCCAGTCATTCTCTGCGTCATCTTGTTTTATTCTGCTCATGCGCGTTTATCACTATGTAAAGCTCTTGCTCACTGCTCTTCTGTGCTGTGTGTATTTACTATTAGATGGAGAGCGTGAGCCGTAAGTGACTAGGGAGCCACCTCTGTTGTTCACCGCCATGTCCCCAGCACTGAGGACCGAGCCTGGCATCTGCCTCCCCACAAATGTATAAGACCACCTCAAGCTGTTCCACACCCTCCTCTCACCCTCTTGACAAAGGTGAGAAAGTGTCCATTCTCCCCACCAAAGATCAGGACGGCCGGTGTCTTTCCATCTCCTTCAGGGGCTGTGCAAGGGCGGCCAGGCTCCAATTTCTTTTGCGATCTCATCTCCTAATACTCTTCCCCACTCTGGACCCACTCCACGCTCATGGCTGCCTTAGACCCCTACTTCAAGCTGTTTGCTCGGCCTGGAATGCTTTTCCTCCATGTGCACAGACACTCTACTCCACACACATATAGTTGGCTCACTTCCTCCTTCCTTTGGGTAAATTTACCTTCCTTTGGGTAAATTCACCTTTCCCCTGAGGCCAGCCCAGACCAGCCTGTTCAACACTACAACCTGCTCTGGTCACCTGGCCATACTCTCTTTTGGTTTTAGGGATTGAATCCAGGGGCATTCTACCTCTGAGCTACACACCTAGCCCTTTTTATTATTTATTTATTTACTTTTTTTTTTGTGGCACTGGGGGGTGGAACCCAGGGGCTTTCTACCTCCCACCCCAGCCCTATTTTATAATTTATTTGGAAACAGGGTCTCACTAAGTTGCTGAGAGCCTCACTAAGTAGCTGAGGCTGGCTTCAAACCTGTGCCATCCTCCTGTCTCAGCCTCCCAAGTGCTGGGATTATAAGTGTGCACCACCACACCCTTTTTATTTTTCATTTTGAAACAGGGTCTGGGTAAGGTGCTGAGGAGGACCTGACCATATTTGTTTTCTTTTCTCACAGGATTTATCATGTTTTAATTTATAAGATAATGTTCACATTAGTTATTTATTGCCTGTGTTTTTGTGATAGAATGCACAAACCTCTGAGGTAGAGTCATGAGATAGGGAGGTTCACCTAGATTATCTGGGTGGACCCTAAGGGTACCTAAAAGTATCCTCAGAAGATCCAGGCAGAGCTGGGTGTGGTGGTGTGTGCCTGTAATCCTAGTACTTGGGAGGCTGAGATGGGAGCATTGTGGGTTGGGGGCAGTCTCAGCAACTTAGACAGATGCTTACCAACTTAGTAAGATCCTGTCTTAAAATAAAGAATGGGCTGGGCGTGGTGCTGTATGCTTGCAATCCCAGTACTTGGGAGGATGAGACAGGAGGATCTGGGTTCACGGTCAGCCTCAGCTACTTAGTGAGGCCCTCTGCAACTTTGTGAGACCCTGTTTCAAAATAAAGAATAAAAAAATAGGGCTGTGGGTGTAGCTCAGAGGTAGAATGCCCCTGGGTTCCATCCCCTGTACTGAAAAAATTAAAAATAAAATAAAGAATGAAAGGGGCTGGGGGTGAAATGTCCCTGGGTTCAATCCCCAGTACAAATAAATAAATAGGTAAATAAAAACAAATAAATAAGCAAATGAAAACAAATAAGCAAATAAAAACAAATAAGCAAATAAAAATAAATATGCAAATGAGGGCGGGAAGGAGAAGGAGAGAGAGACAGACAGACAGACCATCATAGACTTCATCGGGCACAGAAGGAAACATGAAACTAGGGTGGGTGAAGCCAGAGGAGGCAAGAGTCGGACAACCCCCTAGAGCATGGGTTGAAGTGGGGACATGGTCCCAATTGTCTTTGATTTAAGCCCAGGGACACTGACTTTGGATTTCTGCCCTCCAAAATCATCAAAGAACTGGCTACTGCAGCCACAGAAGCCCGACACAGGTAGGTTAGCTCTGAGCCCTACAGGTGGGATTCCTGGACAAAGGGGCAGTTTCAGTTGTTTGGCTCCCCCCGACCTCTGCTCAGAAATGAGGTACATTACAGAGACTGAGCAGAAGCCATGCTGTCTGATGAGACACTGGACCTGGGGAGGAGGGGCTGGGGACTGAGGCCCAGGGACGGCCGCCTTCCCGCATCCCCTCACCCCTGCAGTTCCAGGAAGGACGTGGGAAGAAAGTGTGACCGTTTTAGAAGGGTTACAGTTCCAGACATTTACATGCCTGCACCCAGTTAATGGCTACTAAATCTTCATCTGGAATGGAGACCCAGGTCCTGAGCTCAGGACTTAAACATCCAGATGCATCTGGAACATCTTGCCCAAGACAGCCCAGTGGCACCCAGGTTCACCATGGTAGACACAGGAGCCCATTTCCTTCCCTTGAACCGACTCCTCTTCTCCTGTCGGTGATGAGAGCTTGAGTCACAGAGCAAGTGACAGCAACACACCCGCCTGTTTGCTGCTCCGGGCGCCTTGCGGGTGGCCTCCCGTTGTCTCTCTGCAGGGAAGCAGGAAGAACGCCCCTGTGCTGGCCAGGCAGGTCAGGGGCATCCTGCACCCACGAGGCTGGATGGCACTGCACAGCAGCACTGCTCCAGGGTGGCCATGCAGTGATGTGAACGGCTCTTGGGGCTTCCCACTGCAGGTCCCTCTTAGCCCCGTACGTGGACCCTGTCCCATAGGAAAGCACTCTAAGCCGCTTTCTTTATGGGGGTGGTGGCTGAAGCCCTGTTTCTAGCTACGGGGACAGAATTCTTTCCCAAACACCAGATCAATTGTCAAGCTGGTGAAAGCTGGAAGCCTCACCTGTCACCGACCTGCTGTCAAGACACATAGGGAAACTGTCATGTAACAAGAACTCCAGCCCTGGAGCAAACACAGATGCCAGTATTCCCGCTACTCCTGACGTTCCTCGCCTCTACACACACCCCAGCCCCACAAACCCAAACCCAAGAGGCCCTATAATATTCAGCCCATGATAAGCTGAGAGGCTGACTGTCTTATCACTGTGCCTTATCTGTTTTTTTTTTTTTTTCTTTAGTGATTGACCAGAGTTGGGACCCGGAGCCTCATGTCTGCTAGGCACACGCCCTGTCACTGAGCCACACCCCTATCCCCATGCCTCATCTTTAATACCACACACGGTACCCAGAACAGCAGCTACGTTATTATAGGAAATAATGAACCACCATACAATGGGCCCTGCGCATGGGACAGGGGCCTGTCACAGCCACAAACTCTGTGGCTGCTGCTTTCAATTCCCTTTCACACCCACCCTCCCAAGCTCCCCCGCTCCCGGCTGTAATCAGCACCCCACAACCATCCAGCCGGTCACCTGGAAGGAGGACCAGGGGAGACAAGCCACAGGTCATTCTAGGCACGCGCCACCTCCCCAGCCTGGGGAAGGTCCTGGAGATGAACCAGCCCCTCCTCTGCACCCTTCTCTAGCGCTTCCTTCTATCTAAAATACCTCAGTGCTTCTTTATTTGCCTTGCTTCCTTGCCCGCCTCTGTCAGAATACAAATTGGTTTTGCTGGTTGCTCTTTGGGATCAGAGCAGAACCTGACACTTAACAGGCACTCACTAAACACTTGCTGAATGAATGAATGAGTGAATGGATGGATGGATGGATGGATGAATGAAATGGGGCTAAGAATACCTCCCACCTCTTGGGTTATTGTGAAGATGAAGGGAGATAAGGCTCAGGAGGCTCTTGGCATGCAGCGCGTTGCTCAATACCTGTCAGCTTCCTTCACCTCCCGGCTTTGGTGTCAGCCATGCCCTCCTCCCTCAGGGAGTGCCGGGTCAGAGGCAGGGCTGACGGCAGAAACTGCCTCCCCAGCGGGCCCAGGGGACTCCCCTCTGCCCTGGGCAGGCTCTGCACCGCTCTGGACATCCATCCTTCTCACTAGGGCAAGCCACTCTGCTCTAACTCAGGAAGCTTCAGGTCCCCCAAGTCCTGTCCTCACTCACACCACGTTGCATGCCTGGGGCTGCTGTGCCTCCCAGCCCTCCCTCCCAGCCACACAGCTCCAACAGTACTGCCTGGCTGCACCCCGCCCTCCCCAGAGTTCACCCCAGGCAGGGTCCTTCCTGGCCCCTCCAGGTTACAGTGTACAGACTGCTAAGTACTTTGGTCACCTTGTTCCAAAAGGGCACCAGAGGCTGCTGCTGTCCCCATGTGCAGGGAGGGTCTTGGCTGCTAACTATCCACAGCCAGCGGCCCACCTGGCATGATACATCCTCACCATGGCGGCCCCCTCTGGAATGGCCTGAGTCTTGTTCCAACCCCAACGCCCAGCTCCCTTCTCCTCACTTCAGGGACAGAGGCTGCTTCCCACACATGGGTCTCCTAGGAAGCACAACCAATCTGGCTGAGATGTCTGGTCTAGGGGTTACTTCTAGAACTCCACCCCTACACTGGGAATGCTGGGGGTATGGAGACGGACACCCTAGCACACAGATGGTATCACTGCAGACCCATGCTCTCTCTGCGCGGGGCCTGCTCTGCTGCGTGGCAGTGTTTGGGCTGCCCTGGGAAGCAGTCTCTTCCGTTCTCCATGGTGGCCCTTACCAACCTCCTCCTTTCTTCTCACACCTCTAACTCTGCCATATGGACGGGGCTCCAGAGTGCTGCTGCCTAGCCAGGCTGGATCAAGGCCCACACATTCCATCACACATGCTGGGGAAGAAAGATGGGGCTTGGCAGTGGCATGTCAAGAATGGCCTATGAGCCCAGCACAGCCTGTAAATCCCAGTACTTGGGAGGCTGAGATAGTAGAATCATAGGTTTGAGGCCAGCCTTAGTAACTTGGCAAGGCCCTCAGCAACTTAGTGAGACTCTGTTTCAAAATAAAAAAGAAAATTGGGCTGGGAGTATATCTCAGAGACAGAATGCCCCCGGGTTCTATCCATAGTACCAAAAATAAATTAAATTTAAAAATGATGTGGTGGCACATGCTTGTAATCCCAGCATTTGGGAGTCTAAGACAGGAAGATCTGGGTTCACAGACAGCCTCAGCTACTTAGGCCATTTGCAACTCAGTGAGACCCTGTTCCAAAATAAAGAAGAAAAAGTAGGGCTGGGGGTGTAGCTTGGAGGTAGTATGCCCCTGGGTTCCATCCCCAGTACTGAAAAAAAAAAAAAAAAAACAAGAAAGAAAGATAAAGAAAGAAAAGAAAGAAAGAAGGAAAGGAAGGAAGGAAGGAAGAAAAAAATGAAAATAAATAAAAAATAGTGCTAGGTCAGAGGTATAACACCTCTGGCTTCAATCACTAGTATAAACAAAACAAAAAAGCCATACGGTCAATGTGACCACTCGAGCAGTAGCTCTGCCCTTCCGCCCTCTCGGTGAGGCCACCGTACAGCAAGCACAAGTTCGGTTGTAATGTCTCCTACAGGGGTTAGTAATACAATGGGGTTGACACAAAAAAGGGGAGCACTGAGCTCAGGGGACCTTGTGCTACCTCAGGAGAGCAGAGATGTCTAGCAGGAGACCCACACGCGCAGTTACCAACTTCAAATCACTGAACACCTGATACAGAAGAAGCTGGACTTGTTCTGTGTGACTCTAGAGGGCAGAGAGAGGGTAGAGGCAGGGGTAGAGAAAGGCAGAGTTTGGCTTTTCACAGAGAAAACTCTCCAATTACGAAGAATCTTGAAATGGATGGGCTGCTTGTGCACATCTAGACCTCCTAGCTTTGGGGAAGGAAGAAGTAATTGCCATTAGTCTGGGACGGGGGCTCCGGACTGCCAAGCCCAGGAGGGGCGAGAGCTGCCCTCTCTCTGGGCTCACCCTGGGCTGCAGAGGGCCCCCAGTGGCAGCGGGTCCAGCCTCCAGCCTGAACTCCAGGACAAGGTCGAGCTGGTCACTTGGTGCTGGTGTCCAGGGACGTTTTTGTAGCGCTTACAGTTTGGGTAAGTTGTTTTCTCTCTTTAAAAGGAAAATATCTGGAAAGGGGGAAGGTTATGGGAGGCTATTTCCATCTCAAGCGTCTACTCCAAAGCTCTGGTGTTTTGCCAGAATTCAAGCATGGTATACACAACGCTGTTAAAAATAACCCCTTGATTGAACATAAGGCGTGGGAGAGAGGGGACAGCAGGGTGACTTTGCTGGGGAGAGAGGGGGATAAGGAGAGGAAACTTGTACCCAGAGACCCTGGGAAGGGTTTTCTTCCAGAAAAGTTATGAAGAGTCAAAGGGACTGGGAGACAGGGTAATACTGTCCCTGACTGATCCTTTCCAGGAAGAATTGACCCCGCTCTGGTTGTGCCTAAGATGTAAACAGGCCGCTGGTTCTGGAGGGCTCTCCCAGGACCGAGTCTGCCACTTTTCAGTCCTGAGAGCCAGCCTATGGGACTAAGATCAAGGTAAGAAGAAAAAGCACGGGAAGCCAAGAAAGGTTCATAATGTCAAAGGCCAGGAGAGTTGAGTCAAAGACACAGAGGCTACATACGACTCTACTGGATTTAGCTATTGGGAGATTCTTGTGCTTTGTATGTGAAGGCTTCCAGACGTTTCCTTCCACAAACAGACATTTAACATAAGTGGAATTATCTTGTATATCCTATTCCATAACTTGCTTTGTAAAAAATTTAGCTATAAATTGTGGGGTCATGTCAGTAAATATAGTCTGACGTTTTACACAACTACATTCTATTTCATCATCGGGACGTACTGTTAATCATTCTTGCCTGACAGACATTTAAGCAGTTTCCAATTTTTTTGCTTTTATTATAAACTTACAAGGCATATTACCACTTGGCTTAGTGGCACACGCCTGTAATTCCAGTGTCTCAAAAAGCTAAGGCAGAGGCATCACAAGTTTGAGGCCAGCCTGGGCAATTTAGTGACATTCTATCTTAAAATTAAAACAAAAACAAAAACAAAACAAAACCCCAGAAATGGTTGGGGATTAGCTCGGTGACAGAGCGCACCTGGGCTCCATCCCAGTACTGCAGAAAGGTGGGGCGTACTCTAACAACGGGTGCACAGACGCCTATTTCCTCATGTCGAACACTGAGAAGTGGACGGTTGGATCAAATGGATTCCACACTGAAGACTCCATCATAACACTGCCTGATTGCCTCCTGGTTTCCTCCCGTCTCCCTGGCCTTTCTTTCCTATTCTGCTCCTCCACTTCTTCTTCCTATTCCCCTCTCTATGTTGGTATTCTCCAGAGCCATGCTACTTTCTTCTTCTTCCAAAATTTACCAACTCAAATGCTTCCAAGGGCCAAGAAAGTATTATAAATGGCCAAGTGTAAATGGCAGGGTTTTAGCAAGCTTGAGTTCAACACTAAGTATAAGTAACATTTTCTAAGTATAATTCACGTTATTTTAAAACATTGCCACACCCGTCTGCAGGTGGATTCACCTTTGTAAACTGTCAGTTCAGGACCTGGTCTAACACCTCCCCTACATGACATTCTCTTCATCTATATGCTGAGAACTTCCACGGTGCCATCTCTACCTCTGACCTCTCTCCTTGAACTCCACAGCCACACATGCACATGACCACCTGCCTCTCTCGTAAGTGTCCCGGGGCATCTCAAGCTCAGTATGTCCATAAATTCACAATTTCTGCCCTCTCCTCATCCTGCCAAAATCCAGAGATCTAAAATCAGAAATGATGGCCCTTCTTGAGTTCCTTGTCTCAATGAATGGCACATTCACGTTTCCTATCCTAAAATATGGGGTATGGGGGAGATGGTGATGGTTCCAGAGGAGGCCAGGAGACCAGTAAAAGACACAGCTTTTTGTTTCTGGTCAGGTGTGGCCTGAGGGGCCTATGGATATCTCTGAGGGCCCACGTCCCACTATGCAGAGGAGTCCTGACGTGGCGTGTGCCACCCTCTTACAGCACACACTCCTGCCAAATGAAAAGCAAAACAGCAAAAGAAAGAAAAGGCTTTAGCTGAATGAGCGTGAGACACCAGTCACTAATGGCCAATGCAAAGTCTTCTCTGGTGTCTTAATACTAGGTCAGGAGGTTCTATCAAAATAGCAGCAGAAGGAGAGTGAGCCCAGAGTTTACTTCAGGGGTGAAAAGCCTTCTCTGACCCCCTCCATTTAGTCAGGTGTCTCCCTGCCATGTTCCATTTCCATGTCTTTTTGGTGTGGGGAGTGGGGGTGGAAGGCATACTGGGGATTGAACCAGGGCACTGTAACCATGAGCTACATCTCCAGACTTTTTCCATTTTTCATTTTTAATATTTATTTATTATTTTTTGCAGTACTAGAGATTGAACCCAGGGGCACTGTGCCTCTGAACTACACCTCCAGCCTTATTTCTTTATCTTGAAACAGGGTCTCACTAAGTTGCTGAGGCTGGCTATGAACTCGCGATCCTCCTGCTCAGCCTCCCAAGTCCTGGGATGGTAGCTGTGCGCCACCATGCCTGACTTGTATTTTTACTTTTAACTGATGCAGCGCTTACGCACACTTCTCAGGTACAGCGTGACATTTCCACACGTGTGCAGAGAGTGCAGTGCTCAGATCAGAGTAACCGACACAATCCATCACTCAAGAGAGGCCGCTGCCCTCTTGACATCGTGGTCCAACACCGAGGACTTGCTGAAGAACACGGGATGAATTTGCTTCTGCAATTCCCGCGGCACAAGTTTCTGTACAAAAGCAGGGTGGACACGACGGTCTCAAGTCTGTTCTCAGATGTCGCCCCCGTGATAATCGGGCTTGGCACTAAGCAACCAAACCCATCCCTTTGTGCAGAGAAACCATTCAGCGACTTGCTATAGAGCAGGATGACTCACACCGCATCCGATCCGGGCCGTGCCTGCATTTGTGAAGCGGTTCCGAACATGGTAACATAACTCCTCTGATGTCACTCTTTCAATTTTATGGTTGGAACAATACAAAGAATTAGCCAAGGCTTTCTGGAAAGCTGCAGCACACACGTTTTCATGACATGAGCCTGTGGGTTCTGAAAAGCCACAGCTCTGTCAGTCCTTAGCTGAGACTGAAGGGCAGCTTCTCTGCAATGATGACGCTCTGGCTCCATGGTGACTCTGTGCAGGATCTCCACTGGAAATCCAACACCATCTTGGAGACGCTCCACCGGGGTGTCATGCTATCCCTTGTTGTGGCCACACTTCATTTACCACCAACTGCTTCAATTCCATGAGTTATCATGAAAAATGAAGTTCCTTTTTAATCAAGCTAGATGCAAGATGCAGCGAATGAGGGGTTTAAACTGTTGGGAGTCAGCCAGGCGTGGCGGTACACGCCTGTAATCCCAGTACTTGGGAGGCTGAGACAGGAAGATCACAGGTTCGAGACCAGTCTCAGCAACTCAGTGGGACCTATTTTGTTTCAAAATAAAAAATAAGAAGGGTTGGTGGTATAGCTCAGAGGTAGAATGCCCCTGGGTTCAATCCCCAGTAACCAAAAATAAAATAATAAAACAAAATAAAGTAAAATTATTGGGAGTCCTCATATCTACCACCTACATTTTTTTTTTAAATGGTACTGGTAGGCAAGTGCTTCTCCACTGAACTACATCCCCAGTACTGCCGAGACAGAGTCTCACTAACTTGCCCAGGCTGGCCTCAAACTTACAATCCTCCTGCCTCAGCCTCCTGAGTTGCTGGATTTAAAAGTGGGCACCACCATTCTGGGCTCTACGGCCTACTTTAATGAACAAACCAATTCTTGATGCAGAAGGACAGTTTTCCAGAGAAGCAATCACCAAACCACATGGTAATCTGGTAAGCCCCAGGTCTGAGGACGTGGAGACATTCCTAATAGGGTAATGGCTTTAATACTGAGAGGATACAATCTTCAGAAGGACCCGGCTAGCCTGGCAAGGTGGCACACACTTGTAATCTCAACACTTGGGAGGCTGAGACAGGAGGATCGCGCAGGTTCAAAGCCAGCCTCAGCTACTTAGTGAGGCTCTCAGCAACTTAGTGAGACCCTGTTTCCAAATAAAGTATAAAATAGGTCTGGGAGTGTAGTCCAGGGGGAGAAAAGCCCCTGGGTTGCACCCCCAGTAACACACACACACACACACACACACACACACACACACACACACACAGTAAAAATAAAGAAAGAAAGAAGGACCCGGCTCTGGTTAGCAGCATCATGGCTCAAGACTGCGACTGTCACTTAAAGGAAAGCAAGATGGGGGCGGAGGGTGGAGGGCAGGAGAGTCTTGGTTTTTTGTTTGTTTGTTTGTTTGTTTTGGTGGTACTGAGGATGGAACCCAGGGGCATTCTACCTCGGAGCTACATCCCCAGACCTATTTTTTATTTTTTTGAAACAAGGTCTTACTGAGTTGTGGAGGGCCTCGCTAGGTAGCTGAGGCTGGCCGCGAACTGCCATCCTCCTGTCTCAACCCCCTGAATGCTGGGATTACAAGCGTGCGCCACCACGCCCGGCTCCATCCCTCACTTCTAGCATAGGATTTCCTGAAGCATTCTTGTAGGGCTGGTCTATTGGGGATGAATTCTCTCAGGTTTTACTTGTCTTGAAAAACTTTATTTCTCTTTCATGTCTGAAGGACAGATCTACAAAGCATAGTAGAATTCTTTGTTGGCTTTTTTTTTTTTCTTTTAGGACTTTAAGTCTATCATCCAATTCTTCCCTGATCTGTAAGGTTTCTGCAGAGAAGTCTGCTATTGATCTAATGGGGGTTCCCTTATATGTGACTTGACACTTCCCTTGCTAGTTTTAGAAGTTTTTTTTTTTTTTTTGTCTATACTTTGACAACTTGACTATAATATGGCTCCAAGAGAAACTTTTTTGGTCAATGCTATTAGGGGCCTCAGAGCTTCCTAGACTTAGATGTTCAACTCTTCCCCAAGATTTGGAAAGTTTTTTGGCAATTATTTAACAGGCTTCTTAAAACATGCCTTTTCCCTTCTATCATACCCATAATGTGAATATTTGCTTACTTAAGGGTGTCCTGTGAGTTTCAAAGGCTTTCTTTCACTCTTTTTAGTTCTTCCTTCTCCTTCTCCTCCTCTCTCTCTCCCTCCTCTTCCTCCTCCTCTCCCTCCTTCTCCTCTCCCTCTTCCTCCTCTCCCTCCTCCTCCTCTCCCTCCTCTCCCTCCTCCTCCTCATCCTCTATCTCCTCCTCCTTCTTTCTTTTTATGTGGGCTGGGTAAAACCCAGGGGCATTCTACCTATGAGTTATACCCCTAGCCCTATTTTATTTTTTATATGGAAATAGAGTCTCACAAAGTTATTAAAAGCCCAAGCTGTCAAGGCTGGCTTTGAATCTATGATCTGCTTATCTCAGCCTCCCAAGTTCCGAGATTATAGGCACACATTTGTAATCCCCGCGCTTGGGAGGCAGAGACAGGAGGATGGCGCAGGTTCGAAGCCAGCCATGCGCACTGGCTTAGGAGACCCTGTTTCCAAATAAAAATGCAAAAATAGGTCTGGAAGTGTAGCCCGGAGGTAGAAGGGCTTCCAGGAACCCCAGTACCACAAATATATATATATATATATATATATATATATATATATATATATATGTGTGTGTGTGTGTGTGTGTGTGTGTGTGTGTGTGTGTGTGTGTGTATACATTGGAGTCACACATCAAAATGAAATTCAGAATGATAGGGACATACATGCAGTCAGTACTCGGTGAGCTTCCCCCTGGATCCCACCCCACCTTTTAATATTTTTCTTTTTATTTCTCTTTTCTTGTGTTTGACTAGATCGATTTTACTCTTGAGCTCTCATCTATATTTTTTATTTAATATACTGAATTATTTAGTGCCAAGGTTTCTGTTTGGTATTTTTATGATTTCTCTTTGCTAAATTTCTCAAGAATTCCATGAATTGTCTTCCTAATTTCATTGAACTGACCCGTCAATAGTCTCTTCTGTCTGATTGTTTCCTTAAAATAATTATTTTGAAAATTTTGAGGCTGTTTGTCGATCTCTTGTCTTTGGGGTCTGTTGCTAGAATGTCATGTTACTTTGTTTTCTGTCTTTCTTGTGTCCCTATGTTGATATCTGTGTGCCCGGTAGATCTGTCGCCTCCCCCAATTTTATGGGGTGGCTTTTCTCCTGGTGACATGTCCTAGAGTGTTAGATGATAGATGGTATGGACTTTAGCTCTACACGGGCTGCCCAGCTGATTCTTGGGAACCAGCGGAATGGGTGGCATCACCCTGAAGCTTCCTGAGCACTGGGAGGGCTCGGCCACTTGGGGAAGCCTGCCTCCCAGGGCTGAAAGTGGGTGCACAGGGCTCCCCAGGGTCATGGTGGGTTGGGGTAGGAAGTGAGCGCCACCTGTCAGCTTCCCGGGGGCCTCAAGGGGCCAAGCTCCTCAGAGCTGACACTTGGCTGCTCTTTGGGAGTGAGGTGGGTAGGTGGGGCTTCCTGGCTATCTGGGGGCAGAGGAAGGGTGAATGGGGCTGTCTGGCTGCTGTTTAGGGGTCTCTGCAGCCTGAACTGCTAAGATGGGCTGCCCAGGTGCTTCTTGGGCTGCTGGAGGGAGGGTGGGGCCATCTGGCTGGCTCATGGGTTGGGTGGGCCAAGCTGCCCTGCCCTGCTGCTTCATGGACCACGGCTCAGGAGTGGGGTGAACAGCCACCACGGACAGGGTCCAGATGGGGTACTGAGAGGGGCTGATCTGGCTGGAGGCCTGGCACAGCCCCCACATAGGTAGAGGAGGTGGAGGAGGCTCTCTCCTGTGCCCTGCCCTGAGGACATTCTCTGAAGGGGGCTCCCAGGATTAAGCCCACACTCTGTGCAGACATGCCCAGTGGTAGGGGGCGGACGTTGGCTTAATGATGGAGCCACGCTTTCCCCAAACCATTCTTCATTCTTTATGGTCTCTGAATTGCAGAAACAGAAATTGCTCACCCTCACAAGCCTGAAGCCTTCCGTGACTTGTGCAGAAGAAATGTCATCAACAGCCTTTTGTTTGGGCTTGACTTGGTGAATGTGCCAAGAAGCCTGGCTCAGAGGAGCCTTTTCAGATGTCATCTGTGTTTGTCTATGACCCTGGTCCATGCAATTGTCATTCACAAGCCAGCTTTTCTGAGGCTCCAGAGCTGTCATCCTCTGGCTCCTGCTGTGCCCGCAGAGCTACTGTGTGACAGACAGCCTGAGGCTGGGCAGGCTGGGGGCTGCCCTGCAACCCCACTGCGCAGCAGTGGCGTGTGCCGTAACCAGTCCAGGGCCAGCTGCTGAAATGCAGTGTGGAGGGTGGTGTCTGGCCAAGTTCTTCACTTTCTAACATGACTGGAAGGGATCCCCAGAACCCCGAGGTATCACTTCAGTGTATTTCTCCCAGATGTCGAGCTAGGGTCCTTTCTGCATTTTATTTTCTGTGTATGTGTGTGGTATTGGTGATTACACCCAGGAGTATTCTATCTCCAAGCTATTCTCTCCCCAGCCTTATTTTATGTTTAGTTTGAAACACGGCTTCACTAGTTTGATGAAAAGTCTCACTACTTGCTGAGGCTGTCGTCAAACCTGTAACCCTCCTGTCTCAGCTTCCCAAGTACTGAGATTACAAGCATGCGCCACCATCCCCTTCTCTGTCTGCATTTTACAAAACCATCACCACAGCAACCAGCACAGTGCCTGGTACTCAGTAAAGACATATCATAAGAGCGATCAAACAGGCACAAAATTCCAACTTGTCTGAGCTAATCGAGGGAGGACATCAAACTCAGTGTTCTGAGGGAAGAATGATCTAGATCTCTACCTCTCCTCAGAGTCACTTTAGACTCTTCCCACGGTTGATGCGGCTGAGCACAGGAGCACGGTGGGCCTGGCTGGGCAGAGCGCACAGGAGCCCATCGGACCCGAGCACCTCCGGAGCACGGAGCCAGGTCAGATAAAGACAAGCGAAACGGGAGCTGCCCCGGTTCATCCAGTCACTAAGTGTGACACAGGGTAAATTAAAGGGGAAGCGCGATGCAGCGCACACGGAGGGTCACGGACAGACACTAAGGGCTGTGGAGCCCAGGGTGGGAAAAGCTTCATGGGAGATGGCCTCTGAAGGGGATGGGGGACATGTGGACAGGCCACCAAGCTGGGCGCTTGCCTCGCTCAGGCCCCTGCTGAGGGAAGAAGTGGCCACAGGCGGCTCTGTGGGCAGAGATTGCTTTGCAGCTGTGGGGTGGCTGCCCTGGTTAGGAAAGGCATGTGCAGCCTACAGGTGTAAAAGGCTGTGGTTGTAAGGCCATGCTGCCCGGGGTTAGGTGCTAGGAAACATCCCTTCCCTGGTGCCCTGACAGCTCCATAAGGTGGTCAGAGGCTTAAAAATAAAAAACTAAATTACAAGTTATCAGTTGCACCCTGTGTGGCTGCAGTTGCCAGCAGCCACACTTTCCCATACGCGCAGCATTCCTGTACCAACGAATGCCACTCACCTGGCTGGTACGCAGTCTACGCAAGTCCTGCCAGCTGCTGGCCAAGACATACTACCAGACAGTGTCTGCAGAGCCTGGGGGTAGGGTGGAGGACAGAAGAGCAGCAACCTTTTCCTGCCCTGACTGCAGGCCACCACCTAACTGACTTGATGTCTCCTAATCCCCACACCTGCCCATGGGGATAGGGGCTGCTATTCCCATTTTGCAGAGGAGGAAGCTGAAGTTCAGCTTAATAAGGAGCCTGCCCCAGGTTACGGAGATGGACGGAAGCCAGGTTTGCCCGACACCAAAGCCCAAGTTCCCTTGGCTCGCACAGACTGAAGGAGGGAGCTCCCGGCTGCACTGGGCTCTGCTAAGACAGCATGACACTGTGCGCCTGGCATGGGCACTGGCTTGGCTCTAACCCAAGGACCAGTGACCCCGTGCTGAGGTCAGGGGGCAAAGGCACCCTTCCCCACTTCCCATAACTGGCCTCACCGCAGGGCCAAGAGGTGACAGTCTGAGCATGACCAGACCACTTCTGCCCTGCCACAAAGCTCCCTGTTTCCTGAAATCCAGGCCTGTCCTCAGAAAGTCTGAAATGCAGCCAGTAATCAGCTCAGTCATAGCCTGTGGGGAAATGAACACACTCCAGCAGGATGGAACACGGCGGCTCTGACCCTCATGGCCCAGGTGCAAAGGGTACCCTTTCTGTAACCAGCTTCTAAGACCTGTCCTCCTGCAAGGGGCTCATGGCTGGACGAGGAAGAGACCTTCTGTTCACAGAAGTTCAGCCTGGGATGCAGCTATGTGGCACAGAATAACTGGTCTTTCTTTTCTTCCTTTAGCAAATTCCCTTCGTGAGGCCTGGCACAGAGGTGGGCAGAGCCAGGCTCAGCCCTTGCTCCTAAGCCTGGGCCCTACGCACAGGTGCTGACAGCTCTGCTCGGCCGGCCTGCACCCCTGCATCCTATTTCTCCCAACATTCTCAGTTCCAGTTTTCTGTGCTCTGTCCTGCTGCCTCTCCCGCTTTTCTCTTTCTGCCCCAGGCACACTAGGTGGTCAGCAGAATTGGTTCCACCGGAGGAAGTTTCTGACCATGTTAAATAAAGATCGCTGCTTCTGGGGCAGGGGTGGAGTGGCTCCAAAGAGCTTGCTGTTTCTCTGCTTAGGGAGACCATCAAGCTGAGCAGTCTTACTTTTAATCCCTCTTGCTAGTCAGGGGGTAGGCGTGGAATGGAGGGAGGAGACGGTAACGACATGGAGAAAGCCTTTTACCTGGAAAGAAGCTCACTGATCAGTCACCTTGGACGCAAGGGAGCAGGGCTCGTGGAGACAGCAGGCACCGAGCCAGCCCCGGTCAGGCCCCAGAGTTGGCTTCTGAGCTCAGACCCCAAGCACATGCCCTGCCCACGGGGTGGGCCTGGCTCACCTGGGCGTTTGCTCCTTGGGACAAGCTCTGCAGCTGGCCCTGCATTAGACACTCTATCTGGAGGGCCAAGCAGCAGAGTGAAGATGCAGCAGCATCTCGTTCACTTTCCAACTATGCTCTCAAGTTGTCCCACTACAGGAAACCCCATCTCCGTCCTGGAATCCAAGGGAGATGGGTCTGTCCCAAGACAGGCGGCACTTAGACACCACCGCCGGCCATCAGCGGGCTTGATTTCCTGATGATGCGCGTTGCTCTCTCCAGGGGCTCCCCTCGGGCTACTTCTTGCCCAGGCCTGGACTCTGCATGCACTCAGGACAGAGAGAAGAAAGTTCCCATGACGGAGGGCAGGCATGGGCTGGTCTCTTGCCTCCACCTGGGAGAGGTGAGGCCTCGGCTACACTCCTCCCTTCCAGCTCTGGCTATTTGGCTATTTATTCAGGGAGGCCATGCACAGGTGCAGACAGAGAGGGGGACGCAGGAAACATCCTGAAGGTGCCAGAGCCCGGCTCTGACTCTCCCTCTGTGGCGCAGAGCCTGGAGCCGCCCTCTCGCTCGGAGCAGGCGCAGGGCTGTCCTGGCCCCGGTCCTCACACGGCTTGGGAGAAGGGCCAGGATCACGTTCTGTGCTTTCACCAGCCCTTGCTCTTCACAAGCAGCAGGGCTCCCCACGTGGGGATCTTGTACCTGAACCAAGAAAAGCAAAGCTGCTAATCTGACAAGATCAATCCTCAAATACCACAGGAATGCAGCCGGTCTGCCTGCTCTCAGCAGTGACTGCACTTCCAAACACCTCCAGGGTTCCTGCTTGCCAGCCAGGAGAAGCCTGGAGCTGGGGCTGCAAGGGGAGAAGCCACCTCCGCCAGGGGGTTTGGTCTCACGCCTGAAGCCTCAGCTTCCTGGCACAGCTCAGGCAGGCCTCCACTAGCCCCCTCTCGTCAGCCTCCGGCTTAAGGGCATCCCCTGCCCTCACCGTCCAGGGCGCCTGTGCCTGGAGATGTACGTGGCTCCACGCACCCTGAGACAGGCAGTACGGATGGGCAAAGGGCGGCTCAGCGAGGTCTGAGCCCACCCTGTCCTGTTCACTTCAGAAAACTGTGCCCTTCTGTAATGATCCAGCGCTTCTCAACTCTCTGAGCTTGGTTTTACTTTGTAAATTTTAGTTCTATTACAAAACGAAGGTGGTATAAAATATAATAAAAATAAATCACTAGATAAATTAAATCCACATTTAAAACATAAAGCCCCACGGGGCTTGGGGGTGTGTAACCTCAGTACTGGGAGGCTGACACAGAAAGACTGCAGCAGGTTTGAGGACAGTATGCGGTAATTTAGTAAGAACCTGTTTCAAAATAGGATAGTTTTTATTTTTATTTTATTTTATTTTATTGCAGGTCTGGTGGGGACATTAGACCTGCGAGCCACGCCCCCTGCCTTATTTTCTTATTCTTTATTTTGAAAAAGGGCCTCACTAAGTAGCTGAAGCTGTCTACGAACTGCGATCCTCCAGTCTCAGCCTCCTGAATGCTGGGATTACAAGCGTGCACCACCACGCCCGGCTAAAATAGGATAGTTTTTAAAAAGGCTAGGGGTTTAGCTCAGTGGAATAATACCCCTGAATTCAATCTTCAGTACCACAAAAATGTCCCATTTAAAAATTGTTAGATTTGCCAAGATAAACTTATTATACTTGGCTATAAATGTTTGTTTATTTATTTATTTATTGTGGTACCGGAGGTCAGACCCAGGGGCATTCTACCTCAGAGCTATACCCTTAACCCTATTTAATTTAATTTTTTTTTTTTTTTGGTAGTATTGGAGATGAAACCCAGGGACATTCTACCTCTGAGTTATACCCCCAGCCCTATTTTTTAATTCTTTATTTTGAAACAAGGTCTCACTAAGTAGCTAAGGCTATCCCTGAACCCAGATCCTCCTGTCTCAGCCTCCCAAATACTGGGATTACAAGCATGCACCACCACCTTCGGCTTTATTATTTAATTTTGAAACAGGGCATCACTAAGTTGCTAAGAGTCTCACTAAGTAGCTGTGGCTGGCCATAAACCTGCCATCTCCTGTCTCAGTCTCCCAAGTACTGGGACTACAAGGATGCACTACCATGCCTGGCTTATTTTCAACTCTTTAAAAGAAATTTGTTAGGGCCAAGCATGGTGGCACACACTTGTAATCCCAGCACTTAGGAGGCAGAGACAGGAGGATCGCACAGGTTTGAAGCCAGCCTCAGCTACTTAGGTCTGGGAGTGTAGTCCGGAGGTAGAAAAGCCCCTGGGCTCCATCCCCAGGACCACAAAAAAAAAAAAAAAAAGAAAGAAATTTGTTGCAAACCAGTTTTTATCACTTTTTAAAAATTGTGGTACTTGAGATCAAATCCAGAGACATTCTACTTATGAGCTATGCTCCCAGCCCTATTTTATTTTTTACTTTGAAACAAGGTCTCACTAAGTAACAGGCTGGCAGTGGACCTGCGATCCTCCCGTCTCAGCCTCCCAAGTACTAGGATTATAGGCGTGTGCCACCACACCCATCCTCATATCACTTTTAATTCCACAACACACAACAGGCTTCAAACTGGCCAGTGCCCGCCCTGTTCTACTGAGCTGCAGCCTGGTCCCACCCCAGGCACAGGCACAGGATAAGGTGGGTGTCCAGGTTCTGACCTGGGGCAGGAGCAAAGGTGCACTCTGAGACCATTGGGAAATCTGGAAGGCCAAAGCCTAGCCCTTCTCCTGCCACACACAACGAGGGAGAGCTGAACAGGTGGGTATTCAGCATTCACCTGTTCAAAGCACTGCAGGTCCCTATGCCTCTGAAGGAGATTTTTCCAAAAAAAACCAAACACAACTTCTGATGATCTACTGTGGCCCTACGTAGGAGGGTTAGAAGACAGCAAAGAAGAAAGAGATGGGGTGCACAGCTAGAGGGCAAAGGGGTTCTGAGTTCCTCAAATGATGGAGAAAGCAGACAGGGTAAACTAAGACAGGATGTAGAGTTAGTTTAAAAATCAAAAAATGAGACAGGTATGGTGGTGCACACCTGTGATCCCAGTGCTTGGGATGCTTAGGCAGGAGGATCTTAGATTTGAGGCCAGCCTCAGAAATTTAGGGAAACCTTGTTTCAAAATAAAAGATAAAAAGGGCTGGGATGTAGCTTGGAGGCAAAATGCCTCTGAGTTCAATCCTGAATACCAAAATGAATAAAAAAATAAAACCCAAAAAGTGAATTGATTCTCACAGGTCAGAGCAGCTGATGCTAAGGACCATTTGGGGGAAATAGACAGCAGAGGAACCAACAGGAAATAGATGGCCGTTCCTCCAGCACTGAGTTGGAGTACAGGCAGGTCAAGGGCAGGCATTTGGCCCATCAGCCCAAGCAGGCTACGTGTGCACACCCTGCAGAGGCCTCAGCTGCTGAGCACCCTTGCTTGTCCCAGGGCAAAGGCCCAGCACCTACAGGCTCCACTGTAAGAGGTACCCTCCCGCACAAGGAGTCTGCATGCCCCTCTAGGCTCACGCTTGGAGCCATGGTTCAGCACGTAGGTGGGCTTGGTGAGTTTGATTCTTGGTTCTGCTGGGCAAGTCACAGCTTTCTCAGGTATGATATGGATACAGCACTGACTTCACTGGGTTGTTGTAAAGGCTAACTGAGGTCATGGATGGCCAGTGTTTGGCACAGTGGCTGGCACCTGGTAAATGTTCTAACAATTGTGTGACATTTGGTACGCACAGGTTGTCTGTATCTGCCATGCTAAGATCTCTGAGGGCAAAGGTTTCATGCATTTTAAACGTGCCAACGCGCTAGCATCTAGAAAAATATCTGGCACTCTGTTGAATGAAGGAAACAGTAGGTGTGCAGCACACATTAGGTGTACCACATAGTAGGTAGAATCGATGCGGCAGTTCTTTTCAAGGGAATGGAGAAACCTGAATGATTAAATAGTGATATGAAGGCCGGTGGAAAGGAAGATCCCCATTTCCGAGGAGTGGGGTAGTTTGGAGGGTCGGGGCGTAGGGCAAGGGGCTGAGTTCAGAGGAGAAGTGTCCTGGGATATGACAAAAGTGTCAGGACTCTGGCCTCTTGGCTCTTCAGTTGAGAGGGGAAGGACAGAGATCAGCCCCAGATTTCTGGTCCAGGTGACAGTGGATGGTAGTGTCACTTGCTAAAATAGGCAACATGGACTGATCTGATTTATTGGAAATTTGGGGGATAATGGCAAATCGGATAACAACTGAGGGGACAGTGAGTTGGAGATGCTTTAGAGTCATCTGCAGGAAGGTGGGCCTCTGGGCTAGAGGTCAGTAGAGAAACAGATCGGAGGGTCAGCAGCACATGTTCCCTGGAGCAGTGGGGCGAGAAGACAGGAGGGCTGGACGGACCCCTGCAAACACCAGCCTCTCCAGGTGTCAAGGGAGAGGAGGCTGCTTGCAACAGAGACACCAGCAGAGAGGCCGCAGAGAGCTGAGAGGGAGCATGGACAAAGAATGAGAAGAGAGAGATTAAAACATGGAGGAAGAGCCATCATTAAAGAGAAGGTCCACCTCCCCACTGTGTGTGTCTGTAAGGGCTTGTTGACCTGGACAAGAGCACTTTCAAGAAGGCAGAGGAGGGAGTGGAGGCCAGGGAAACAAGGAGAAGGAGATAAAACTGTGATGCAGTTTTATCTGCTCTAAGGGGGAGTGTGTGCCCATCTTGCCCTGGGCTAGAAGGACAGCGGTTCCACAGAAGCAGAAAAACAGGAACGCCTCTATTTTTCACTGTAGTTTCTTTTCTTTTCCTTCTTTACTTCTTTTCTTCCTTTCTTTTTTAGTATTAGAGACGAAATCCGGGGGCCTTCTACCTCTGGGCCAGACCTCTTTTATGTTTTATTTGGAAACAGGGTCTCATGAGGTTGCTGAGAGCACCACTGAGTTTTGGAGGCTGGTTTCACACCTGCAGCTCTCCTGCCTCTGCCTCCAAAATACTGGGATTCCAAGTGTGTCCACCATGCCAGGATCTCCTCTTTAATTTCTGGTAAGAGAAAACTCTTAACTAGGATGCCTCTCAATCTGACCACACCTCCCTCGTGTTTTAGTGATAAAAATCCCAGGATCCTTCTCTAGAAGGGCAGAGAGGGGAGGGCTTTGGAATGTGGGGATACCAGCTACCCTGGCCAGGAGCCCATGCGCTGTCAAAGCCCCCAGGGCAGCGCAGCAAGCCTCCTGCACCTTCTCACGCAAGGGTCCTAAAATAGGCAGCTGGGGCTGTGTCAGCGCTCCAGACTTCCTGCCTCAGGGAGCTCTGCAAGGTTTCAGCGGCCATCCTCGCACTCCAGGGAATGCAGCCAGCTCGGACTGTGGACTTCAGTGATGATCCTCAGCAGTACAAGAGTCACAGACACACACCACACCCCGGCCCTCCTGAGGCAGTGTCTCTCAAGAGAAGTGGGGTTTTCTCGCCAGTGTATAGCTGGGCAGGGGGACACTTTTTACACCAGAACCTTGGTAGCCACTACCAGGCATCTAGTTAACCCTCTGTGTGTGGACTACCTGCTCATGAAATGGCAGCTGTGACAGGAGGTAGAATGCAGTAGTGAAGCATGCGGGCTCCATGGGTTCAAGACCCAGCTGCGTCACTTTCTACCTGTGTGACCTCAGACAAATTGCTTGACTTCTCTGCGCCTCTATTTCCTCCTATTTAAAACTGGGTTAATAACAATACCTATGTCATAGGATTGTTGGGAGGATAAAACAGAAGAGACAGGAAAAAGTCTCAGAACAGGACCTGATACAAGGTAAACACTCAACAGATGCTACTGGCTCTCACTGGCTGAGGCTGCCTCCGCTCGCCTGCATGTCCACAGCACAGACTAGGGCCCCACTTTCTGTTGAAGTTGTTGTCCCCAGGCTTTGCCTTGGAGACGCCACTGGTCACCCTCCAAAAGACATGAGATTTGATCATGCTCTTCACCAAAAAAGGAAAAACAACTCAAACGTATGAAGCAAAGTTGTGCTAGGAAAACAGAACGTGTCAATTAAGTTCAGAACAAAGCATATTCAAATGAACTAAAATCCCCCCTTCCCTTGTACCAGAGATTGAACTCAGAGCCATTCTATTGCTGAGCAATACCCACTAGGCCTTTTAACTATTATTTTGAAACAGGGTGGCCCTAAGTTGCTGCGGCTGGCCTTGAACCTGTAATCTTCCCATCTCAGCCTCCCCCAAAATGGATTACAAGTGTGTATTACCACACATGACATGTTTTTTTCTTTAAACCAAGATTTAAAGTGTCTACTGTGGAGCCGGGTGTGGTGGTACACGCTTATAATCCCAGCATTTGGGAGGCTGAAACCGGAGGACCGCGGTTCGTGGACAGCCTCAGCTACTTGGTGAGGCCACCCGCAACTTAGTGAGACCCAGTTTCAAAATAAAGAATTAAAAAATAGGGCAGGGGGTGTAGCTCGGAGGTTGAATACCCCTGGGTTCTGTCCTCAGACCCGCAAAAAAAAAAAAAAAAAGTGTCTACTGTGGTCGGGTGTGGTGGTGCACACTTGTAATCCCTGTGCTTGGAAGGCTGAGACAGGAGGATTGCACAGGTTTGAAGCCAGCCTCAGATACTTAGTGAGGCTCTCAGCAACTTAGTGAGATCCTGTTTCCAAATAAAATATAAAATATGTCTGGGAGTAGAGCCCAGAAGTAGAAAGCCCCTGGGTTCCACCCCCAGTACCACAAAAAAAAAAAAAAAAAAAGAATAAAAACATAGAGCTGGAGCAGTAGCTCAGAGGTAGAATGCCCCTGGGTTCCATCCTCAGTTCTACCACCACCACCACAACTTATTTAATGATACCAAAAGTCACTGAAAATGGGATTCACTTGTTGCATGTCTAATTTTGCTGGAATGATCTAACATTTGGCCCCAAGACACATCACCTCATTTCATTTTTTTGACTAATGAATGAAGTAATGCTCAGGGTTTTCCAGGAACCACACAGCTTGGTAAGTGAGAAAGCCTGGGAGCCTGCTGTCTCAGAGCCACGTCTCCTCCAGTGCAGCACGTATTAGAATATGTCACAATCACTATTTTTCTCCAGTAACCGTCCACTAGAGTGTCTCATCACAAGCAAGGCGTGGTGGCGCACGCTTGTAATCCCAGTACTTGGGAGGCTGAGACAGGAGGATCGCGCAGGTTCGAAGCCAGCCTCAGCTACCTAGTGAGGCTCTCAGCAACTTAGTGAGACCCTGTTTCCAAATAAAATATAAAATGGGTTGGGAATGTAGCCCAGAGGTAGAAAGCCCCTGGGTTCCATCCCTGGTACCACACACACACACACACACACACACACACACACACACACACAAATTTCTCACACCCTCAGTCTCTCATCCTCCAAAGGGCAGAAATTAATATCTGTAATAAACGTTATAAGTCTACTATGTGCTAAAGGCTCTTCTAGATGTCGGCAGCCATGAACAGAACCACACCTCTACATGAAGAAGTTCAGAGTCTATTGCGGGAGGAGCCGTACCAGTACAGAATAAATACAGAGCCGGCGTGGTGGCGCACGCTTGTAATCCCAGAATTTGAGAGACTGAGACCAGAGGATCGTGGTTCGCGGACAGCCTCAGCTACTTAGTGAGGCTCTTTGCAACTTAGTGGGACCCTGTTTCAAGATAAAGAATAAAAAATAGGGCAGGAGATGTGGCTCAGAGGTCAAATACCCCAGGGTTCCATCTCCAGACCCGCAAATAAATAAATAAACAAATAAATAAATAAAGATTAAATATAATCCCAGTGAGTGTGAGGCACTGTGGTGGTGCAGGTGGGGAAAGAGGAACTGTGCCCATACGCAAGGTGGAGGAAAGGGGAGACTTTCCACCCCAGGAGACCAAACACATGAAAAGTCCTCATCCAAGCTTTGGAGCCCGGCAGGTGCTCAATGAATGAGTTCCTTTAGACCTGGCCCCACTCCCTCCCTATCTCTCTTATTCTGGGAAGCTGTATCTTGGGCTTGAGGGAGGAAGGAGGATTTGCCAGTGGACAACACAAAGCCCTGAGCAGGAGCTGGCAGGCTCCTTGGAGCAGCGGGACTCCGCGGCCCTGTGCTTCCGCACACTGCCTGCCCCAGGCCGTGCCCAGGTGGGGTCGGGACTGGGTGGGCTCCGAGGGCTGAGGCAGAGGAAGAGAACGTATTAGAGAAATGCATTTCACGTCAAAACTAACCTATCAAAACAGCTGCATAAAGACCCTTTTTGTCAAAATATTGATGCTACATAAATAAAAATCTTGAATTTACTCAGTGTTATTTTCCCCCCAAAATATCATGAAGTACTAGTTTACCCATGTGGGAAAAAAAATAAAGAAACCTAGATCCCAGCCTCACTCCTATCACCAAAAAGCAACAGCAAACCCAAACCCCAAACTGATAGATTAATAACTTATTTATTTATTTATTTATTTTTGTGGTACTAGGGATTGAATCCAGGGGCATTCTACCTCCGAGCTACACTCCCAGCCCTATTTCTTATTTTTATTTTGAAACAGGTCTTCATAGATTGATGAGAGTCTCACTACTTGCTGAGGCTGTTCTCGAACCTGCCATCCTTCCTGTCTCAGCCTCCCAAGTACTGTGTGTGCCACCACGCCCAGCTTTAATAATTTAAATATAAATAATAAATCTGTAAAGAAAATACAATAAAACAAGAGAAGGCATCACCTTGAACTACATGAGTAGGCAAATTCAAAAACTGCTATGGAGGACAACTTGCCAATAACTTTCAGAATTAAAAATGCCCATGACCAGCCAGGTATGGTGGCACACACCTATAAACCTACTACATGTGAGGCTGAGACAGGAGGATCACAAGTTCAAGGCCAGCCTCAGCAACTTAGCAAGGCTCTCTGCATAGTGAGATTCTTTTTTAAAATAAGACATAAAAAATAGGGTTGGGGGTAAGCTCAGAGGCAGAATGCCCCTGGATTTAATCTTCAGTAGCAGAAAAAATATGCCTGTAACTTCTGTAGATTTTCTTTGCATTGCTGGGGATTGAACTACACCCAAACCATTTTTATTTTTTATTTTGACATACTGTAACACTAAGTTGCCCAGGTTAGTCTCAAATTGGTCCTGTCTCAACCTCCTGAGTCACTGAGATTACAGGCCACCATGCCAGGCGCCTATAACTTTTGATCTAGAAGTAACACATTATTCTAGATAATTTCCCATTTTGTGTGGGAAATGATGTAGAAAAAAGGTTATTCACTGAAGTAATGGCTCTGATAGTGAATTTGGAAACTGCCTACATATCCAGCAGCAGGGAGCTGATTACATACGCCACGGAACACCGCTCCTGTGGGATGCTACATAAGCAAGAATGAAGGATTTCTGCTTTCAGCCATCATGAAGAACAGGAACAGGATTGACCTCCTTATCCGAGACAGCTAAAGAATCAGTCAAAATACATGCAACGGTGGCTTTTAGACTTTGGGTAAGAGTGCAGAACTGCTCCTCGAGGGAACGGCAACAAGTGAGGTGAGCCCCACGGGTCTAGTTTACTGCCTGGGACAGTGTCCAGCCTGTAGTGCGGGGATAGGGAATCTAAACAGTACTTGGTGCTGTTTAGTACCGGGCGTGGTAACGCACGCTTGTAATCCCCGCGCTTGGGAGCCTGAGACAGGAGGATCGCACAGGTTCGAAGCCAGCCTCAGCTACTTAGTGAGGCTCTCAGCTACTTAGTGAGACCCTGTTTCCAAATAAAGTATAAAATAGGTCTGGGAGTGTAGCCCGGAGGTAGAAAAGCCCCTGGGTTCCCCCCCAGTACCACCAAAAATAATAAAATAAAAACCAGTACTTGGTGGTCTTTCTGCATTCAGGAAATAGCTGAAAAAAAAAAGAGACAAGATATACATATTACCAATATTAGGCTTGATAGGACTTCAACAAAGATCCTAGATCTTAGTAGAGTAATAAGGGAATATTGACAATTTTACGTCAATAAATTCAACAACTTAGATGAAATGCACAACTTTCTTAAAAGATACAGCTTGTGTTGTTGTTGTTTTGGTGCCAGGGATTGAAACCAAGGGCCATTCTACCTCTCAGCTATAACCCAGTCCTTTTTTAAAATTTTGAAACAGGGTCTCCCTAAGCTGGTGAGGGTCTCCCTAAGTTGCTGAGGCTGGCCTCAACTTGCAATCCTCCTGTCTTAACTCCCAAGTACTGTGATTACGGGTGTGTACCATCACACCTGGCAAAAACACAAACTGTTAAAAAAGAAATAGTAAAACTCAAATAGTTGTAAAGTTACTAAAAGTTTAATTCTAATAAATTTTTGCATAGGAAAATGCAGTAATAAAAATACAGATAAATATCGATCTCTGTCCCTGGGTTCTGACATAGACTTCCTAAACTCTTATAAAGGTAGGAGAGCCCGGCACGGTGGCACATGCTTGTAATCCTAGTACTTCAGAGGCTGAGACAGAAGGATTGCATGTTCGCAGCCAGCTTGAGCAACTTAGTGAAGTCCTCTGCAATTTAGTGAGACCCTGTTTCAAAATAAAAAATAAAACAGGGCTGGGGTTGTAGCTCAGAGGTAAAACACCCCTGAGTTCAATCTTAAATTCCAAGTTTCAAAAAATAAAAATAAAAATAGTAGAAGGACCTTCTGTTCTGGTATATAGTCTTTGATTCCAGTTCCTGACCCAGATCTCCTAAGATCTTTACAATTTCCTGGGTGATAGGAATGAAGGGACTCTTGATTGGCTCCTGGATAGTCTTAGGATGGGGACAGACTGGCAAGGGAACCAATCATGAGATTAGAGGTAGAGATTAGCCCCACCCCACCTCTAAGGATGGGAGAGGAGACGTTATAGTTAGTATGAGATGTCTCCTAAAGAGCTCACTTATTAATATTCAGAGTTGATATAGTTGAGTCACCAGGGTTGTAATCCCAGCAGCGTATAAATGCATTGTAATAGATTTACCTGGGTGGTGGCCTGGGCCTACTGGAGGGGGCGGGTCCCGGGGGTGCAGCCTTGGGGATTATATCTAGTTCCTCCTCCCTCTGCTTTCTCTCTAGCTTCCGACATTCCATGATGTGAGGTGCACAGCTCATGTGCCACCCCCTCTCCTCCTCCCACTGCCATGCCCTGAGATCCACGGTCCCTGGCCTCATATGGACTGAAGCTGAAACCTAAGAAAATAAATCTTCCTTCCTCTAAGTCACGTTAGGTTGGTTTTTTAGATTATGGCTATGAAGCTGCTGACTGGAACAGGGGCTGAAGGTTGAGTTAATAACCAGTAGCCAATGATGTAAACATTCATCCCATTTAATACTATGCTGAAGAGTATAGTAATACTCTCAGAGCACCTACCCAATGCAGTAAAAAATAAGAGGTATCCAGATTGGAGAGAAGAAATAGAACTGCCTTTAGTAACTGAAGACATGCTTGTACAAGTTGCATATGATATTGGCACAGGGACAGACGCAGATCAACAGAATACCTACACATACATGTTCAGCTGGGCATGGTAGTACACACCTATAGTCCCAGTTCTTAGAAGGTTGAGACAAGTTTGAGGTGACCATGCAGTAACTTAGCAAGATCATGTTACAAAATAAAAGGGGACAGGGATATAGCTAAGAGGTAGAACACCCTTAAATTCAGTATCACTCACAAACACATATACACACCCACACACATACATGTTCAACCGATTTTTCAATGAATACGTCAAGATAATTCAATGGAGAAAAGACCGGGTGCAGTATGTGGTTCTGGAACAACTGAACTTCTCTATGCAAATCACAAATTTTACTACACAAAAAATCAACTCAAAATATGTCACAGACCTAAATGTCAGAGCTTAAGCCAATAAAAATTCTAGAAGAAAACAAGAAAAAAATCTTGGAACTTGGGGAAAGATTTCTTAGACACAACACTGAAGGCATAATCCCCAAAGGAAAAAAACTGACAAATTGGATTTTATTAAGATTTAAAACTTTTGTTCCATGAATGACAGTTAAGAGAATGACAAGAAAGATAAGGAAATATCTACAAACCACTTGTCTGAGAGATGGCTCTGTACAGAATATTTAAAGAACTCTTAGAATTCAGTAAGACAACCAATGAAAAGTAGCTACAAAGCCGAGCATGATAGCACAGGCCTGTAATCCCAGTGTTTGGGAGGCTAAGACAGGAGTATTACAGGTTCAAGGACAGCCTCAGCAATGTAGTGAGACTCTCAGCAACCTTAGAGAGACCCTGTTTCCAAACAAAAAATTAAAAAGATAAGAAGAACTTGGAGTATAGCTCAGAGGTAGAATACTCCTGAGTAAAAAAAAAACAAACACACACACACAGCAATAGATTAGACAGTTCCATAAATATAAAGGAATGGCAAATAGGCACATGAAAATATACTTAATATTTTCAGTAATTAATAAAATGCAGCCGGGTATGGTGGCGCATGCTTGTAATCCCAGCATTTGGGAGGCTGAGACAGGAGAATCGCAGGTTCATGGCCAACCTCAGCTACTTAGTGAGGCCTTCTGCAACTTAGTGAGACTCTTACAAAATAAAGAATAAAAAATAGAGTTGGGGGTGTACCTCAGAGGAAGAATGCCCCTGGTTCAATCCCCAGTACCACACACACAAAAGAGCAAATTAAAACCACAGCAGAATCCCTATAAACCTATCAGAATAACCAAAGTAAAAAAGATGACAAGGAAGTGGTGAGACCGGTGCTGGGGCCTGCGAGGCCAGGATTGAAGCCTGCCATGAGGCGAGGCTGGTGCCGGTGCCTTTGAGGGTGGGTTCGGAGCCAGCAGTGGTGCATCCACAGGGAAATAGCACAAAAAAAAATAAAATTCAGATGTTTTCCCTAATATGCAAAAACTAGTGAGTTTTTTTAAATACCCATATTTGTATTACTCTCAATTAGGAAAAATAGAAGAAATCTATATACAGGTCAAGGAAACTCATGGGTGCCTGGGCTAGGGGACAGAGTTGTGTATGCTTGCAAAAATGTATAACAATACAGAACACAGTATGAAATGCTTTAGAGGTGTTCAATAAATCACTGGAGGAAGCACAGTATTGGGAGTGAATTCAGAAGGCAGATCTCAGGCAGAAATCTGTGTGCCAGGCTCTCGGCAGCATGGCCCCTGCTGTCCACAAGGCATTAAGCAGGGTGGCTCTCACCGGACAAAAAAAGGCATTTATGGCTAAATATCGTAGACTGACTTTGAGGCCTGCTGTAGCTCAGCATTCCTTTGCAAGTGCGTTGTGTGCCCTACCCTCAGCCTTCTAAGGATGGGAGGCAAATCTCTCCTGTAGTGGGTAGAGCCACCCCCAGGAGTCCTCCTGGCCTACCTGCTACATCCCCACGCCAAGAGGGTCCTGTGCAGCCCTTCCTCCAGCCCCTCAGGGGTGGAAGCCCCATCACTTCTCTAGACCACCGCTGTAGCCACCCAACCACGATACAGCTGCTCCCAGCACTTTCTGACGAAACAAAATGACCCTGAGTCTCAAGGTATGTGGAAACAAGATAAGACAATGTTGGGTCTTTTACCGCTTTCCCACACCAAGGCTTCAGGAAAGAAAGAAATCTGCAAAACAAGCAAGTCCCATCAGGCACAGAGACAAAGGGAACTGGAAACCCCAAGTGCAAAACCGAGGAAGGTGCAAAACTCGGCCTCAGAAATGATTCTTTATCCCCTGCTTTATTGGTGTCTACATGCCTCCCTGAATTCAGTTTGTGGGTCCTGGCTTTGGCCACTGATTCTAGAAGTGTCTGCCTTGGCAGCCTGGCCCGGCTGCTCTGGATGCCGGGCTTCCATGGGTGACTGTAGGCGCTCCCTCCTCCCTCCCTCCTGGAAGCCAGCTACCTGGTCAGGTGCAGCTCCCAGAGACAGGTGGGCGGAGGTGTGGCAGAGCACAAGCAGGGCTGGGTGGGACCAACCACAGCTAAGGCCTTTCCAGGCACCTACAGAGTCCTGGACATAGGAGGGAAGAATCCCATGATTCCTCAAGAGAGCGTGGTGCCCTCAATGGCTGCGTTTCTGACTCCAGGGCTGCCCAGGCTGCCTAGGCAAGGGGAGGAGACAGCAGCACTTACCGGGGGAAGATGGCAGTCATCAGGGCTGATGCATAGCCTGGCTTGCAAGTTCCCTCTGAAAAGTTTGCGTACTTGGTGGCTAACTCAGCAGGCCTGTGGGGAAGAGAAATAAAGTCACAGCCTGCAGGCACTGAGTGGTCCCTGGGTCCTTAGTCCACCAAGAGCTGCAGGGCTAAAACCTTCAGTACTTTGTTCTGTATAATCAGCACTTCAGGACCTTTTCCATACTAAGGCTTTTGGGGTTAAAAAAAAATCCTCAAATTCCGAGAATAGACAGATAATAGGCAAGGCCCCTTGGTGGAACCCGTAAAAGAAATATTCTTAGTTTCACAGAATCTTCGCAGTAAGCTAGATACCAAGACAATGAGGACCTCAGTCCAGGTTGCAGGGCTGGACGACGGTGCCTGGCTCGCTGCGGGAGAGGCCACTTAGGCTGGACAGCCAGGGCACTGCCTTTCCACCTGCGCAGCCTCCTCTGCTTTTATCTTCTCCGCCATACCGACCCACCCAGTGGGAACCATACATGGAGGCCTGAATACAGACATAGTAAGCGTGTTTTGTTCTGTTGAGCAGCTGTTATGACTTGGTTGAGGATACTTTCCTGTTCTATACCTGATGACTCCCTCTCCTCCTCCTGGCTTATGCCTCTGGTACTTTATAAATAAATAGCTCTCTGAGGAACAAAATGACCCAACAGTCTCACCCTGCACTCTCGGCCGCAGAGCGCAGAACTCTTTTTGGGAGACTGTGTTCTAACTCTGAGTTTGCTGCTATGTGACGACAGCCTCGCCATCCCATATTGTTGGGTCTCAGTGTCCTTATGTGTCCCGTGTGGGGCTGGAGTGATGGCCTCCACCAAAGCTCTGCGCTGAGTGGTCTAGAGACCAGGCCACCACTGAGTGCACCAGTGACCCCGGCGAGTGACCCTGCGCTGGGGCCCCTGAGCAAGCCTGGCTACTGCCAGTTCTGAGTCCCACCCTCCTCTGCCCCCACCCTTGGGCCTCCTGCCAGCTCCCTGGAGCCCAGCTGCTCTGAGGGCTGGGTCTGATGGCAAGTCTGCCCTCAGCACTGCTCTCTGCAGGGACAGGGTGTGGGGGAGGGCGCAGCATCTGTACTGGAGAGCCTGAAATGGTGATGCCACCCTCTGTCTGGGTGTTGAGTCTGATTCATGCCCAAGGGGTTTGGTCCAGGGCCGTATACAAGTTAACAGCTCATTCAGTATAGAAATTCATCTGTATCCAGACATTTCTTTTAGAAATCTCCATTTTTAAGCCTTCCCTACCAACAGAATCCAAAGCTTGCAATGTAAATGCAGAGTGACAAGCTGAGAATTTATTTGGTAGGCAAAAACAAAGCAAAGTAAAGCAACATTTTCTTATGTAAACAACTGCATGTTGGAAATGCAATATAACCTTCAGTGCAGTTACTGAACTTACTGGAAGCTTTTGGACGAGGCACAATGACTGAAGCATTCTAGACTGTCCTCAGTTACTCCTCCCGACAACCCCGTGAGCGGGTGCCAGGAGTGAGGAATTCACACGCGAGCCTCCCTGCGTCACGCGGCTGGTTCAGGGCTCTGCGGCCCCAGTTTCTATCACCAGGCAGGAACTGTAGACACAGCACTAGCAGCAGCGTGACCGCAGGATGGCCCAGGGCCCAGCGCCAGCACAGGAGTGCTTGACACGGCCAGAGGTGGGCAGAGAAGAGAGTCAAGAAGGCCACACCTGCCTTTGAAAGCATGTACACAGAAGTGCGGCATTTTGAGTCCCTTCCTGCCCTGTCTCCCAACCCCCCATGTCTGCTTGTCCTCCTTGTACTGCGAGTTTCTGTGGTCTCTGTGAATTCCAGAAAGTTTCACAAAGAAGTTGGAAGGCGGATGGCGGCTGCCCTTCTTAACCCAGAGTGTCGCAGAACTAAACGCACAACAGACAAACCGCTGGCCACATCTTCCTCCACATAGCGCATGGCCTCAGCTCTTGGAGAAGGAAAAGGGCTGTGGGCTGCGCAGCGCTCCCAGATCACCCAAGTTGGGGAGGCGGGTGCTGGGCAGCTGGGGGGTGGGAAGCCAGAGCCCAGCACGGCCGCGCAAGGTAGCGGAATACCCAGGATGATAAGTGCCAATCAACGCCGCATCTGGAAAGCAACTCTGGGTACAGTAGGCCATGTCAATTATTACCAAATTAAAATGCCTGAGAAATAGCCTCCTGACTGTCCCAGTGAGAGAAGAATAGGGGGAGTGTTGAAGATTCTGAGTCATTCAGCAGCCTGGGACCTCTGGGGCAGATGGCGGTCAAAACCACCAAGATTAATGGCTGCCAACTCCCTTGAGCCAGAATAGTTAGTTTCTCTACGGCACTCAACACTCCAAATGCCAGGAGGCCCCAGATGTCTGATCCAGTCACTCGGCCCTTGTTCTTCTCCTGCTCCACAGCTGGCCTTTCCTTTGAGGAGACTTAGCATTTCAACCAGTAAGAGCGCCCATTGTGCTGCGAACGTGACTGCCGAGCCCCGGGGTGAAGAGCGCACACCACGCGCTCTCCAGAGGAAACCCAGACGCCAGCGTGGGAGCCGCTTCCGCTCCCGGCTTCACCCAGGCCCGAGCTTGAGGAACCAGGTCGAGCAAAGGGTTGTGAAAGGAAAGAGCGTCAGGTCTGGGTTCAGAACCTTTTAGAGAGACAGGGATGAGTTGTGTGGCCTTTAGGAAGTGATGAGAAATCTGATTCTCAGCGTCCTGGTATCAGCGGGGGCTGTGCCGTTCCCAGGACCTGGTGAGGAGGGGTGAGAGCAGCCTGTGAGTGCTTTGTGACAGAGGTGGCAGAGACGAGCAGCAGGCACAGGGAGGCCCGAGCACCCGGCTCAAGTCTGGACCCGGTCACAAGGAGCGAGGGTGCCCTGACTCCTGTGCATTCAGGGCATTGGCATTGTGAGAGGCAGGAGGAGCAGCAGGCGAGACAGAGAAGTAACCAGGAGAGAAGGTGCCCGTTGCCGAGGGAAGGGATGCTGGAGTTGGCAATGTGAGGTCACTGCTGACCTGGACAAGGGCTGTTTTGCTAGAGTGTGATTCTACCACATCTAAGAGAAAACAGGACTTGTAATCCCATTACTTGGGAGGCTGAGACAGGAGGATCACAGGTGTGAAGACAGTCTCAGCCACCTAGCAAGAGACAGCAGGGTAAAGAGAGTGGGGTGTGGTTTGAAAATATTTTATCATATTTATAAGTTCATCAGAATAAAAGAAACACTCCTGGTGCAGGAGATGAGGCCGCTGTGGGAGGCCTTCTTTGAGAAGGTAGAAAAGGGAAGGATCTAGCATAGAGTGGGCAGGTTGGCCTCACCTCTGCTCCTTTACCTGCCAAGGCTGGGTCGCAAACACTTCCTCGGTTGAAGTGTCCTCAGGACGTTGTGCTTCTCCTTCAGGCCCAACAATCCACCCACCCCGGATCCCAGCAGCCCCTCAGCCCCACACATGCTCGTCCCCACACCCGCTTCTCTCCTCCTCCCTCCTCTCCATCCTCTCATCCACCTAACACGGCTGGCTTTACCAGCAGTGGAGTTGCTCTGCTTGGGTCTTTATCCAGGCTCTATCCTTTCCTGACCAGCTGTGTGATTTGAGGCAAGTCACTGAATTGCTCTGTTCCCTTAATTTCCACATCTTTAAAACTGAGATTATGGCCGGGCGTGGTGGCGCACGCTTGTAATCCCCGCGCTTGGGAGGTGGAGACAGGAGGATCGCGCAGGTTCAAAGCCAGCCACGCTGGTTTAAGAGACCCTGTTTTCAAATAAAAAACATAAAAATAAGTCTGGGAGTGTAGCCCTGAGGTAGAAGGGCTTCCAGGAACCCCAGTACCACACACATACGAAAAAAGAACTGAGATTATACTTGTTTTTATTTCATAAAACCATCAGAAGGAATGTGCTGCAGATATGGGCTGGCACCTAGGACAACGCCTGGCATCTAGACGTCACTCAGTATGTGCTAACTGTGACAGTCTTGCTGTGATGTGCCAGACACTGGCCTGGAACCAGGACGCAGTTACCGCTGAGCACTCCATACATTGATGAGTAATTATCTATTTAAATATCTCTGTGCCAGGTGTGGTGGCGCAGGCCTGTAATCCCAGTACATGGGAGGCTGAGACAGGAGAAACGCAGGTTCTAGGTCAGCCTCAGCACTTTAGTGAGCCTCTCAGCAACCTAGTGAGACTTTGTTTCAGAACCACCACAACAAAAAGGGCTGGGGGTGTATCTTGGAGTTAGAATGCCTCTGGGTTCAATCCACAGTATCACATACACACACACAAAACCTTTCTGTTAGAGATCATGTAATTTTGCATAGCATATGCGGTATAAAATGTGTAACTACCAGACAAAAGGTTGGGTAACACTCCATTGGTCACCTGGACTCGGAAGGTCAATAGCATGTGTGAGGGAGAGGTGGGGACGGAGGGGAAGAATGGGGAAGGGACTTTGAGGGTGATGCTTGAGGACTCCACAGATCAGTGACGGATATCCTGTAGCTACAGTCTGATTTCTACAACCATCTCAGAGACAACTTGAACTCAGATAAGCTCTCTGTGCCCCCTTCCTTGTGACACATGCTAATTTGGTGACACTGCGCTCCAGGTACTAATTATAAGAAAAGAAAACCGCGTGTATAACACCTAGCACGCTGCTTGACAAAATGGACCACCTCAACACTGGCCGATGTCACCGCGCTGGGGGCACTGGCGGGAACGGGAATGGGACTTGCAAATGGCAGACGCGGTTTGCTTGGCTCTGGTGATCTTATCTGATCCCCATTACACATTTCTGTTCTGGTGTTTTTCTGAACTGGCCTTTCTGTGAGGGAGGCGCTGAGCACGTGGAGCTCCTCTCCAGCTCCGGCTGGAGGCTCCTCTCCTTAAGGACACTTCTGCCTCCCCTGACTGTCGCTGCCTGGCCCGGTCACCCGAGACATGCAGGCTCTCCCAGCACGTCCTCCGTGTAGCCCCCCCCCCCACACACACACAGCGGGGCTCTGGGCCTTGCGTGCCCTTCACTCTTTGTGGCCGCCAGGGAAGACCCGGGCTTCTGCTCAGCTCTCGGATCGTGATTCGCGGCCAGCCCCAGCTACTTAGTGAGGCCCTTTGCAACTCAGTAAGACTCTGTTCCCAAATAAAGAATTAAAAATAGGGCTGGGGTGTAGCTCAGAGGTAGCATGTCCCTGGGTTCTATCCCCAGTACCGCAATAAACAAACAAACAAATAAATAATAAAATAAAAAGGATCTTAATAAGTTACTACATGCTGGCTTGTGTGTGTGTGTGTGTGTGTGTGTGTGTGTGTGTTACTGGGGATGGAACCCAGGGGCTTTCTACCTCCGGGCTACACCCCAGCCCTATTTTATAATTTATTTGGAAACAGGGTCTCACTAGGTTGCTGAGAGCCTAAGTAGCTGAGGCTGGCTTCGAACCTGTGTGATCCTCCTGTCTCAGCCTTCCAAGTGCTGGGATTACAAGCGTGCACCACCACGCCCGGCTACATGCTGGCTTTGAATCTGTAGCCTCTCAAGTACTGGGATTACAGGTATGTGTCACCACACCTGACTCACTTTCCTGTCTCATCAGTGATTCTGAGACTCATGCTGCTGTGGTTTGTCTCCAGCCTTGCAATACCCTTTACCTTGGCTGGAAGGATGCGCCCCAAGAATCCAGCCCAGCACCTCAATCCATGCTGCACGACAGTTGTCACTGAGGCTTCACCAGGCCCTGCTGTGACTACAGCAACTCAACTTTGTTTTCATGCCTCATGTGTGTGTGTGTGTGTGTGTGTGTGTGTGTGTGTGCGTGCGTGCGCGTGTGCACACATGTGTGCGCTACTGATTGAACTCAAGGGCATTCTACCTCCAAGCTATACCCCCACCTTTATTATTTGGAAATAATGTCTCACTAAGTTACTGACAGCCTTACTAAGTTGCTAAGGTTGGCCACAAACCCACAATCCTCCTGTGTCAGCCTCCCAAGTTCTGGGATTATACGTAGGCATCACCACATCCATTTTCTATGCCTCATTTCTTTAAAAAACAAAAATAGTCAGGCATAGTGGTGCACACCTGTAATCCCAGTATTTGGGAGGCTGAGATAGGAAGATTAAAGGTTCAAGACCAGCCTCAGCAACCCAGTGAGACTCTCAGCAACCTAGAGAGACTCCGTTTCAAAACAAAATATAGGCCGGGCATGGTGGCACCTGCTTGTAATCTTCCCAAATTGCATTTGGGAGGCAGAGAGAGACCGGGTGATCACAGTTCACTGACAGCTTCAGCTACTTAGCAAGACCCTTCGCAACTCAGTGAGACCCTGTCTCAAAAAATAAAAAGACTAAAAAAATAAGACTTGGGCATAGGTTGGAGGTTGAATGCCCCTGAGTTCCATTCCCAGTACCACAAAAAGAAGAAAAAGAAAAGAAAGAAAGAAAAAGAAAAATGGCTGGAGGTGTGGCTTCAAGGTAGAATGTCCCTGGATTCAATCCCCAGTAAAACACACACACACACACACACACACACACACACACACACACACACACACACAGCTGAGTATGTAGATCAGAGGTAGAATGCCCTTAGGGTCAATCTTCAGCACCATAAAACACAAACAAAACAAAAAAAAAACCCAAAACTTACATAAATAATTCTGGGGATTAGTAAAAAGAACTATGGAGTTAAGATCTACTGAGCGCAAGCTGTATGCTCAATAGCGCACCCAGTTAAGCAACTCAGCTTCCACATGTCGCCCAGGCGCGAGGGACTGAAAGCCCAAGAGACAACATGGTTGGAAGATGTGCTGCCCTACGCTCACACTATTAAAATTTCCCATGACAAATTTAACCCAAGAAGAAAACTCATTTCCATCTACATTTCCCGGCACACTCTGCCTAACACTTGCATTTGTGGTCATTATCAACAAAGCAGCCGCAGCCTGTGACCGTCACTGGAAGGCAGTGTTCACGGGCATCAGGAAGGATAAGGCAGCAGGCTGAGCCAGATGTCAGCAGCTGGAGCGCACGCCTCCGGAGAAGGTAAGAGACATTTTCATCCACCGTGCCACTTTGAGTACTAAGAGCGCTGCTGCTTGTTTCTTGTGGCAGGATATAAAAGTTGCCAGGAAGGAAGTATCTGATAATAATAAGAGCCAGGTGTGGTAGCGCATTTCTGTAAGCCCAGGACTTAGGAGGCTGGAACAGGAGGGTCACAGGTTCAAGGCCACACTTAGCAACCTAGTGAAACTCTCAGAAACGTCCAAAGAATAAAAAGGGCTGGGAGTGTAGCTCAGAGGTAGAATGCCCCAGTAGCAAAGCCAACCAACCAACCAAACAAACAAAAACCCAAACCCCAAACCAAACCAAACAGAAAGAAATGGTGTCTGGATACAACTGAGAATCTTTAAGCCGATGGGATAACAAATGCCAAAGTATCTCTTCTCTGCCTATTGGTCTAAATCCTCATCAGTAAGCCATCACACAGCGCTTGGATCCACCAACTGGTTTGTATAGGCAGAAGTCTTACAAAAAAGATTTGGCTGGGGCCTTGCATACCCTTGGAGGAGCCCTACAATAAGCATATTATTTTCATTTTTGACATGGGAAACTGACTCCAAAATACATCTTTCATTTTTACCAAAACCTTTGCTTTCCTTGGTAAAAAGGAGCAATTGCTAAGAAGATTGGGATTAGAGTAGCTAGCTCTTCCACTTATTAACTGTGTAATGTCAGATAAAACAACTGGTTTCCTCAACTCTTAAAAATACTACTCCAATGTCTACGTCGTAGGGCTGAGGGGAAGATCGATGAACACTGCCCTCATGTGGGGCGGTTGCTCTTTGAAAGGTTATCCAAATGTCAGCCCCTCTTCCTACTGTGGTAATATTTGACTTCTGCTTTCACCATTCCTTCGAGGTTTATCTGAATTACAATAGTTTCATTAATTTAAGGTGGAAACATCTATCCCTTTCACTTTCCCCATTTGAATTTTTCTCTCCATCCCGTCTGGCTGTCTCCAAACTTCTGCCTGTTAGGCTGGGAGGCCAGGACACTTTGGGGGTAGAGCAGGAGGACCACTCTGCGTGTAAGGGCTTGTCATCCATTGGTACCCCAGCACCTATGTGAGCCCCACGGAGGGCTCCATCTCATCAGTTCTCTTCTGTTAAGTAAAGAGAAGACTTATGTCCAGGGTTTCTGTCAGTCCCAGCACATGACAGAGGTCATTACCATGACTTCAGATAACACTGTCCCTAAACCTACGAAGCCAGGCTCCTGAGAGTGGGTGGCATAGTCCAGGGGTCATATGATAAAGGCGAGGGGTACTCAAGCCACAGCATCAACACAGGCATCTTCTTGAAGCAATGAAGGTACCTGAAGATCTGAGGAAGGCCGTATCAAAACAACGCATATGTATTACGGTACAGAATTATGGTACGGTACACTTCAAAAATGAAAGGAGAGATCTTCAGGAGGGCTCGGGAACCCTGCCACCCAGGGCGCTCTGGGGGGACCTGCAATCCAGTAGGCAAGAAGGTAAGTAAATAATAGGAACCTTCAAGGCCAAATGCAACCCGAGATAGCTCAGGTGTGGGGAGATGGGGTGGTGATCACAGCCTCGGAAATGAGGGGTGACAGGGCATTCTCAGCAGAGGACACTCTATGTACAGAGGAGAAGGCAGCCTGGCACGAGAGGGGCACTGCCAGTGGGAGAGGAAACGCTGGTCTGAGGGCTTTCCTGCAGAGGAGTGGCACACAGAGGTCCAAGAGAGAAATGAGCCCTGGATCAAGGGGTCGCAGTGGATATGAAGAGGAAGGAAACCTTCCTGTAAGAGATATTCAGGGGAGCAAAATGCTAAGAAGTGGAAGAATATAGTAAGCAATTATTAAACAATACCAGGGGTTTTGATTTTGTCTTATATTTTGCATTGTTATTCTTCAAACAGCTCTGTATAATACATATTATCCTCACCGTATTATGAACAAGAAAATATAGAAACGCAACTCATAAGCTTTAGGAGGAAGATTTGAATAAAGGACTTTCTGATTTCAAAGTTCTTGGTTGTTGCTGACTTACTTATTATTTCATTTTATTTACTTTGGTCGCTGGTGATTGAACCAGGGTCTCTCATATGCTAAGCACATACTCTACCACTGAGTTACACCCCCAGCCTAGTTAAAAAAAAAAAAAAAACGAACACATTTTCAGTCGGGTATGGTAGTGCACGCCTGTAATTCTAGTACTAGGTTGGGGGGGGGCAAGGGGTGCTGAAACAGGAGGATCACAGGTTCAAGGACAGCCTCAGCAACTTAGCTAAATTCTCAGCAACCTGGAAAGATCCCATTTCAAAACAAAGAGTTTGAAAGGGCTGGGGGTGTTGCTCACAGGTAGAGTGCTCCTGGTTCAATCCCTAGTAACACACACACATTAAAAAAAACAAAAACAAAACAAAACAAAAAAAACAGCCGGGTTTGGTGGTGCATGCTTGTAATCCCAGCATTTGGGTGGATAAGACAGGAGGATCACAGTTCACAGCCAGCCTGAGCTACTTAGTGAGGCCCTCCGCAACTTAGTGAGACCCTGTTTCAAAATAAAGAATAGAAAATAGAGCTGAGAATGTAGCTCAGAGGTAGAATGCCCCTGGGTTTAATCCCCATACCACACACATGCAAAAAAAAATTAATATGATTTCTTTTTTTCTGATTTCAAAACCCTTGGTTGTTAGGGGTAGTCTTTTTTTTTTTTTTTTGGTGGTGGTACTGGGGTTCCTGGAAGCCCTTCTACTTCCGGGCTACACTCCCAGACCTATTTTATATTTTTATATAACCCCCAGAGGGGGGGTAGTCTTTTAAAAAAAATTAATACACAGCCAGGCGTGGTGGCGCACACTTGTAATCCCTGCGCTTGGGAGGCGGAGACAGGAGGATTGCGCAGGTTCGAAGCCAGCCGTGCGCGCTGGCTTAAGAGACCCTGTTTCCAAATAAAAATATAAAAATAGGTCTGGGAGTGTAGCCCGGAGGTAGAAGGGTTTCCAGGAACCCCAGTACCACACACACACACACACACACACACACAAAATACACTTTATTTTTTAATAGTCTTAGATTTTCATAAAACTGAGCATATAGAATGGAGTTCCTATATGCCTCCTGCCTCTCCTCACACTCTCCCCTATTATTAATATCTTGCATTAGTATGGTAAATTTGTTATAATTAATGAAGCAACACTGATACTATTATTATTAACTAAATCCACAATTTATATTACAAGTCATTTTTTTGTATTAAAAGGTTCTATGGATTTGAGAGAATCAGAAAAATAGAAAGTAGAGGCATGTAATAAGCAATTACTGAGCAATACCAGCATTGTGCCTGGGTTTATGCTGTGGCTTAAGCAAACACTTAATACACCCATTCATCCTTCTCCTCTTCTTTTTACTTGGCAATCACCGATCTTCATCGTTCCCAGAGTTTTGCCTCTTCTAGAACGTCACATAGTTGAATTCACACAGTAGCCTTTCCAGACTGATTTCTGTCACTGAGCTATGCATTTAAAGCGCTTCCAGGTTTTTGTGAGGCTTAATTATAAACATAATGGGATTCAAAGATTCATACGGCACACCTCGCTTGAACCCGTACTGTCTTCACTATGTAACTTTAAATCTGAAGCCAGACAGTATTAGCCCTGCAACTTCTGGTCAGCAGTTGGTTATTCTGAGTCTTCTGCTCCTCCATATAAACTTTAAAATAAAGTTATTGATATCCACAAAATAATTTGCTGAGATTTTACACTGAAACTATAGATCAAGTGGGAAAAAAAACTAATCTTACCAGTACTGGGTCAAAGAACATGGAGCATCTCTCCATTAATTTTAATCTTTGTCTTCTTTTGTTAGAGTTTTATAATTTTCTTCATACACACGCACACAAACACACACACACACACACACACTTTCTCAGATTTATCCCTAAGTATTTACTTCTTTCTCCTTTATTCCTTCTTTCCTTTTGGTGCTAATGTAAATGATACTACTTTTAATTTGAAATTCCAGTTGTTCATTGATGGTATATAAAAAAGGAATTACCTTTTGCATATTAACCTTGTATCCTGCAACCTTGCTACCTTGCTCGCTCCTTAGTTCCAGGAGTTTTTGCCCGTGTCTAGGTTAATAGTGAGACAGTTATGTCATCTGTGAACACTGAGTTTTCTTTCTTCTTCCTCATCTGTTGCCTCTCGTTTCCTTCCCTTGTCTTAGTGGATGTTCAGTGTGATGTGGAAGAGCAGTGGCGGAGGCTTTTTTCACATCCTTGCTTTTCTCCCTCTATCTTAGCAGAAAAGCAACTAGTTTTCCATCATTAAACATGATGTCAGCGATAGGTATTTTGTACTTTTTAAAAAATCAAATTAAGCCGGGTGCGGGGGTGCTGGCTTGTTTTCTCAGTACGTGGGCGGCTGAGACAGAAGGATCGCGGGTAGTGAGCAAGTAGCGAGGCTCTCGTCAACTTAATGTGATCCTGTTTCCAAATAAAAATCAAATAGGGCTGGGAGTGTAGCTCAGAGGTAGAATGTCCTTGGGTTCAATTCCTGGTGCCACAAAAATACTATAAAATACAAAACTGAAGAAGTTCATCCCCTCTATTCATAGTTTGCTAACAGCCCTTTAAGAGTCATGAATGATTTTCTTCTTTAGCCTGTTAATATAATGGAATATATTAATTCATTTCTAATGTTGAACTTGAACTAGCCTGGATTAAAGCTCACTTGGTGTGATATGTAATTCTTTTTAAACACTGCTGATTTCAATTTGCTAATATTTTGTTGAGGATTTCTGCAGTACGTTCATAAGAGGTATGGACACGTAGATTTCCTTTCATATGTTTTTATCTGGTTTTGATTTTTGGTGATGCTGGCCTCACAGAATGAATTAGGAAGTACTCCTCTTGCTTCAGTTTTCTGGAACAGATGGTAGAGAATTTATATTTTCTCCCTTAAATTTTTCATAATATTTATTTATTTATATTTTTTATTCATTTATTTTTTTGTGGTACTGGGGATGAAACCCAGAAGCATTCTATGTCTGAGCTACACCCCCAGCTCTATTTTTTTTATTCTTTATTTTGAAACAGGGTCTCAATGAGTTGCAGAGGTCCTCACTAAGTAGCTGAGGCTGTCCACAAATCGTGATCTTCCTGTCTCAGCCTCCCGAATGCTGGGATTACAAGTGTGTGCCACCAGGCCTGGCTTATTCTTTTTATATTTCTATTAGTGCATCATAATCACACATCACACTGAGGTGCAAAGGAAGACAAATCTACCTGTACACAGCAGCTGATGTATTTCCTTCTGCGCCCTTCTACTCGCTCCTCCATCCTACACGTTAGGGAGATGGGTAGCAATGCCTTCATCTATGGACCCAGCACTACTGGACACCAGTGAAACCATGTGGGCCTGGGGCTTTCTGTTTTGGAAGATTATTAGTTATGATTCATTTTTTCAGTAGATATAGTCCTATTCAGATGGTCTATTTCTCCTTGTGTGAGTTCTGGTACTTTGTGTCTTTCAAAAAATTGGTCCATTCATCTCAGTTATCAAATCTGTGAGCACAGTTTTTCTTAATATTACCTATTATCTTTTTGTTATCATCTCTGATCTTACTAATTTGTATCTTCTCTCTCCCTTCTTAGACTACCTAGAGGCTTATCAATTTTATTGATTCTTTCAAAGAACCACTTTTGGGTGTGCTTATTTTCTTTGTTAGCTCTACCATATGTCTGTGATGGCCTCCCATGGACACTTTCCTCTCCCACTCCTGCCCCTTCAATCCATCTACCTTCCTGAGAGCAAGGTCGTCTTCCTAGCCAGGTGTGGTGGCATGCACCTATAATCCCAGTAATTGAGAGCAGAGGATTTCAGGTCTGATGCTGGTCTTGGCAACTTAGTGAGAACCTGTTTTTAAAATAAAAAATAGGGCTGGGGTATAGGTCAAGGGACTCATACATTCCCTTCTCTCTCTCTCTCTCTCTCTCTCTCTCTCTCTCTCTCTCTCTCTCTCTCACACACACACACACACACACACACACACACACACGCTCTCTATCTTCCTAGAATGAAAACTGATTATGCTATACGTCTGCTTAAAACCCTTTAAGGGCATCTTTGGCTCTAAGATGTTGAACTTCCTCCTGTTATCTCTAAAGGCCTACACAATTTTGTCTCTACCCATCCCTCAGACTTGCCATGTTCTATCCTCAGACCTCTTGGAGGGCTGACTATAAGATATATATTTTTATACAAATATTTATTAGCCGGGTGTGGTGGCGCATGCTTGTAATCCCCGTGCTTGGGAGGCGGAGACAGGAGGATCATGCTGGTTTGGAGCCAGCCTCGCTGGCTTAAGAGACCCTGTTTCTGCATAAAAAAGTTAAAAAAAAATAGGTCTGGGAGTGTAGCCCATGGGAGTGTATCCCGGAGGTAGAAGGGCTTCCAGGAACCCCAGTACCACCAAAAAAAAAAAAAAATTATTTAATTACATATGGACTATATAAACAGATCAATATATTATAAAAGAAACTGTTTAATTGATTTTGTCCTCCTTCCTCGTACTAGGGATTGAACCCAGAGGCGCTTTACCACTGAGCCACATCCCCAACCCTTTTTATTTTTTATTTTAAGACGGAGTCTCACCTAGTTATTGAGGCTGGCCTTAAACTTGCAATCTTTCTGCCTCAGCCTCTCAAGTAGTCGAGATTATAGGTGTGTGCCACTGTGCCCAGCCATACGGTTGAGATTTTAAAAGACCATGAGAAAAACTAAAGAAAAGGTTGGCAAACAAAAATTAATATACAATGAATTTTTGAAAATAACATCCAGAGCTCTAAAGCTCATAATGAAAGTTTGAGATAAATTAGAGAAAAGGCCAAATCCAAATATATTTTACAATACTTAGAAGTAGGTACTCACAATCCTACCACTCTGACATGACTATATGATATTCTTCAGTAGCTGTTATACGATATTCAGACATAATTACGGCGCCTCCGTGCCTGCTGGAGTGGCTGTTCGATGTCCTCTGAGGCCAGCATGCGGAGGCTGACCCCAGCCCCGGCTGATGGCCTGTTGAGAGGCGGTGGACGCCTCGGGAGGCAAGGTCTCGAGGAAGGAGGCGAGGTCTTGCGGAGCATCCTTGAGGGGCCACTGGGCCCTGGCTCCTTCCTGCCTGCCGCAGGCTCAGAGCAGGGGCTAAGTGAGCGGGACGAAAACTGCGTTTCTTCCTTTCAAGCTGACTTTCTCAGCTCTGTTGTCAGAGCGATGAAAAGAGGACAGCGGACCGCAGGGAGCAGCTGTAAAAGCGGGGAGTCCGCCGGGAGAGCAGTCGCTGGCGGCGGCGTGAAAATGGCTATTTTGTTTGGAGGTAGGGAGAAGGGGCTGGCTCTGGAGACGCTGCGGTCAAGGCAAAGCCAATAGGGTTTGCAGACAATTAATTATATCCCAGTGTTGAAAAATGATGCTAAGGTTTTTTACTCAAGCAATTGGGAGGATGGAGCTGCCATTTTCTGGGACAGGGAAAATTCTGGGAGGTGGGAGAGTGAGTCTGGAGTTTAATTCTGGACATGTTAACTGTGAGAAGCCGGAAACACATCCCAGTGAGGAGGCCACTGGATAAATGAGTGTGGAGTGTGGGGAGAGCGAACTAGGCTTGATAGAGACTTAGTGCACAGTCATCAGCGTGCAAAAGATACATAAAGTCACAGGACAGGATGAGATTATCTAAGTGACTGGTGAGGAAGAGCTGACATACAAAGTGCCTCGTATGCAACTGAGCACATAGTAGGTGCTCATGACACTTCCCCCGGCAGCCATAAGGACGTTAGTGAGCTGTTTTGGAATTTGCATTTTTACCTCCAGCTACATATTATTTTATTTTGAGAAGATGGCGAGGCTGGCCTTGAATCTGTAATCCTCCTGCCTCAGCCTCCCGAGGAGCCGGGATTACAGGTGTGCATCACGATACCCGGCTTCCTCCAGTTGTAGTTTAGATTGACCCATTTTATTGGTTTTTCACAACTGGCCTGGTCTTCACCAGACTCCGGGGGTTAAATGCTCTTGGTTTGGGCTTTCAGATCTTTGTGTCTTTATGTGGAATTCCTTATGAAATTAAACTCAACTTTAAAGTCCCCATGCTCCTGCACACCTGGCAACTATAAAACACCACATTGTGGCAACCCTCAGGCGCCTGGCCAGAGCACCTACCCACACCCTGCTGGAAGAGATAAAACTTCCATTAATCAAATCCACCCCCAGAAGTCGCACATCAGCTCAGGAGTCGCACACCTGAACACGGGGTCTGGCCCCTGCAAGGTGGCCAGACGGCTCTGCTGTCCTCTGGGATAACAGGCACATTCCTGGGCCATGCATCACATCCTCCCGGCACTGGCATTTCTCTAGGATTGTGTCTACAATGCTCTGCCTCCAGATGGGGACAGGCTAACCCCCTCACTTCCTCCAGTCTTTGCTCAAAGGTCACCTTCTCAGCAAGTCCGACCCTGACCATCGTGTGTGTGTGTGTGTGTGTGTGTGTGTGTGTGTGTGTGTGTGTTACTAGGGATGGAACTCATGGGCCTTCAACCTCCAGGCTACACCCCCAAACCTATTTTATTTTTTATTTGGAAATAGGATCTCACTAAGTTGCTGAGATCATCACTAAGTTGCTGAGGCTGGCTTTGAACCAGCGATCCTCCTGTCTCAGCCTCCCAGTACTGGGATTACAGGCATGCGCTGTGCCTGGCCATGACTGTCCCATTTTAACTCGCAGTCTCAACAACATTCCTGTGCCTTGCTCCCTCTCCTCCCTCAGCACTCACTACCCTCCTAGATACTAAGAACTTGGCCTATTGATAATACTCTGCTATCTCTTGTTCACCAGCATGTTCTCAGAGCACAGAACACTGCCTGGTGGGTGGGCTCTCTCTCAGCCACGCTCCATACACCCGGTGACTCCTGGCATCCTCTTTACACCCCATTCATGTATGCAAAAACCACCAATATGTCATCCTTTTTTTGTGGCATTGGGGATAGAATTCAGAGACATTCAATCTCCAAGCTACACCCCAGTCGTATTTTTAAAAATTTTTATTTTGAAACAATGTCTTGGTTGGTAGCAGTGAGAATCTCTCTACTTGCTGAGGCTGTCCTTGAACCCGTGATCCTCCTGTCTCAGCCTCCCAAGTACTGGTATTACAGGTATGCACCACCATGCCTGGCCTGGCATCCTTATTTTAAAAAACAAACAAAAAGCCGGGCGTGGTGGCGCACGTTTGTAATCCCCGCGCTTGGAAGGCGGAGACAGGAGGATCGCGCAGGTTCGAAGCCAGCCGCGCTGGCGTAAGAGACCCTGTTTCAAAAATATAAAATAGGTCTGGGAGTGTAGCCCGGAGGTAGAAGGGCTTCCAGGAACCCCAGTACCACCAGAAAAAAAAAAAAAAAATCTGTTCGATGCTCACGCTATCCAGCACTCCTGCCCCCTATGCCCTTTGCTTTCTCGCTTATCCCACCATTCACTAGGACTATAGTAGATGAGTGTGAGAGGCTGTGCATATGGTTTGTGGTTTTCAGCTTTATCCCATTTACAAAGCATATAGTTGGCGCTCAAGAAATATTTGCTAAATGAATGAGGAAATGGAGCAAAGAAGTGGAACAGGAGGCCAGCGGAGTCCAGGTCACATTTGGGGGCTTTATCTTCCTCAGCTGACCAGACACTGATAAGGGTACAGGTCAGGGTGAATCTCACCCGTGGGCAATTACTCTCGTACCTACTCTAGGCTGGGAAACTGAAACTTGGTGGTTAAATGACTAAAGAGTATAGATGTAGCCGGGCGTGGTGGCGCACGCTTGTAATCCCCGCGCGTGGGAGGCAGAGACAAGAGGATTGCGCAGGTTCAAAGCCAGCCGTGCTGGCTTAAGAGACCTTGTTTCCAAATAAAAAGTATATAAAAATAGGTCTGGGAGTGTATCCCCGAGGTAGAAGGGCTTCCAGGAACCCCAGTACCACCACCAAAAAAAAAAAAAAAAAAAGAGTATAGATGTAAAATGTGGACCTGGGCCGGAAATCTGAATCTGACTCCACAGCCCGTGTTTTTAACCATCAAAAAATATTGCCTTCCTGAATTCCAGATCTTGCAGCAAAAAGACAAGATTTTGCACATGAGTATTATGAATAATCTCCACAGCACAGACAAGAGGTTTTGTCATGGAGATACAAGCAGCAGGGAAGTCTCAGAGGAAACACAAACCCATCTACTGGTTCCAAGGAGGCCAATCTACTCATTCCAGGAAGACATAATTAAAAGATAGAGTGAAGGCAAAAAAAAAAAATCTATTTCCAGATGGAATATCAGAAGATATAAAAGTATTTAGGAGGATTTGAGTGTAATAGGGTTCCAAGAAGAGAAAACACCTTAGTGGGATAAGAAAACAATCCTCATGCAGATGTATCCCTGCTGCGTTCCCGGTCAGTAAATCAGTGGCCAGCCAATGGGTCAAAGCCAACCCACCACCTATTGTATTTTTTTTCTTTTTTGGCACTGTAGATTATACCAGAGGCATTCTACCTCAGAGTCATACTCCAGCCCTTTTATTTGAAATAGGGTTTCACTTGTTTGCTGAGGGTATCACTAAATTGCTGAGGTTGGCCTTAAACTTGGGATCCTCCTGTCTCAGCCTCCCAAGTACTAGGATTTATAGGTGTGCCTGTTTCATCACTTTTTTTGTAGTATGATACCTCTCCCCCTATGGGAAAAATAAAAAGAAGCATAATATCTTAAGATACAAAATTCTAGACTTCCGGGAAGATGGCGACCGAGAAAAGCGGGGCTTAAGAGCCCCGCTAACAACCAATCTCCATTACCACAAAATCAGCGCCTTTCATAGCCAGAAAACACCATCACCAGAGAAACAAAAAAATCACCAGGCTCCAGAGAGAAAGCGGACTGAGAACAGAGCTACAGACGCGGCAGCAGCGCTTTACTGCCGGCGGCAGCGGGGAATTCACCGGACGGCTACAGCAAGCCGAGGTGAGCCGCTGCGGAACAGCCAGGCGGGATTTCTCGGCGCAGAGAGCATCTAAAGCTCCCAGTGGCTGAGCTCAGCACTGAGGGATTCAGAGTGGAAATCAAAACCAAGAAGAAAAACACCAGCCCCACGGCCGAGGGTGTAGCAGCGGCGCCATATTGCCACCGGCGGCAGCAGCAGAGAATTCAGCGAAGCCAGTACAGCTACATCTGTGTACTCAAGAACAGTGAGTCAAATTGCGGGCCACAGAGGAGAAATCCCAGTACTATACTCCCTGGGACTTGACCCAGTGGAGGAGTGGCGGTGGCAGAGATATCACACCATAGGAGAACGTGCAACCTGGCACCCCCCACAGTCTAAAGCAGCCTCTATCGACTCCCTGGGTCGGAGACTCTGTGATAAAACCCAGTAAAGGAGTAGTGGGGTCTGAGATACTACAGACTCAAGATCCAGAGCACCTTAAGTGAAGTCATAGAGACCCAAGGGAAGAACCCAGAGAAGGCACAAACTTCCGAAATCATGGGAAAGAGGAATAATACTGGAGCAATGAATGCCCACAACCCCACAACATCAGAACTCGATAAAACAGAAAATCAGAGATTTCTAGAAGAGCAAATCAGGAAAATAACTGTAGAAATAATAGAGGTGCTTCAAAAAGAACTCAGAGAGAGCCAAAAGGAGATAAAGGATGCAATTAATGAAGTAAAGGCCTCAATTCAAAGCACAAACAACCGATTAGAACACATGGAGAACAGAATCTCGCTCTTAGAAGATGATCATTCCAAAAATGAACGCATAGTTTCTAATCTAGAAAAAAATATCTGACAGCAGGAATCTGATATTGAAGAAATATGGGCCCATTTTAAGAGAGCTAACCTAAGAATAATTGGAATAGAGGAGGGAAAAGAAAGTGAAACCAAAGGGATCAACAATCTCTTCAAGGAAGTAATAGCAGAAAATTTTCCAAACGTAGAGCAAGAGGTCGATACACAGGTCCAGGAAACTTATAGAACTCCCTTTAGACAGGATCGGAGAAGAGGATCCCCACGCCACATCATTGTCAAAATGACCAATGTGGAAGCCAAACAGAGAATCTTAAAGGCAACAAAAGCAAAGGGCCAAGTGACATTCAGAGGCAAACCAATTAGAATCACTCCAGACTTCCCAAACCAAGTTATGAGAGCCAGAAAAGCTTGGAGTAACATATTCCCAATTCTGAAAGAAAACAACTTCCAGCCAAAAATTTCCTACCCAGTCATACTTTCTATCAAATTAGATGGAGAAATAAGAAGCTTCCATGACAAACAGAAACTGAAGGAATTTATGTCTTCAAAACCAGCACTAGAGAAAATACTCAAAGAGATTAACTACAAAGAAGAAATAGGTAACACACACCAGAACCAGAGAAACAAGATTTTCCATCCAACAGACAACTAAGATTGGTTATCTGTGGAGATTCATTATTTATGTTAGTCTTTTACCTATCTCTAAAGGGTATTGTTTGCCTTTATTGTTGTTAATTTTTAGGATTTCTAGTTGGAATATTAATATACCTTCAGATATAGCATTTGTGAAATATTTTATCCCATTCTATTAGTAACTTAACTCTGTTTACATTGTCTTTGGATATACAATATTTTTTAGGGAGTTTGTATACTCTTCTGTTGCCTGTGCCATTGAAATCATATCCAAGAAATCACTGCCAATTTCAATGTTGTGAGGTTTTATGACCCAGATTTTCTCCTAAAAGTTTATAGTCTTAAGATTTATATTTAGATCTTTTATCTATTTTGAGTTAATATTTGTATATGGGATTAGGTAAGGGTCCAATTTTATTCTTTTCCATGTAATTATTATTTTTCAACAATATTTAGTTAAAAGATTATTTTTTCCACCACCAAACGTTCGTGGAAACCTTGTCAAAAATAACTTGACAATATAGGGAAGAATTAGCTCTAGGCTTGTATTTAACTCCAATGGTTTATATATCTGCTTTTAGAATAGTACTACACTGTTTCAATTATTGTAGCTTTATATGGTTTGAAATCAGAAAATATATATCTTCTAGCTTTGTTCTTTTTCAAGGTCGTTTTGGGTATCTAGAGTCCATATTCCATATTAGGATAGATTTTTTTTCTGAAAAATAAATATATAAATATATGATAGTTTCACCTAAAAAAATAGAAAAAAATATTCTCTGGTAAGAAAGAAAGTAAAAAGAAATATTGAAATGTTACCTTTAAGTCATCAAAAGCTTGGTATCAGACAAATGAAACTGTTATGTGAGATTATCATTTTTAATTTTGGATAAATTGCTATAATACTAGATGTCAACCACTAAGCCAAGCATGGGAGGGAGGGATGGGGAGAGAATGGGGTGGGGATCGGGTGGGGGCTGACTGGGCGATGTGTGCATGTATGTCTACAAAAGTTTGTATCCCACTATGATGTATGAATACAGTGCACCAATAAAAAAAAAAGGAAAAAAAATAAAAAAATAAAAAAGTATGAAGTGGGTCTGGGAGTGTAGCCCAGAGGTAGAAGGGCTTTCAGGAACCCCAGTACCATAAAAAAAAAAAAAAAGATACAAAATTCTATGAAATCAAAATTTCAGTGTCCATATTGGAAGACAGTTATACTCATTTGTCTACTACTGTCTATGGATGCTTCATGTCATAACTGCAGAGCTGAATAGTGGCAGCAGGGAAAATAAAGCTCCCAAATCCTACAAATTTACTATCTGTCGTTCACAGAAAACGTTTGCCAACCCATGACCACTTTTTCTGACATCTTCCCGTTCACTGTCTTCAGTTGGGTTTACTTTGCTGTTAACCTCTCCTATGAGAGAGAGAGAGAGAGAGAGAGAGAGAGAGAGAGAGAGAGAAAAGAAGAAGGAAGAAGGAGAAGAAGGAGGAGGAGGGGAGGAGGAGGAGATAGTTTTTTGGGGCTTGAACCTTGGGCACTCTACTCTGAGATACACCCCAGCCCTATTTTTTTATTTTGAAACAGGCCTAAGTTGCGGAGGTTGGCCGGCATCCTGAGGTCGTCCGTCAGCCTAGTGAGCGCTGGTATTACAGATGTGCACCACCAACTCTGGCTTCCTGCGGAGTTTTTAATTTGGGTCATTTCAATTTTCAATTCAAGAAGTTCATTGTTTTTAAGTCTAAGCGTTTACTTCTTATAGTTTCCTATTCTGTGCATATAGTTCGATCTTGTCTTTTATTTCTTCAGAAACAGTAGCACTGCTTTACAGTGCCTGCTCGTTCCCGTTCCGGGAGTTCTGTGGGCTCTCCTGCTGTCCGCCTCCCGTGGTCCTCACTCGGGAACACTTGCTGCCTTGTGAATCTGGTTCTGTTTTACTATAAGCAGCTTGTTTCCCTGAGGAGTGACTGGGAGGAATTCGCCTCTTTCTCTGGGGAGGGCCTGTCCTGATGGCCTTGCCAGGCCTGGAACTGAGCCGGTGGGCCTGAGCTTCCCCAGATCCCCGGGCGACACCCTGGCAAGGGCACCAAGTACTTTTGGATCTGAACTCTTGCTGCTAATCCACGCGGGACTGTGGGGGTCTTTCCTGGTGTCCTGGCTGGGGTGCAGGTTTGGCGCTGGTTCCCTCTTATATTGCATCCTTTGGGGTCACAGTTGCGTGTGGAAAGGGTCAACGGGTGGCAAATATGAAAGGGAAGTTATTAGACCCAGAGGCAGAGGGTCTAAAATGGAGTCAGAGGTTTTGAAGAGGAATAGTGTGGGGCACAGACAATATTTAAAGAGTGAATGAAGCCGGGCGTGGTGGCGCACGCTTGAAATCCCAGTACTTGGGAGGCTGAGGCAGGAGGATCATAGGTTAGAGGACAGCCTTGGCTACTTAGTGAGGCCCTCGGCAACTTAGTGAGACCCTGTTTCAAAATAAAGAATAAAATAGAGCTGGAAGTATAGCTGGAAGGTGGAATGCCCCTGGGTTTGATCCCCAGTTCTGAAAAAATAAATTTCTGGAACATTTGATTCATTGTGTGTGTGCATGCTGCACTGGGGATTGAATTCAAAAGCATTCTGCCTCTGAGCTCCACCTCCAACCCCTTTAAAAATTTTTTTTAAACAGAGTCTTGAGAGATTGCTGAGAGTCTCACTAAGTTGCTGAGGCTGGTCTTGAACATGTGATCCTCCTGTCTCGGCCTCTTAAGTACTGGGATCACCAGCACGTGCTGCCACGCCCACCTAGAACATAAAATTCTTACACTCAAGAAACTAAATGACCAGGGTGATAACTTAGTGATACCTTGTGTAAATTTAAAAAAATAAATAAAAAGGGCCAGAGGTATAGCTCAGTGGTAAAAATCCTCTGGAACCAATCCCCAGTACCACAGGAAGGAAGGAAGGAAGGAAGGAAGGAAGGAAGGAAGGAAGGAAGGAAGGAAGGAAACTAGGTGAATCCTAACCAAGATAAATAAAAAGGAATCCTTGTATTTGTGTACTTATTCGTAGTTTATATAACTCTTTCACTTTCTCCTTCTTTTTTCTTTTCAACATGGAGGATTGAGCCCAGGGCACTCTGCCACCACTGAGTTACATCCCCAGCCCTTTTTATTTTCAGACAGGCTCTCACAAAGTCGCTGAGGGTCTTCCTAATTTGCCAAAGCTGGCCTCAGACTTGCGCTCCTCCCGCCTCAGCCTCCCAAGTACTGGGATGACAGGCACCCTTTCTTTTATTCTTTATAAAACCATAGAAAGTGAATGTTAATTATCTACAGTTTTCATAAAGGAAAATTGGGATTCACAAAACAAAAGTGAATTCTTTAAGGTCATGTAATATTAAGCAGCAGAGGCAAAATTCAAATGCAGTTCTGCTCCACGTCCAGGCTCTTTCCTACCTAGAAGCAGAACACAACACGACCAGAGGAGGACTGTAAGCGGAGACCTAAATTCTGCTGAGGACTTGCCCCCTCCCAGCCGCAAAAGCAGAATCCTCAGCATGGAGACTCCTCCCTGGCAGACGCAGACATCCTTTGCACATCCTCTGAGGAAGGCATGGAAGTACAAACGCCTTTACAGCAGAGGCAAAAAGTTCTAGCGTGTGCCCCAGACCATGAAATAAACCAAGTGGGGCCGAGACAATTCTTTGGCCAAAGACCAAGTTGATTCCGAAGGTTCATGGAAGCAGCCGATACGCAACAGCCAGCGACACAGCAGCCTGCTCAGCACCCCTCATCTGTCAGGACAGCGGGGCAGAAGTGGCCTCCTCTGCCGCCGCCGCCTCCTCCTCCTCCTCCTCCTCCTCCTCCTCCTTCTCCTCCAAAGACTGTAGTTAGCACTGGAGTTAGTGTGTCCGGGGAAACATGTCCTTTGTTTATCCATGCAACACAGCTTGGTAACAACTGTGTCCCTTCCGTTCTGGTGCCTACTGTTACTTGATCTTGCTTGCTTTCTTCCTCTCCTCTCCTCTCCTCTCCTCTCCTCTCCTCTCCTCTCTCCTCTCCTCTCCTCTCCTCTCCTCTCCTCTCCTCTCTCTTTCTTTCTTTTATGGCCCAGAGCACTAAGTTAAGAACTTTCTAAGAGTGAAGCATGTGGCTTTCTAACACAATGAAGCCCCATGCCCCAGATGTTAACGTGTGGCCAACATCTCTCTACGGGCCTGGTAAAGTATGCAGCCATCTTTCCCTCGTCACTGCCTCCGTGACGTACAGCAGCTGGGAGAGTTGTGATGACTGAACTCACCATATGAGGCACCAGAGCCAAGAAACCAGATGCCAGGGAAAGGAGGTAGATGCCAGGCGACTCAGCGGGCGGCCGAATGGCCCCTGGAGTGGTATCTTTTGTGTAGTGTGACCATCACATCTGAGTAGCTGTGGGTGAGCCGCATGTGAGAGGGAAGGAGATGCCCTTCTGACCACCCTGGATGCCCGCCTCCTTCAGGACAAGGGATGCAGGTGCACAGAGATGACCAACAATGAGGAGTCGTTTTACAAGTACTTACTGAACACTGACCACATGGGTGGTCAGTCACGGGCACGAGCACAGCGAGGTCAGAGCTCCAACTCAGGGCCTGCTGGTCAAGTAAGGGTGCCTGGTCACACCCACCACCCATCGTCCCGCTCACCATCCAAGGACTCGGTGCTTACTGAGCACCTAACAATCGTATGCCCATGCTGTTCAAGCGCTAGGGAGACCCAGATGGCCAGAAAAGGGGCAATTATGAGGATTAGATATCCTATACTAAATGCCCCCATGAATGTATCAGTTTAATTAAATCCTATGACCACCCTATCAAGTATGTATGTGGCTGTCTTCCTTTATCCTACAGATGAAACTGAAGCTCACAGCGGTTAAGTGGCTTGCCCAAAGCACAAAGATGATGAATGGCAATCTGGGATTTGAACCAAGGTTTGCCTGGCTCTGAGCCTGTGCCCTTAATAAGTTAATAATCATCACACAGTTAATTACAGTAGAGTGAGTTAATTGGTAGCAGAGGTAGAAAAGTCAAAGGAAGTGGCAATACATTGTGTAAGGAGGAAGCGATCTTGGAGTTTTCCAAGTGGACTGATGAAGAAAGGGAACTTGAGGCCCAGGTAATGGGCATCCATGAAGGCTGAGGGGAGAGGTGGGCTCACCAAGGCCTGGGGCTGCAGAGGAAGACGGGACGGTGCGCCGAAGGCTTGTGTGCCGGCTGGCAGAGCACCCCGACCCTAGCTCAGCTGCCCTCTGCTCTGCAGAAGCCTTTCCAGAGCCTCTTGGTCCCTCAGGCCCCGGCAGTGGCTCCTGATGAGCTGCCTCGCCAGCCACACCTACGGCCTTGTGTTTGCACCCACCGCCCCATCCTGTGCAGATGGTAACATGCTCAGGGATTCTGCAGGCACCTGGAGGACAGAAGCCCCAGGGAACCCCCCAAAGCCATGGACTCTCCCACAAAGAGTTCTCACTGTACTCACAGTTTAGAGTCCAGCTTCAGGAGAAAGCCCAACCGATCATACTCTGAAAAAGAAAACCAGAAAACGTCGCTGAAGTCAAGCCACGGCTGATGGAAGCAGCTGCATTCCCCAGATGCAGGCCAGGAGACAGACAGAGAGACAGATAGACAGACAGCCCACCCTTGGGAAAGAACATCATTCAAAGAACATCATTCAAAGAACACAAAAAATGCACAAGTCACAACAAATTTAAGTCACAAAACACGTGCTGAACACCTACATTGCGAAGGACCAGGCTCAATGCCAGGGATTTGCTTCATCTGCTAGGTCAACTCGTCCTACGCTGAAACAGAAGCACTTTTTGCAGAAATGTGGTATTTGAAACTGGAATTTAGTAAGCCGGGCCCTAGAGAAGAAGGAGGGCCAGAAACAATCTGTTTCCTCTAAATATAGCTGACTGAATCGGGTGAAGGTGTGGCAGCCAAGGGGTCCTCAAATCCATGGCAGCAATGCTGTCCATGGTGCTATAGAGAGCACTGATAGGTATTACATAAAGAATAAGAGATTTAAAATAAAAATTTAAAACAAATTGGTAGCTGAGTATGGTATGCACACCTGGCCTGAGATTATTTCTTATAACTTTGCTTGGGAGGCTGAGGCTGAGACAGGAAGAATTCAGGTTGGAGGACAGACTCGGCAATGTAGCAAGACCCTCAACAACCTAGTGAGACCCTGTTCCAAAACAAAAAATAAAAATCTTAAGGGTGTAGCTCAGAGGTAGGATGCCCTCGGGTTCAACCTCCAGTACCACCAAAAAAAAGGAAGATGTTTGCAACAAATGATGTCATTGACATTTAAGTTTTTTGCCTTATTTGAGGAGCCAGGTGTGGTGGCGCACACTTGTAATCCCAGCATTTGGGAGGCTGAGACTGGAGGATCGAAGTCCGTGGACAGCTTCTCGGCTACTTAGTGAGGCCCTCTGCAACTTAGTGAGACTCTGTTTCAAAAAATAAAGAATAAAAAGTAAGGCAGGGGATGTAGCTCAGAGGTAGAATGCCACTGGGTTCCACCCTCAGTAACACACACACACACACACACACACACACACACACACACACACACTGCATCTCATTGATGCAATGTTACAAAATTGTATGGGCAGCAAGCTTTAAAAAAGGGCTCTGGGGCCAAAGGAGAAGTCAGCATATGGCAATGTATAAACTACAGCAGGGGAAGGAGAATACCTGAAGTGAGTGGCCCACAGCCCTGTGTGCTTGCAGGAGAAGCTCTCCCAAGACCTGCCCAGCCAGCTAGGCTACGTGCCAAGCACTGAGCACGTGTTCACAGCACCCACGAAATAAACCAGAGAGCTACAGCTACTTCTAGTGGTAAAACTTGAGGGAAATCTCCTATGTCCTCACAAACGTCTGTATAAGGAAACAACAGAAAGTATCCTGGGACTCTTTCTTTTTTTCTTATTTTTATTTTTTTCTTATGTTGTAGTACTGGGGATTGGACATAGAAATGTTCTACCTCCAAGATAGACCCCTAGCCCTTTTTATGTTTTGTTTTGAGACAGTGTCTCACTAGGTTGCCAGGAGTCTCACTAGGTTACTGAGGCTGTCCTCAAATCTGCCATCCTCCCGGGTACAGGGATTACAGGCATGTGCCTCAAGGACCGGCCATGATATTATTTCTTATAACTTTGCTCAATGATTACACTATGTGTGCCCATGACAAAATAAGGTGGTTTGTGAATGCAGTTTCAGCTGGCCTGCTCATTCAGAGGATGAAACAGAGTATCAAGATCAAAAAACTAAATGGAAGAGGCCGAAGCTTTCCTAAGCAGTGACTGGCCACAAGATGGAAGCCGCACCAGGTGCCACACAGGACCCCTCCGCAAGGCCCCCGCAGGCCCACCCGCTGTCACAGCCAGCTCAGCCGGGAGGAGAGCAGGAGGCTTCTCAACCTTGAAGATGCCAACGAGGACACATGCCTCCAGGGAAGGCTTAATCCCTCAGGCGAGCCAAGTCTTCCTCCAATAATTGGAGTTTTGCCTTAATTCAAACGGATAAGACTTTCCTTCACACATCGAGAACTCAAAAAAATTGGAAAGAAACCCCAAAAGGCTTCAATTTAAAAAACTAAAATGGTTTGTAGAATAAGAGTTAGTTTCAAAGTTTAATACTCTTTTAACACCCCTATTTTGTCATTCCTTGAAAAGGAAATGTCAAACCTGCCAAACACACGCTACTTGTCCCCGCATCGTGACAACCTTGGGGCAGCCATCATGCTATTGGTCCTCAGACCTGAGCAAGACCCCTGGACACATACTGCACCTGGCTCTGTGGATTCCTCCTGGGAGCCCAGAGAACGCCTTGTGCAAACTCTAATGTCAGAGCTAACAAGCTAGGAGCTAATGCAGAGGAGAGATGAGAGACCACTGCAGCAGCTCTTGACACTTACTGTAACTGCACTCAAAAACCCTGTTGATAGAGCCGGGCGTGGCGGCGCACGCTTGTAATCCCAGAATTCGGAGGCTGAGACTGGAGGATCACGGTTTGTGGACAGCCTCAACTATATAGTGAGGCGCTTTGCAACTCAGTGAGACCCAGTTTCAAAATAAAGAATTAAAAAAAAAAAATAAAGCAGGGGCTATAGCTCGCACGTCGAATGCCCCTGGGTTCCATCTCCAGACCTGAAAACAACAACAACAACAACAACAACAACAACAACAACAACAACAACAAAATAAAACCTGTTGATAGCTGGGCGTGGTGGTGCACGCTTGTAATCCCAGCATTCTAGAGGCTGAGACTGGAGGATGGCAGTTCGTGGACAGCCTCAGCTACTTAGTGAGGCCCTCTGCAACTCAGACCTTGTCTCAAAATAAAGAATAAAAATAGGGCAGGGTTTCCATCCCCAGACCCACACACAAAAAAAAAAAACAACAACCCTGTTGAAATGTCTTTTTTTGTCAGTTGATTGCTCCCCTGCCCACATCTTTTCTGCATAGTAACCATAATTATATATATGGTTTCTTTTTTAATGGCATCTTGAGTTTTGTTTTCCATGCATATATACACAGAATGCATGTTGAACAAATAAGAATACTGCATTTTTTGAAAAAAAAAACAACATCCCTTCCATGCTCTCTTGGTCTATTTGTTCATTTCTTTTATTAAGAGACAGAAATACTAGAAGCATTCCACTTTATTTTTCTTTTTCTGCAATACTGGGGGTGAACCCAGGGACATTCTACCTCTGAGCTACACCCCCAGCCTGATTTTATTCTTTATTTTGAAACAGGGTCTCACTAAGTTGTGGAGGGCCTCACTAAACTGCTGAGGCTGGCTGAGAACCTGCAATCCCTCCTGTTTCAGCCTCCCAGTACTGGGATTACAAGCATGCGCCACCATGTCCAGCTATTTTTTAATTGAAGAAATGGTAAAGTGACACGTTCTTGGCTCCAGGGCCAGGCCTCAGCTACAAGCATGCGCCACCATGTCCAGCTATTTTTTAATTGAAGAAATGGTAAAGTGACACGTTCTTGGCTCCAGGGCCAGGCCTCAGCCGACAGGAACAGGCCCTGGAGACGCACGTCCTGTGGAGGGGCAGCCTCTGCCCACGTGGCTGGCCAGGCAGCAACGCAGGCCCCGCATGACCAATGTCTTCTCATTTTTTTTTTCCAAGCCAGGACTTTAGATTTTTTTTAAGTAAATTTTCCTAATCTATAAATATTAGCAATAGATTCAAGAAAAAAAAATCTAAAGTTTAGGCGGTTCAACTGAAATCTGCCTCTGGGCAGGACTGAGGTAACAGGTTGTTTGTAAGTAAGGTCTCCTAGACGGACAAGGCTTGGGCTGCACACCGTGGATGCCTAATAAGTAGATGCTGACTGTTCATATTGGGGTTACTTGGTCACAACAGTCATATACCTAAATCAATTAGTATGAAAAGAAAGTTTCGGTCAAGCTTCTAAGGTGACAAATTGCAGATACCAAGGTGAGGCTGGACTGAAATGCAGAATTCCAAAGGACATACTGGGAAAATGCTACATAATTCTAAAGACCTTCCCTATGTTAACATAAAGGTACCAGTTATTAAAGATGAGGGGATGATTTGAAAACCGACTTTGGGCGGAGCTGTGTATGGAACCCCTACTCCTTTGGAATCTCAGACTGGCTGGCTGCGGAATCCGCGGTAGAAAGGTGGGCATGGATGAGCTCAGGTGAATCCCTTTAGGTTCTTTCTGAAACATCTCTGCAGAGGGTTGACCTCAGCCACCAGAGGCAGAGGCGGACATCCAGATCCCAGGGGCTGCAGGAGTGAGCAGCGGGGCGGAGGTGAGCTCCTCAAGATGAACAGGACCCCACACGCTCGCAAGAGCATCCCCAAGAGTCAGCTGAAAACACCTGGCAGGTCCAGAGAGTGCCCACACCAGCCTGGACTGAGTTTGAGTTCTTTCTCCCTCCCACAGCAGCTCCAGAGAGGTCAGGAACAGCAGCCAGCCACTGCAGGAGGAGGTGAGGGAGAAAGAGGAGTGGGCCTCCGCCACCACCGTCAAGTATCTGCCGGCGTGGAGTGCTGATGGGGAAGAGAAGCAACTGCAGCTTTGGATGGGGTAAAGCTATGACTACTGCGTGCAACTGGATGCTCTAATTCTGGACTGGCATTCAAGGTGAACATGGACATTTTTTACCTGGGAGGTACCAAGAACTTCACTGAACATCTCATGTTGAAAACACCTTAGGGGGCAGAGGGAGTCAAGGGCGATTTCTGTGATATCCCTGATGTGTGGCAAGTGATCTGCACTGTTCGTCTCGGCGGGGCTTTGAGCACTCAGGCAAGCACTCTACCCCTGAGCCAGCTCAGCCCCACAGGGAAACTTAGTGGTTCACATCCACAGTGTGGCGGGGCCAGCGTGTGCTGGCTCCAGGGGTGACTGAAGGCAACTGGATGGCCATCACTCCCTCCTATCAGCTTCCTTCGTAACTTTAGCAAGTAGTAGGTGCAGGCCTTTAGCTTTGCTAGAGAAAAGGGAAAGTGATTCAGTATCCTGTGCCACCTATTAGTCAAGGTCTGAAAAACTTTGTCATGTATTTTATCTGTTCTCTTTCTTCCTCTTTCTTTCTTTCTTTCTTTCTTTCTTTCTTTCTTTCTTTCTTTCTTTCTTTCTAGGTCTGGGGATAAAACCCAGGGGCATTTGGCCTCCAAGCTACACCCTTGCCTTATCTTTTATTCTTTTTAATTTGAAACAGAGTCTCACTAAGTTGTGGAGGGCCTCACTAAGTAGCTGAGGCCATCAGTGAACCACAATCCTCCAGTCTCAGCCTCCTGACTGCTGGGATTACAAGCGTGCGCCATCACGCCCGGCTCTGTTTTTTTGTTTTTTGTTTTGTTTTGTTTTAAGGGTTTTTCCTTATTTTACTTTTTTCTTGTTCTGTGTGTGTGTGCTTTATTGGGGACTGAATTAAGGGGCATTCTACCTCTGAGCTACATCCCCAGCCCTATTTTATTTCTTTTTTTTTTCTCTTAAATTGCTTTTAATCAGTAATAAAAATATAAATAATATATCCTACATGCTATTATTTTATACAGTATATGTTTGTATATTTAATGTATTAATGTATTATATACTGTATATAGTATATATTTTTTAAACAAATTTTTTTATTGAACATAAATGGTATACATTTAAACTATATTTGGTGCCCTCTCCCTCCCGTCCCCGTTTTCCCTTCCCCCCTCCTACCAATGGTTGTCCAGGTTAACCATGTCATATTCATAATTTTACACATATTCAGATGTAGACCCTCATTAATCAAGACAGGGCCTCACTAAGTTGCTGAGGCTGACTTTGAACCTGCGATCCTCCAGTTTCAGCTCCTCAAGTACTTGGATTACAAGTGTGCGCCACCAGGCCTGGCCTGGTTCAGTCTTGATTTCACCTTGCTCGCCAAGTACGGTGGTGCACATCTGTAATTCCAGTACTTGGGAGGCTGAAACAGGGGGAGCATAGGTTCAAGGACAGCCTCGGCAACTTGCCAGACCCTCAGCAATTTAGCCAGACCCTGTTCTGAAAATAAACAAGACTTTACCTTGTTCAACACTCAGCTTAGCCTGCCCAACTATCTGTCCAATGCACCCAGACCAAAGCTCTCATGAGCTCCAGACCGTGCTGATAGCTGCTTCCTGGACATTTCCACCCCGATGTCCTATGAACACTGAAAACTCCAGATGCCCACACAGCCCAGGCATCCCTACCCAGCACACCCAGAGCCTGGTCCTCTCCCTGTATTTCCTGCCTTTGTGAATAGCGCCACTATTCACTCAGCTCCCAAGCCTGAGACGCAAGAAGATTCTTTGATTCCTCCATTTAATTAATTACCAAGTCCTTTCAATTCTGTCTCCTAAAGAGTCTTGAATCCACCTACTGTCCTCCATCTCTATGAACATCAACTAAGCCAGCGTCACCTGTCACCTGGATCCCTGCCTCCTCCCTTGTTCCTTTCTAGTAGGTTCTCTGTGCTGCAACCAGAGAAACCTTCTCTTTCTGTAAGGTACGTATGGTTATGGCAGGACCCTGCTTAAGGCCTTTGAGTGGATTCTATCATTTTCAGAACAAGCCTGGCATCCTGGTTTATAGGACCTTTCATGCTCTGGCCTATAGCACCCATTTCAACCCCACTATATTCTACACTCCAGACAGACTGAACCATTTTGTTTCTTCAAAGTATTTTTTACCATCTCCAAGCCTTTGTTCATGTCTTTCCCTCAGTTTTAAGTGTTTTTCCAAACTCTTTTCACAATGACTATTTCCTATATATTGTTGCTAAGTGATCCAGTCACTTCTAACTCAGCATGCTAGAAACCACACTTGGCTTCACCCTGTCCCCGAGCCCTGTTTGTGTTTCTGGCATTATCACTCAGTCCTCTGAGAAAGAGTTTGGAGGATCCTGCGTCCCTCGTTTAATTTTTTTTTTTTTTTTTTTTTTTTTGGTGGTGGTACGGGGGTGGGGGGGGTTTCCTGGAAACCCTTCTGCCTCCTGGCTACACTCCCAGACCTATTTTATATTTTTATTTGGAAACAGGGTCTCTTAAGCCAGCGAGGCTGGATTCAAACCTGCGCGATCCTCCTGTCTCCGCCTCCCAAGTGGGGGGATTACAAGCGTGCCCCACCACGCCCGGCTCTCCTTTAATTTTGAAACAGGGTCCCCTAAGTTTCTGGTCTGGCCTCAAACTTGTGATTGTCTTGTCTCAGCCTCCCAAGTACTGAGATTACAGGCCTGTGCCATCACACCCGGCACCAAAGCTTCTTTAATAGATCTTATTTTACAACAAGGAATGCTATGACGGGGCCTTTGCCTACCTTTCCAGTTCTGCCTCGCACCATTTTCTGCCCCGCAGTGTCCTCTGGCCACTTGGGCCTTTCAGCTCCTGGATGAGCCATGAGTTCTGCCTGGAATGCGTCCTCACCTCAGTTTGGTTACCGCTCACTCCTAGACCCTAGTTCACATCTTCTCCTAGCAGAGCGCTTTTTGCCCTCCGTGTCTAGATGGTGCGCCATTCACGCTCCCTTGACGCGCTTCCCCTCCGTGCCTGCGACTTTGTGAAGCCTTTCCTCCGCTAGTCTAGACGTTCGACCAAGGGCTTTCTCACAGCCGCACCACCTACCGCCGTGCTGGGTGCGCTAAGCGAATGCTGAGCGAGCGTCACCTGAGAGCCACGCACCTGCGCTCTCCACCGGACTCCCAGAACGCACTCATCTCTGCATTCTCTGCTCCCGAGCCTGCAGTGCGGGTTCGTTCTTAAAAACACACCCTTGTGTTCCTTCAGGGAAGTGTCCCTCCCCCACTGCAGGCAAGTGGAAGCGCTGACAGTGGGATTTGTGTAACAAAAACTAAGTTGGTTAACTCTTTGTCTCTTAAGCTGGGTGACATCAGGGAGAAAAACTGTACTAAGGAGATGGCCCACTTGTTTCTGCCGCCTACAGCCCAAACCTCCCTGCAGGGCCTTGCTGGGGTCCAGGTGTTGGACTTTTCACTTGATTCTGTGAGTACCCAGGTCTTTCTGGTAAACTCCATTTTATTGTGCTGATATTGATTCCAGTGCTGGGAATTAAACCCAGGGCTTTGTGACGGCTCGCCAAGCAGTCTACTGCTGAGCTACAAACTAAAGTTGTCCGGGCTGGCCTCAAACGTATGATCTTCCTGCCTCGGCCTTCAGAAACTCCCAGTTTTTAAAAATAAGCCCAAGTGGGTTTCTTTTTTTCTTTTTCTTTCTTTTCTTTTTTCTTTTTTTTTTTTTTTTTTTTTTTTTTGTGGGTCTGGTGACATAACCCAGGGGCATTCGATCTCCAAGCCACACCCCCTGCCCTATTTTTTATTCTTTATTTTGAAACCGGGTCTCACTGAGTTGCGGAGGGCCTCACTAAGTAGCTGAGGCTGTCCACGAACCGCGATCCTCCATTCTCAGCCTCCTGAATGCTGGGATTACAAGCGTGCGCCACCACGCCCGGCTCCGAGTGGGTTTCTGTTGTGTGCATGCATTTGAGTCCTCCTCGGGGCAGGGCTGGCCTCGGTGCCTCCAGCATCTGATACAGGTCTGGTGTAGAGTTGGTGTTACATAAATGTGATGAATGGATAAAGTGGCCAAACGACCCAGGGAGCCCAAGGAGTGGCCCTGAGACCTGATTCTTTGTCTCTCTCCATCCCTCAGTGAGGGGCAATGCTGGTGGCTGCTACGGCAGCGGCTGCCTCTCCAGGTCACCAGTCTGACAGTCTTTCACAGCAGTGCCCCCTTGCTCCCAGCCCATCCTGCTGATTCTCTTCCTGCCCAGCCTGGACGGCCATTCCCAGCTCTTCTTAGGCAGCGCTGTTCTGCCTCGCTAATGCCCCTTACATCCCATACTTCAGCTTCTCACTTTTGCCTTGAGCTTCCCCTCTGAGAACGCCCAATATGCCACGGTAATTCCCTCCCATCATTTCTAAAGGCCTAAGATTTAACCTCCTCCACAAATATTTCCTGAGCCTCCTGAGTCACCAGTCACTGCCCCATCCCGTCCCAACCCACGCTCCTACCTGGCTCCAGATCCATATCCACCTTACTGATGATCTAATCTGCACTGGGCTCCGCAGACTCCCCTGGCCAGCAGGGAAGCTAAGGGAATCAATCTTCAGGAGGTGTAAACTAGAAAAGCAAGCAACCAGGAAGGCACATGCTTTGGGCACACAGGGACAACACCTCTTGACTGCTGGGACTAGGCAAGGCTCCAGATCCCAGGCATCCCACTTTACACAAACGTGCTCTCAGCCTTGCACGCCAATTGGCTCCTACAAAGTAAATGCTATTTTGAGTGGACCACACTTCATAGTTTATCCCCTGGGCATCTGGGGGGACAGTCTGTGCAATGACCCCAAGTCTGTACTAAGAACAGAAGACTCTGGGACTCCCAAGTCATCCAGGCACAGTAAGCACTGATATCCACATGCAACCCGGAAGACACTCTCCGCCCAGGTATCAAGGCAAGCCAGCAGCTGCACAGTGAAGGAGAAATGTTTAGTCTGGTGGTTTAGGCTTCCTGCCTCCACCAGGCTGGGAAGTCCAGGATTACAAAACCACGGAGCCGGGCGCACACGTGTGTCCTCTGCCTGGCTCCAGGTGGGAAGCCGCGTGGGTGATGCAAATCTCTGCTCCTTCTTCCTGCACCTGTGCCAGGTCAGGGCTGGGAAGGAACAAAGTGCTTTTTCAGATGCTGAAAGTCTTTGAAATTTAACTCTTACCTCTTCTATTGCCCCTTCAAAGAGTTAAGTCAGTCATTTCAGTCACAGTAAAGAACTCATATAAATTATTGGGGGGGAAACTGGAGAACTCATACAAACACCTGGAAGGCTCAGATGCTGGACACAAGAGGAGGCCATGTTTCAAAGAGCATATGCACCTGACAACACAACTTCTCTGAGACACAGCAGAATTAACATAATTACAGGGCAGATACATAGGAGGTCTGTCTCTTACTACCACTGTGGAAACATACAAACTGCTGAAAAATCAGGACCACAAAACTCAGTGAGAATTCACTGCAAATAAAGGCGTTAACGAAGCTGGGCATGGTGGCCAAACCTGTAATCCTAGTACCAGGGAGGCAGACCCAGGAGGAGCGCAGGCTCATGGCAGGTACTCTTTTCAAGTGCAGAGGGCCCATTTCTGAAACTGACCACCACGGAGGCCATGATGTGGGGTCAGCCTCCCATTCTTGTCTAGATAGAGTAAGCACTGGGAAGCAACCTACCCCCACCGTGTTTCTAATTTTCACTGAACACTAACACTTAATCATGGCCAATGAGATATTGTCAGTACTTCCCTGGCATGGTACGCTTACTATCACTATTGAGAAATACCTGCCAAACTCCAAAGTCTCAAAAGGCATACTTTTGTTGGGCATATGGCACATGCCTGCAATCTCAACACTTGAAAGGCCAAGACAGGAGTATTGCAGGTTCCAGGCCAGCCTCAGCAACTTAGTGAGATTGTTTAAAAAAAATTTTTTTTTAAGCCGGGCATGGTGGCACACACTTGTAATCCCAGCATTTTGAAGGCTGAGACTGGAGGATCATGGTTCGTGGACAGTCTCGGCTACTTAGTGAGGCCCTCTGCAACTTAGTGAGACCCTGTTTCAAAATAAAGAATAAAAAAAATAGGGTAGAGGGTGTAGCTCAGAGATAGAATGCCCCTGGGTTTCATCCCTAGACCTGCAAAAAAAAAAAAAAAAAAAAAGTTATTTTTAGTATTGGGGATTGAATCCAGGGGCTTTCTACCTCTAAGCTATATCCCCAGCCCTTTTTAATTTGAAACAAGGTTTTGCTAAGTTGCTGACACGGGCCTAGAACCTGTGATCATCCTATTACAGCCTCCCAGGTACTGAGAAGACAGGTGTGGGACACATCACCTGGCTTTGTTTCAAAAAATTTAAAAAGGGCTGGGGATAGAGCTCAGAAGTAGACTGCCCCTGGGTTCAATCTCCAGTGCACTACATAAGTAAATAAATAAGCCATAGTTTGTCAGTCAGTTGTTCTTTCAAGTAAGTGTCATTCCACGAAAACACAGCCAGTTTGGCCACAACACAAGCACACGGAGCTTCCTCAAGACAACCACCGTGCCTGGCACACAACAGCCAAGGTGGCATGCACACTTCCCACTTCGTCACACAGAACAGTAAGAGGACACGCACTTTCAGGAAGAAGTATCATGGATTTAGTAACTGCTGGGCTGGGGATGTAGAATATTCACTGGTAGCATATTTACCAAGTATCCATGAGGCCCTGCATTTAATCCCCAGAATCACAATAAGAACCATAACAACAATAATCATTGCTACTTTGCTACTGCTTCATCGAGAACTGTTATTTCTTCTTCTTCTTCTTCTTCTTCTTCTTCTTCTTCTTCTTCTTCTTCTTCTTCTTCTTCTTCTTCTTCTTCTTCTTTTTTGTGGTACTGAGGGTGGAACCCATGGGCTTTTCTACCTCCGGGCTATACTCCCAGATCTGTTTTTATTTTTTTTTATACTTTATTTGGAAACAGGGTCTCACTAAGCTGCTGAGAACCTTACTAAGTAGCTGAGGCTGGCCTCGAACCTGTGTGATCCTCCTGTCTCAGCCTTCCAAGGGCTGGGACTACAAGCATGAGTCACCACGCCCAGCTTTTTTCTTCTTTTTAAAACTGTGTGTGGCCGGGCATGGTGGTGCACTCTTGTAATCCCCGCGCTTGGGAGGCTGAGACAGGAGGATTGCGCAGGTTCGAAGCCAGCCTCAGCTACTTAGTGAGGCTTTCAGCAACTTAGTGAGGCCCTGTTTCAAAATAAAATACAAAATAGGGCTGGGAGTATAGCCCAGAGGTAGAAAGCCTCTGGATTCCACCCCCAGTACCACACACACACAAAAATTAAAACTGTGTGTGGCTGGGTGTGGTGGTGCATGCTTGTAATACTAGCATTTGGGAGGCTGAGAAAGGAGGATAGTGGTTCATGGACAGCCTCAGCTACTTAGTGAGGTCCTCTACAACTTAGTGAGACCCTGTTTCAAAATAAAGAATAAAAAGTAGGGCTAGGGGTGTAGCTCGGAGGTAGAATGCCCCTGGGTTCAATCCCTGGTACCACACACACACACAAAAAAAAAAAAAAAAAAAAAAAACTGTGTGTGGCCAGGTGTGTTGGTGCACACCTGTAATTTCAGCACTTGGGAGGCTGAGATAGGAGGATCATAAGTTTGTGGCCAGCCTCAGCAACTTAGCTAGTTCCTTTGCAACTTAGCAAGACCCCGTTTCTAAATAAAAAATAAAATAGGGCTGGGGATGTAACTTAGAGGTAAAATGTCCCTGGGTTCAATCCCCAGCAACACACACACACACACACACACACACACACACACACACACACACAATCTGTGTGTGTCACAATGAAGAGTGGAACAATGACAACTCACATATTTAGTACCACTGCTTCATTTTATGAAACAAAAGCCACAACTTCTACCCACTCTTGCCTTTGAATTATCAGTAGAAGAAGACAAATAAATCTTTTTTTCTTTTTTCTTTTGGTACTAGGAATTGAAGCCAGAGGCACTGTACCACCAGGCTACCCCCTAGCTCTTCTTATTTTTATTTTGAAACAGGGTCCTGCTAAGTTGCTGAGACTGGTCTCAAACCTGTGATCCTCTGGTCTCAGCCTCCCAAGTACTGGGATTACAGCCATGTGCTACCATGCCCACCTAAGGAAAATCTTCATAGCAGTAAACAAAATAGCCGTGACCTCAAAAATCCCTCTAAAATGGTCTCTGGGCTCCCTCAGGGGTCCACAGACCATAGCTTGCAAAGAATGATTGTGAGGTTCAAACTCCTGTTTTCATGTCGACTGTTCAGAGAAGACAGAGGCACCCCTCAACCACCTCAGGGGAGGCCTCGTCCTCTGAGTTAGAGCAATGCCCATTGCACAGAACCCTGTGGCTTTCCTACTTGAGTGGAGCAAACCCACGGCGGGACAAAGTGGTCATGTCCCCACCTTGCACAGACTCCTCTACAATCAGACCTCAGCTCGGGTGACACCGAAAGTTTCTCAAATGTGTACAGGGTGTGCTCTTGGGATGGGGGCTGCCACATCTCCTTCTGGGGGCTTAATGAGGAAAGCCCCAGCAGAGCAAGATCTGATGGATGTCCTCTGCTCCCCAGAAACCGTGAGCACGTGACACTTTCGTACCCCACTGACGGTGGACACAGCTCCCTGCGGAGCTGCTGGGAGCACGTGTGTTCCTGATGCTTGTGGAGCACAGGGCCATGCACGAGGCTCCGGAGCAGGGGCAGGCAGCCAGGTGAGGACTTTCAGTGGGGAACAGCTGCAGGTGTTCCACGTATAGCCAATATCTTTATTATTTAGGTGATCTAATATGGCTCACCTACCTGCCTTTCTTCTTCCTTTTTTTTTTTTTTTTGATATAGAACCAGCACAAATCCCCACCAGCTGTCACCATCATACAGATGTAATTAAGGGCCTGCTACTGATGACAACCATGACTATTTCCTATGAACATCAGGTTGAAAAATATTATTGAGAGCCAGGCCTGGTGGCGCACGCTTGTAATCCCAGTACTTGGGAGGCAGAGACGGGAGGATCCCGCAGGTCCAAAGCCAGCCTCAGCTACTTAGTGAGGCTCTTAGCAACTTGGCGAGACCCTGTTTCCAAATAAAATATAAAATAGTGTAGGCAGGAATGTAGCCAGGAGGTAGAAAGCCCCCGAGTTCTATCTCTAGTACCACAAAAAAATTGAGGTAATAGAACGTTTAGTGTTTATGGGATAAAAGTGGACTCTATTAGAAAATCACAATGTTATCAGTGTACCATGATGCGTGCCTGTAATTCCAACCAATACTTGGGAAGCTGAGAGAGGAGCAGGTCTTAGGACAGCCTCAGCAACTTATCAGGACCCTGTTTCAAAATTAAAATGACTGGGGTTATAATTTGGTGGCAGAACACACTTGGGTTCAATCTCCAGCACCAATGAATAAATGAATGAATGGTTGCAATGATTCATATTATAATTCACAAAGCCACACAGGCAAGATGGCCCTGAGGCACCCCCAGCCCCCACACATGGGAAGCAACGCTCCGCCTGTTCTTCTTTAGTGTGGCCTTTGGCTCCCATCTCTGGGTGATGGATTGCTAAGTGCGAAGGGCCCAGTGGTAAATGGAATGAGGACCTCTCCTAATGAAAATAGGTCCCTCGTTTCTAAAAGAATCTCACTGTACAAGCTCCACTAAAAGCCATGGGCTATATTAAGCATAAGCACTGTATGCTGTGGCTTGGGGTGGAGGAAGAACTTGGCAAGAGTTCCAAATGAACCGTAGACGTGCGGGGGAAGGAAGGACTGAGGGCTTGAGGGGGGCTGCTAGGCATCCACGCTGCCCTCAGTACCGCCGCCTACACTCTCAGTTGGCTTCTTCTGCCCACGAGGCAGGGGTTGCCTCCATTTTCCAAATGAGGCTGAGAGAGGGGAAGCAACAGGTTCGAGGTCCCACCACTCAGGGGACTAGCCGGGAGCTGCTGGGCCAGCTCTGGTCTGACGCGGATCTTTTTTCTTTATACCATACTGACTCTCAGAAGAAAGGAGAAAAGCAGCCCTTTTTCTTAAGAGAGCTGTCAGGAGAGCAGCTGTGATGACAAAAGGCTCTAGCCATGCCACTCATGAGTCATGGGAGCCAACCGACCGAGGGGACCGGCCAAAGTGCAGACAGCTCCCACATCATCTGAAGTCAGGGAAACAAGCCACGACGTGGATCAATTAATCAAAGACAACTAAAGCAGGCCATTTTAGAAAACAAACACAGAAGTCCCCATTGACCTAGACTAAATTAAATGACCCAGTAAAATAACTTGGGAAATCCACAAGCTAAAATCCAGTCCCAAATGGATGAGCATTGGTTTGGGGGAGCCGGCAGGAGGTTTCCATCCAAACAGATCCCCAGGGCTGTGAGTCCTCCCGGGCCGCACGGGGTGAAGGACCCTGGGAGCCCTCACACTGCAGCCGAGGAGGTCACCGCCACCGCTGCCCCTCTGTCTGGGGAAACGCAGATGTGTGAGGCCGAGAAGCGCAGGGCATTCAATGCTGTTCATGAGACCCAGTGTCCTCGCCATGGCAGGGCGTGAAGGAGGGCGATGAGGGACAGCACGTCAATGGAGCGGCAAGGGAAGGAGAAAGGATTCACTCTGCAGTCTGCACTTCCAGTTCCAGGGAGCTCATCACCATAGGTTAGATAAGGCCGACTACTGTGGTTCTGACCCAAAGGTTGATGTCCTCCCAACATGTGTAAAGGAACCTAATCTTAGGTTTCCTAGTCCCAAATGTGATTAGATGAAGAGATGAGGCCCTGAGGGCTGATGAGGCCATGAGGGCTCTGCCTTCATGGATGGGATCAGCCCTCTTAGAATTGCTTTTCCTCTGTTTGGTTGGTACAGTGCTGGGGATTGAGCCTGGGGCCTTACACATGCGAAGCCAGCACTCTACCATCTCTTACAAAAGAGCCTTCAAGCCAGGCCTGATGGTGCACACTTGTAATCCCAGCATTCAGGAGGCTGAGACAGGAGGATGTTTGCAGACAGCCTCAGATACTTAGGCCCTTTGCAATGCAGCGAGACCTTGTTTCAAAATAAAGATTAAAAAAAATAGAGCTGGGGGTATAGCTTGAAGGTAGAATGCCCCTGGGTTCCATTCCCATTAACACACACACACACACACACACACACACACACACACACACACACACACACACGGGCTTCAGCTGACATGGTGGTGCATGGCTATAATCCAGTACTTGGGAGGCTGAGACAGGAAGATCATAGGTTTGAGGCCAGCTTCAGTAACTTAGTGAAGACCTCTGCAACTTAGTGAGACCCTGTTCCAAAAAAAAAAAAACAACCCATAAAATAGGGATAGAGGTGTAGCTCAGAGGTAGAATACCCCCGAATCCAACTCCCAGTACTAAAAAAAAAAAAAAAAAGGCTTCAAAGAGCCTGTCTGCCCCTTTGCCACACAGAGAAGGGGCCATTTCTGATGAACAGGTCCTCAGCCGGCATTGAATGAGCTGGCGCTTTGGTTGTGGACTCTCTAGCCTTCAACTGCAAACAAGAAATGTCTTTATAACATGCACAGCTTAAGGTCTTTTTGTTACAGCAGGGTAAATGGATTAAGATGTTCTACCACACAATTATCAAATAAAACATGACAGACTCCCCCCCCCCAATAACTTAATTTTCCCAGTTGTAAGAATAACACATGCTTGGTATAAAAATCCAAATGCAAAAAAGAAAAAACCTTATAAAGAACAAAGTAAGAACCATCTGAAATTCCCATTACCTAAAGTCAATTGCTGCAAGCATTTGGGGGCTACTTTCCACAAACTCTCTCTTTCCATAAATATTTATGTGAATGTACAGATATAATTATACTTACATGTGGCTTCAATATACATGCTGTTTGTTCTGTCTTGTTTACTCAACAATATCCTGGACATCTTCTATGTCAATATAAATAAAATCATTTTTTTAAATGTGAGTGTACTAAGGATTAAACTCAAGGGCATGCAGCCTCTGAGCTATACCCCCAGCCCTTTTTATTTTTTATTCTGAAACATGGTTTCCCTTAGTTATTCTGTGCTGGCCTCAAGCAATCCTGTCTCAGCCTCCCAAGTACTGGGATTACAGGCATGTACCACTGTCTGGCCCTAAATTATATATATATATATATATATATATATATATATATATATTTTTTTTTTTTTTTTTTTTTTTTTTTGCAGTACTGGAGATGGAACCCAAGGGCATTCTACCTTTGAGTTACACCCCCAGCCCTATTTTACTAGTATTTTTATTTTTGAAGCAGGGTCTCACTGAGTTAGAAGGGCCTCACTAAGTAGTTGAGGCTGTTAATAAACTGTGATCCTCCCCTCTCAGCCTCCAAGTGTGTGCTACCATGCCCAGCTTCTAAATTATTTTTTTCTAAATGATTTTTAATGCCCATAATATCCCACATATGGATTGCCATTATTTATTTACCCTTAAATACTCATTCAGTGGTGGAAATTATTGTTCCTAATGTTCTTTTATTCAACAGTTACTGAGTACCTATTTACGTGCCAGGAACATGTCTACCAAGACAGACAACGTCACTGTCCAAATGAAGCCTGTATTTTGGTGGGGGAGACTTGACACCTTGCCAATAAATAAGCAGATAGTTTGAAAAGTACTAAAAGTACAGGCATGAACCACCATGCCTGACTAGACACACCTTTTTAGAGAAGTCTTGGGCATCAGGAGCTAAACCACTTTGGATAAAGTGGTCTGGGAAGGCCTACCTGCGGAGGTGACATAGGGAGAGAGTCAGGCAGCGCAGGAGCTCAGCGCCGGCGAGGTAAGAAGACGGTGGGTGCAAAGGCCCCGAGGCAGGAAGAGATCTGGCCCCCCAGGAATCGCAGGAATGCCAGTGTGGCTTGGGGGCAGCGGGGCAAATGAACTCTCTCAAGTGGAAGTATGGAGATAAGCAGGGGCCAGTGACCAGAACCTTGTATGTCAGAGTTTGGGTTCTATTCACTGTGCACTGTGAGGCCCTGGGAGAGATTTCAGTGGTAATGAGAACGATCCGATTTAGGTTCCCAGAAGGCAATTCTGCCCAGAGTGACAGTGGACTTCTGAGAGGTGACAGAGGAGCAGGCGGCCCAGACACGTTCACCAGTCCAGGGCAGAGGAGACGGTGCCGTGGACAGTGGTGCTAGAAGGAGGTGGCTGGCTGAGGACACATTCTGAAGACAGAAAAGAGGGAACGGGGGAGGAAGAGCAATCAAGGTGACCCTGAGGCTCGTGGCTCGAAGACTCAGACGGGGAAGAAAAAGCGGGAGAGGAGCCAGTTTCATGCAATCCCGTATTTATATGAATATTTATTTAAGGGAAGCAACTATAAAATTTTTATTTTTGCTTTTAATTGACCATTGCGGTATATAAAAATAATGATTGTTTGCGTTTCCACCTTCGATCCTGCCATCTTGCTGAACTCAGGTATTAGTTCTAAGAGTTTTTTTTTTTTTTGGTGGTACTGGGCGTGGAACCCAGAGGCTTTCTACCTCCGGGCTATACTCCCAGACCTTTTTTTAAATATTTTATTTGGAAACAGGGTCTCACTAAGTTGCTGAAAGCCTCACTAAGTAGCTGAGGCTGTCTTCGAACCCGTGCGATCCTCCTGTCTCAGCCTCCCAAGCGCAGTGATTACAAGCGTGCGCCACCATGCCCGGCATTCTAAGAGTTTTAATGTTTTTGTTTTGTAGATTCCCTGGGATTTCTTACATAAGCAATCATGTCCTCTGTGAGAAGGGTTAAATTTTTTCCTTCCTAATCTATTTCCTTTTTATGGGGGGAGGCACTGAGGACTGAATCCAAGTGTATTTCTAAGCTCCAGCTCCAGCCCTATTTTATTTTATTGGTACTGGTATGAAACCCAGGGGAATTCTACCTCTGAGCTATATTCCAGCCCTATTTCATTTTTAATTTTGAAACAGAGTCTCACTAAGTTTCGGAGGGCCTCACTAAGATGCTGTGAACTAATGATTCTCCTTTTTTTGCCTCCCAAGTGCTGGGATTCCAAGTTTGCACCACCTCACCCAGCCATTTTTTTTTTTTTTTAAACAGGGTCTTGTTAAGCTGCTCAGGGCCTTGCTGAGTTGCTAAAGCTGGCCCTAAACCTACTCTCCTCTTGTCTCAGCCTCCTAAGTACTGGGATTGTAAGTGAATGTCACCATACTTGGCCCTATATCCTTTTTACTTCTTTTTCTTGGTTTATTGCACTGTCTCGGACTTCAAAGAGTGGTTTCTTCTTCCTGATGCTACAGAGAAAATAGTCTTTTATCATTAGGTATGATGTTTGCTGTAGGTTCTATGTAAACCCCCTATATCAGGTTAAAAAAAAATATTCCTTTCTAAGTTTGCCGAGACTTTTTTTTTTATCATAAATTAACTCCAACACACAGATGGTAAACTTGCTGTTGTTGTCTCACAACTCACAGTTCAACATCTAAAACCTTTCTTCAGTTGTTCAGACTGGATTGTTTCTATTGTGCTTTGTTTTCAAGTACACTCATCCTTTCTACCGTTGTTCCCATTTTGTTGGTATATTTTTAAAATTCAGCTATTGCATTTTTGGTTGACTTCTAATAAGACTTTCTATCTTCCCACTGGTTTCAACAGTGTTTGTCCTTACTTTGGGGAGCACTGTTATAATAGTTAAAGTCCTTATCAGATTATTCCAACATCTATGTCATCTCACATTGGCATCTGTTGGTTGTCTTATCTATGCAAGTTGAGATTTTTTTTGGTTCATCTTAAGATGATTAATTTTGGCTCATATCCTGGATATTTTGAATATCTTGTTATGAAACTCTGGGTCTTGTTTAACTCCAGTGGAGAATGTTATTTTTGATTTAGAAGACAATTGAGCACGCTGGGTGCAGGCAGCAAGTCCTGACCAGCCTTCTGAGGGTTGTGGTTTCAATGTCGGCTCTCCTTTCAGCGTCCATTCAAACGCATCCTTTGTGCGCGCCACCCAGTGTCCTGCCTGGAACTGGGGCACTGGCCTGTCCCTTGGTTCGGTTCTGCAAGTCATTGGGCTACTTTCTGGAGCACCTTCTCCCTATGTCTCCCCTGTGCTTTGTGGTTCCTTAGACCTCCCCTTCTTGGTCCTCTGCCCAAAAAGCTGGTACTTTTGTTACCACACTCTGTCATGAATTTCCTGAACTGTAACCAAGACTGGGGCCAAGCAGCAGGAAGAGAGAGAGAAACAAAACAAAACAAAACAAAACAACCACCAGCCAAAATTGCACCCCACCCCCTTGGGACTATGGCTTTACTGATCAGAGGAGGGTTCCTGTCCCTCAGGTTTAGGTGCCTAAAAACCCCACTACTGCCCATGTCACTACCACCAGCACCACCACCATTGTGGGCTGCCTGGGAACAGCAAGAGGGAAAAACAATCCTGGGATTTCCCCGTCTGAGCCTTAGGAGCCCTTTTGCCATGTCGGAGCCATAGCCAGAGGTGTCTTCCTGGAGCTGTGCCCTAGAGACCACTGAGTCTGGGGATGCCTTGAGTCCAGGACATGGGACCCTGGAAGATACTGGGAAATACACTGCCAGTTTGGTAATACATTGAAATCTAGTGTTCTTCCTAATCAGACTATTTATGTTTCAGAGTCCTCCAATAGCTACTAAGCACACTCTGCCCAGCCTTCAGCTGCATTTAGTGACAGAGATAGGGTGAGTGTGCTCACGCCATCTTATCTGTAACTGAAATCTCTCCTCCTATTTTTAGTTATCCACATGAACAGAAAGAAAGTAAAATAGGAATTAATCACAGAGTTATCTTGCTAAGGTTGTAAAACACTTTTGGCAATGTGGTATGCCCGATGCTATCAGAATTCTCTCCAAATAAAACAGTAAAGTGGCCACTGTAAAGACCTCTGCCCGGCTCTTCCCTGCTACCACTCCCTTTTAGGGCTCATGCAAAGCATGAACTAGCAAAACTACGGCAAGTATTTCACAAGAGTATGAAGAAGACAGAACTAGACAGGAAATCTAGTAGTTATAGTCAGAAAATGCTGGGTAAACTTGGAAGGTAGTACTGATTTAAACCTGACCTTCATTTTGGGAGTGAGCGTGGTATTGGGAATTGAACCTGGGGCATTCTAACTCTAAACTATATCCCCAGCCCATTTTATTTTCTGTTCTGAAATAGGATCTCAGCTGGACACAGTGGCACATGCCTAGTACTTGGGAGGCTGAGACAGGCAAGTTTAAGGCCAGTCTCAGCAAGTTGATGAGGCCCTCAATAAGTTAGTGAGACTCTGTTTCAAAACAAAAAATAAAATAAAATAGGGCTGGGGGAGTCACTTGGAGGTAAAATGCCCCCCTAGGTTCAATCCTTAGTACCAAAACCAAAAAATAAACAAACAAGAAAAAAACCCAGGAGGGTTTCACTAAATTGATTACACCAGTCTTGAACCAGTGATCCTCCTGTTTCAGCCTCCCAAATACTGGGATTAACAGGCGTACACCACCCTACTCATTTTAAAGCTGACTTCAGATCAGTTTGAATCTGTCCTCCACCAAGAGGGAATTAGGAAGGAAATATCTGCATCCTCTTCCTCTCTGCCAACTTTCACTGGGAGACATGTACAAGCCTGGGAGTCATATTCCACGGTTTATAGTGCTTTGCAGATTAAGCCTAAGATCATTTATAACTCTAAGGGAGTTGGAGGCCAAACCAGAAACCCCCTTAAAAATTAATGAGAATAGAAAAAGCAAGAGCTCCTTGGACAGGAAAACGGGCTCTGAAGCTGTTTGCCAGCTATTTGACATCGGGTAAGTTACTTCACTTCTCTCTGCATTAGCGACCTGGGCTGAAAAATGGGGCAATAACAGTATTTATCCAAAGGGATATTGTGAGAGCTAAATGAGTTAACACACGTGGAAGTGATTAGAACTCTGACACATAATTTACTCTCCACAAACATTAACTGTGCCCCCCCCCCCTTCCTCCTCGCTCCAGGCAAGCCCAACCTAGAATTCTGCTTCCTGGCCCTTCTATGCCTGTGAACAGCGTGTCCGTGGTCTGACATCTCAGGGCATGCCCTTGGGTTAAAAAATGTGACCTGTGACAAATATATAGAAAAGCACATAAAAACGTTAACTATACAGTTTAATGACTAGTATAAAAGGGCTGACCTCTAACCACTCGGGTCACTAGAAAGAACGACCGGTGCCCCCGGGTGCCCGTCCCTCAGCACGTCCCCTGGGCCACCACCCCGGTCAGTATGGAAGTCAACCGCTTGCTTTGCTTTGTTGCTTTAACACTAAATTGTACATCTAAATACTTGTGATTTCATTTCATCTGTTTCTGAATGTTATATAAAGGGAAAGCAGCATACATTCTATTTTATTTATTTACTTATTTATTTTTGTGGTATGGGGATGGCGCCCAGGGGCAATCTACCTCTGAGCTACACCCCCAGACTGATTTTTTTTTTTCAACTTGGAAACAGGGTCTTGCTAAGTTGCTGAGGCTGGCCTCAAACCTATGATCTTCCTGTCTTAGCCTTGCAAGTACTGGGATTACAGGTGTGCACCACCATGCTTGGCTATCCATTCTGTTTTGTCTGACTTCTTTTATCCAACAATGTCTTTAAGTTTTATATATGTAAGCTGGGCATAAAGCACACCTGTAATCTCAGTATTTGGGAGGCTGAATCAGGATGATCACAGGTTTGCAGTCAGCCTCAGGAATTTTGGGAGACCCTCAGAAATTTAGTAAGATGCTGTTTCAAAATAAAAAATAAGCTAGGCGTGGTGGCGCACACTTGTAATCCCAGGACCTGGGAGGCTGAAACAGGAGGATCACAGGTTCATGGCCAGCCTGTTACTTAGTGCCCTCCACAACTTAGTGAGATGCTGTTTCAAAATAAAGAATAAGGGTGTATTCATTTCGAGTCACCCCCCACCCCCATGCCATTTTGGCATGGGGCTGTATTTCTATTTTCTGTATTTCTATCTTTCTAATAAATTTCTTTAAATCTTCAAAAAAAAATAAAAATAAAAATAAAGAATAAATAAGCCGGGTGTGGTGGCGCATGCTTGTAATCCCTGCGCTTGGGAGGCAGAAACAGGAGGATTGCGCAGGTTTGAAGCCAGCCGTGCGCGCTGGCTTAAGAGACCCTGTTTCCAAATAAAAATGTAAAAATAGGTCTGGGAGTGTAGCCCGGAGGTAGAAGGGCTTCCAGGAACCCCAGTACCACCAAAAAAAAAAAAAAAAAAAAAGAATAAATAATAGGGCTGGGGTATAACTCAGGTATGGCATCCTGGGGTAGGATGCCCCAGGGTTCAATCTCCGGCACCACCAAAAGTAAATAAATAAATAAATAAATAAATAAATAAATAAATAGGGCTGGGGGTGTAGCTCAGAGTTATGATGTCCCTGGGTTCAATCCCTAATACCAAAAAAAAAAAAGACAAAAGAAAAGAGATTGATCTATGTATAGTTTTCTCATTTTTTCTGTTCACATATAACAAATGTAACATGTACAGTGGTTTACACATTCATCTGACTGTTGTTAGATATGTGAACTGGTTTTGGTTGTTGACAATTATAAATGATGCCCTCAAGAACACTCTTATACATGTATCTTGCACGTATACAGGCATCCGTTTCTGTAGAAAAGATACCTACAGGAGGAGTTGCCAGGTTAGAGGGTATGTGTATATTAAAATTTGGGAAGATACCACCGTGTACCACTAGTTTTCCAAAGTGCTCGCACTGATTTCCCTTTCACCAGCGGGGACTTGGAGCTTCCGCTACAACACGTCCTCACCAAGACGGGAGCTGGAGAGCCTTTTGGGCTTGTTGTTCGTGGCTGTGTAGTGGTGCCGCACTGTCGCTCTGACGTTACTGCTCTTCCTGAGCACGGTGCAGCTGAATACCTGTTGTAGGCTTACTGGCCATGAGGGTTGCCTCTTCTGAAGTGTCTGTTCAAACCTTTCGCTTATTTCTGTACTGGGCTGTTTATTCCTCTTGGCTTTTGTAGTTCTTTGTTCTGGAGACAGCCCTTTGTTGACTGTTACAAACATGCTTTTTCTTTCACTATGCATTGCCTTCTATTCTCTTAACACAGTTTTTTCATTAACAGAAGTTCTTAACTTTTTTTTGTGTGTGTGGTACTGGGGATGGAACCCAGGGGCATTGTACCTCTGAGCTACACCCCCAGCCCTATTTTTTAGTCTTTTTCAAAATTTTTTTATTTATTTATTTTTTTGCGGGTCTAGGGCTAGAACTCAGGGGCATTTGACTGCTGAGCTACATCCCTGCCGCCACCACAGTCTTTTTTATTTTTGAAACAGGGTTTCACTGGGTTGTGAAGGGCCTTGCTAAGTAGCTGAGGCTACCCACAAACCGTGATCCTCCAGTCTCAGCCTCCGAAATGCTGGGATTACAAGCGTGCACCACCACACCTGGCCAGAAGTTCTTAACTTTAATGTAATAAAATTGATTCATCTTTTCCCATACTGAGAAACTTTGGGGTCTGTTGAAGAATCTTCCCGTCTGTGCACTCTGTCTTGAAGTGATCACAGCTGCCTCAGTGTCTCAGTGGGGGCACTGCAAATATTCAGGGCCTGAGATAGCTCGATGGCAGGATGACAGGGTGACTCTACAACCTCATGAAGATAAAGGCCTTGAGGAGGTTACGTCATATCTTCAAGCATGGTTTCTTTAAAGTAATTAAAAATAACAAGGCTTAAGTCGGGCGTGGTGGCACACGCTGCCAATCCCAGCATTTGGGAGGCTAAGACAGGAGGATCGCAGTTCATGGACACCCTCAGCTACTTAGTGAAGCCCTTTGCAACTCGGTGAGATCCTGTTTCAAAATAAATAAAAAGTAGGGCTGGGGAATAGCTCTGAGGTAGAATGCCCCTGGGTTCCATCCCCAGTACCACAAAAGAAAAAAAACAAGGCTTTGAATTGTGAGGGATAACTCAGAGGTACATAAAGCTCCCAGCACAGTGTTGGCACACAGTAGGTCTTCAGTGAAGAGTGGTGGTCCTGATCATATTCTCAGAAGATCTTTCCTCTCATCCACTCTACCACAACCGCCTGTACCTCATGGCTGTTTTGTGAAACAGCTGACTACGGCATTCAAAGAGAGCAAAAGAGATTAAGTGCTCTCAGCTGGCCAGCGGAATCTGCCTGGAATTCGCAGGCAGTATCCCCATCTGAGGCCCACCATCTTCACCTAGACCCACAGGACTGATGCACCGAGAAGCCCTTCCCCCAAAGCAAAGCTGTTCTGGGGCTCCTTTAAGCAAGTGGAGACTCAAAGCTGCAGCTTGTCTCACTAAGGTGCATGACTACAATGCCCCAATGGAAGCCGCACACATCAGCAGCTCTTCCCGCTCCCTGCCAGCAAGCACAACAGTGTGGGCAGGTGGGCTGCCTCGGACCCAGGACAGCCAAGCTCCCTGGCCTAGGGGAGCCTGTGTCAAGGGGTGGTGCGCCAACTGTGATCCTTGCACTGTAAACGCAGGGAAGAGAGGGAGAGTGCCATGTGCATGCATTTGGTAGGACGCACAGTCAAGCGTGGTCCCCCTCCTGGAAGTCTGCACCTGAGGATGTGCAGTGAGAGGACACCCAGGAACCTGGGTGCTCTTGTAGCCGGGCAATCTGTAGCTGTAGCCCTGATGGTGATCAAGCCAGAGCCTGCAGTCACAGTACCCTGCACCCACCTTCTGAGCTAGGACCCGTGCACAGAAAACAGACATATTTTCATATAAACCTGGGCTGCTCCGCAGGAGGAACAAGTATCCACTGCAAATACTTGCATACACCTTCAAGCAACTGGGAAAGTGCTCTTGACATGTACTTCTGTTTGATTGTTTAGTGTGTGTGTGTGTGTGTGTGTGTGTGTGTGTGTGTGTGTCTGTGTACAAGCGCGCGTGTGTGTGTTACTGGGGAATGAACCCAGGGGCATTCCATCTCTAAGTTACACCCCCAGCCCTTTTTAATCTTTTGTTTTGAAACAGGATCTCATGTTGCTGAGAGTCTGGCTGCATTGCTGAGGCTGTCGTCAAAGCTGAGGTCCTCCTGTATCAGCCTTCCCAGTGCTGGGATTACAGGCGTGCGCCACCGCGCCTGGCTAATGTGTCCCTCTTCTTTTCCCTCCACTGTGAGTCCCTAGAAAGATTCCTTGAGACCTTCCCACAATTCTAAGACAGTCTCCTGCCCTCCCCCAGCTCCCCCACATTATGAAGCCCCACTACAAGCGTGGCCAGTATTGAGAGCTGAAAAGATGACAGAGGGGAAGAATTGGTACCTGAGCCTAGTGTTTGTCCAGCGGAGTCAAAGGAAAGAACCACTGAATCTGCAACACAAGAGGATAAGTTCATTCTTTCTCCTTCTCACAGTAACAAGCTCCCGCTGGCTCTGCCCAAACCCTGCCCAGGAGAGTTGGCTGGGCTACAGCTCAGTGCAGACACCACCTCAGGCCCGTGCCCACCCATCCACTGGGCCAGCGGGCCCTGCCAAGCCCAGCACTCTGCCCTGCCGATGAGCAGAACGTCTCAGGGGAGGGACAGGCCCCCAAATTCTTCAGAGGCATTTCCTGCAAGATTAGGGGACTCATTTCTTTCTTTTTTTCCTGCTGAAAATAAAATGAAAGCAAAGCAAAATCAACCTTCCCTCCTGCATCTGGTTAAAGGCACTAACATTTCCTCTTGGACGTCTTCCTTTCTTCTGCTTAGAGATGCCCCTCTCTCGTGGCAAAATCACTCTAGGAGGCTCTGGGGAGGGCCTGGGGGGGCTCCCGCGGTGCCGGCAAGCTAAGGAATCCAGGCAGCCGCTCTGACTGCTCACTAGCAGTGAGCACATGCCCAGTTGCACATTACTTTTTCCCCTCAAAGACTGAGAGTGGCCTCTAAGAATTTGTAGTGCATGCTGGAATTAAAAAGTGAAAAAGTCAAGAAAGAAAAGCCACCAGTGGGGGAAATGTTAGTACACAAATGTATGCCACGAAGACCTTCAAAACGCTGCAGGCAGGATCAAGGAGGCGTGAGCTCCTGAACAGCCAAAGCAAAAAGGAGAAGACGAACAGTCAGAGACTCTGTGCCCACAGAGCACTCATTCTTTCATTCAAATGTTTGAGAGATGTTTATTGGGCATCTACTATATGCAGGAGATTTTATTATAACTTCGAGATATAACAGCAAATAAAAAAACCATGGTCTCTACCCTCATGGATCTCCCTGAGGTCAGTCTAGGAGAGAATAGTTACCAAAGAGCCGATTGTTTTTTTTTTTAACTAGAAGCTGAAAAATAAAAAGACAAGAGTGCTATGAATGTTTATAGTAGGAACTAGACCAAGTACAGAGGGGGATGGGTACTGGAAGGGGAGGCTTCCCTGAAGAAGTGGAGTTGAACTAATGGCTGTAGGAAAAGTGAGAGTCGAACCAGACAAGAATGGAGTGGGCACGCGCAGAGGCCTGAGAGAGGGGAACGGGTGCTTCCAAGCCACTCAAAGGCCAAGAGCAAATACTTGCAGTGATCAGACAGGAGTGTGTGTGTGTGTGTGTGTGTGTGTGTGTGTGTGTGTGTGTACACATGTATGCCGTGGTACTGGGGATTGAACCTGGGGCATTCTACCGCTAAGCTACACCCCCCAGCCCTATTTTATTTCTTATTTGGAAACAGGATTTCACTAAGTTGTGGAGGGCCTCACCAAGTTGCTAAGGCTGACTGAGAACCTGCAATCCTCCTATCACAGCCTCCAAAGTACTGGGGTTACGGGCATGCACCACCATGCCTGGCTTGCTGTTTTTTTTTTTTTGTTTTTGTTTTTTTGCGGGTCTGGGGATGGAACCCAGGGCCATTCTACCTCCGAGCTACACCCCCTGCCCTATTTTTTATTCTTTATTTTGAAACCAGGTCTCACTGAGTTGCAGAGGGCTTCACTAAGTAGCTGAGGCTGCCCGTGAACCGCGATCCTCTAGGTCTCAGCCTCCCGAATGCTGGGATTACGAGCGTGTGCCACCACGCCCGGCGTGCTGTGGCTCTTAATAAAGAAGGTGCTATCAGATGTTGAAGTATGCATCTGCTACATTTCCCCAGTAACTATGCTATATGAATGTTTCTTATGACACATATGAAACATTCATATGATATGTGAATGTTTCTTATGACGGCACAAGGCCAACATACAGGTCAGCCATTACAATTACAAAGGGGCACCGAGATGACCCGGGAGACTCAGACTCTACGGGGCTTCAGTTCCAAAGGCAGTGCCAGCTGGCTGCGGGGGCACGGTGTCTGCGGCCACACCTCGCCGCCCAGCACCATCCTTCAGCGTTGTCACCTTCTCTCACTGCTGTGGACATTCAGCACAATCGTTGCCATTAACGGTAAGTAACAGCCCTTCTCACTATTAGACTCTAAGCTCCATAAAAGCAGACACTACGTCTGCTTTATTCACTGCTTTGTTACCAGCATAACACTCGACACTCAATCACTATTTGCTGAATTGCAGTGCCCAGAGAAATAAATGGACCATAAATCCTTCAGGCAATCCTTCATAAATGTTTTTCTCGCAACCATGGTTTCCTAGGTACTGGGTGGCAATGCGCTGAAGGATGTGGTTTCTGATAAGGATCCAGAGGCAGCTATTCTGCACCGCCAGTAAGGGCACATCTATATGCTTTAAAATCTACCAAAGAAAAAGGTAGGGTCACCATCTTTCCTCTAAAGAGCTGTTTTTTTTTTTTTTTTTTTAAGTGTGTGTTTGGCCGGGCGTGGTGGCGCACGCTTGTAATCCCCGCGCTTGGGAGGCAGAGACAGGAAGATCACGCTGGTTCAAAGCCAGCCTCGCTGGCTTAAGAGACCCTGTTTCTAAATAAAAATATAAAATAGGTCTGGGAGTGTAGCCCAAAGGCAGAAGGGCTTCCAGGAACCCCAGTACCACCAAAAATAAAAAATAAACAAAAATAATAAAAAATAAAGTGTGTTGTGGTACTAGGAGTCGAATCCAGGCACATTCTAGCTCCAACTACTCCCCTGCCCTTTATTTTTTTATTTTGTTTTGAAACAGGGTCTCACTAGGTTGCCGAGAGTCTTGCCAAATTGCTGAGGCTGGCCTTGAACCTGTGATCCTCCTCTCTCTGCCTCCCAAATGCTGGGATTACAAGTGTGCAGCTCTATGTTCAGTCCTGGCATCTCCTTTTCTCTCATTAAGCTGCAGGTTCCCCAAAGACAAGGACTACCTCTTTATTTGGAGGCTTTGATGCCTAGGTCAGTGACTGACATGTACAAAGTGGTCAATGTGTTTATTAAACTAAGTAATAAATAAACCAGTAAATGCCCTTGCACTCTTTTCAAACATAATGTTACCCGAGAGACAGGTATTTCAAAGGTTAAAGGGAAAGCTCTACTCTGGGTGCTGCCTCCCATTCAATTCAAGTCAGTCCTGAACAGACCTTGAAGGCCAGGGAGGCTGCAGGCTCAGCATGGCAAGACCAGAAAGAGTGCCCGCATGCAGAGTGGCAGCAGCGGGGAGTGGGAGCTTCCAAGAGCTCGAGGTGAGAGGTCGCATTCACCTGCAGGAGCTCAGGAATAAGTCTCTGAAGAGCTGATTTCCCAGAAGAGCAGCAAAAATAAAAAGTATCTCCAATTTTTTTATTGTAGCTGACTAATATTTTTCTAGTCGCAATGTGCCTTCTTTGTATTCACAAACAATCCTGCTTTAATCTTTCATAAACTTTCCAATCTAAATGTTAAAAAGGTGGATTAAAAGTTAACCAAAAGGCTGCTGTGGTGGCACACACTTGTAATCCCAGCACTTGGGAGGCTGAGGCAGGAGGATCACAGGTTCGCAGCCAGCCTCAGCTACTCAGTGAGGACCTCTGCAACTTAGACCTTGTTTCAAAATAAAGTATAAAAAACAAGGCTGAGGGTGTAGCCCGGAGGTTCAATCCCAAAACTGCCCCCAAAATAAAATAAGTTAACTAAAAGTCTTAAAATCATCTAAGACTTGAAAAAAAAAAAAACTAAATTTCAATAGTGGTTGCCTCTGAGTGCTTGAATTATAATGTTTTCTCTCTGTATTTTTGCAAAATTTCTACAATAAGCCTGTATTATATCATGAAGGGAAAATGTTTTTTTAAAAAAGAATTTTCTAACCCAGTTCTAGGAGCTTAACGTCCAAGTGACTGGTGGCAGTGTGCGAGGACGGAAAGCCTGGCTCTTCAGGACCCGTCGCTGATGCTGAGTGGTGGTTCATCTTCCCTCTCATTTAGTGAGAGCATCCTACGGCATCAAACCACTGTTCCCATCCCTTAACAGACTGGGCTTTTGTCCCCCTCTTCTGTTCTTCCTTCCTTCCCACAAATATTATCAAGAATCTATTATGTGCTAGGCTCTGGGCCAGATACTAGAGATATGAGGCCAGTAAGCTACACAGTAGGCAGGAGGATCGCTTGAGCCCTGTGTTCAAGAGCAATCCAAGAAACATAGCAAGACCCTGTCTGAAAAAAGAAATAGAGAGAGAAACTCTGTGTGTGTGTGTGTGTGTGTGGTGGTGGTGGTAGTGGTATCTTTGTCATCCAGCCAAGGAAAACAGACAAGTTAGTAGGCCCTTAAGATAAAGTATAGCCAGGCATGGTGGCACACGCCAGTATTCCCAGTACTTGGAAGGCTGAGACAAAAAGAGGACAGATTTGAGAAGAGCCTCAGTAATGCAGTGATCTTAGTGACCTACAGAGACTCTGTCTCGAAGCAAAAAAATAAAAAGGGAGGTGGTACCTTGGAGGTAGTATCCCCTTGGGTTCAATTCCTAGTACCAAACAAAAAGAAAAAGAAATACATAAATAATAAAAAATTTAAAAACAAAGGTAAGTGTGATAAGGGTGTCCAGCAGGTAAGCTCCAAACAGGCCACAGTCTCACTAGAAAGAAAAGTCAAAGTCTGTGCAGATATTCTTTCCCATGATAGCGCAACGCTCCTAGGAACACGCGTCTTTCCAGTTCGGCGGATGCGAGTGAGAGGAAGTTAGTAGGGTATTCATGTTTTGTGTAAGTTGAGATGGATTTTGCTTGGAGCATGAAAGGCTCAGACTGCAGAAACAGTTTTATTATTCATTATTTGTGTTTATTCTAAGGAGGTAAGATTATCTTAGTTATAAACGACTTTGACAACCAACAGGAAAACTTAGTAGACAACAGATTGACAAGTTTGCTCTGCAAGAAACAGAGCAAGAATATTCAGAGTTCTCTCTCTCCAGCTAACAAATAATGTCATTTCCACTTCTAGCATTCATGTTCCAGCTGTTCCTGGCCCTCAGGCCAGAGGCAGGCAGGCAGGGTGTTGCACAAGTGACCGAACAGAATCCCAAAGTACGGCCGGGCTACGCCACACATGATTCTGTTCAATGAGGAAGTCTAGAATTTACTGGAAATCTTTTATTACAGTCAGATGTTTCCTGTGTCTGGTTTCTGAAACAATATAAGGAATGAAAAGGAGAGTGACTCTCAGTCTTCCTAGACACTGCAGAGGTTTCCCAAGTACAAAGGTGTGCCATGAATGAGCTGAGTTCTGGGTGCTACCTGTCACGGTACACATACACCTTCTGCTGTCTGCATATGCAATGTGCAAGCCTTAAAAATGCAAGAATGAAACTGCAGGTGCTGTGGCACATGCCAGTAACCCTAGTACTTGGGAGGCTGAGACAGGAGGATTGTAATTTCTGAAGGTTTTTTTGTTGTTGTTGTTGGGAGGGGGGGTACCCAGGGGCATTCTACCTCTGAGCTACACTCCCAGACTTATTATTTATTGGTGGTACTGGGGTTCCTGGAAACCCTTCTACCTCTGGGTTACACTCCCAGACCTATTTTTTAAATATTTTTATTTGGAAACAGGGTCTCTTAAGCCAGCGCAGCTGGCTTGGAACCTGTGCGATCCTCCTGTCTCCGCCTCCCAAGCGCAGGGATTACAAATGTGCACCACCACCCCCAGCTTGTTTTTTTTATTAACTCTTTTTTTTTTTTTTTTTTTTTGCGGGTCTGGGGATGGAACCCAGGGGCATTCGACCTCAGAGCTACACCCCCTGCCCTATTTTTTTCTTTATTTTGAAACAGGGTCTCACTGAGTTGCAGAGGGCCTCACTAAGTAGCTGAGGCTGTCCGCCAACCACGAACTTCCGGTCTCAGCTTTCCGAATGCTGGGATTACAAGTGTGGCCACCACACCCAGCTTAACTTGTATTTTGAAACAAGGTCTAGGTTAATGAGAACCTCACTACTTGCTGAGGCTGTCCTAGAACCTGTGATCCTCCTGTCTTAGCCTCCAAGTACTGAGATAATAGGCAGGTGCCACCATGCCCAGCTGGGATCACATATTTGAGGACAGCAATTTAGCGAGACCCTGTTTCAAAATAAAAAATAAAAAGGGCTGGTGGTATAGCTCAGAGATAGAATGCTTCTGGATTAGATCCCCAGTGCCAAAGCAGGTGGGGGGAGAGAAGAAGAAAGGAAAGATGAGTGAGAGAAGTATAAGAATGAATAAAAATAGACTGTTTTTTCAGGGAGCTCACAGGCTAACGGTATAATAAAAACACATGTAAGGCTTACACACTTCTATAATAAACAGGTTAGAAAAAAGAGCAATGAGAGAGATTTCACTGTTGAATAATGTAATAGATATTTACCAAGCAATTACTGCACACCAGACTTAGGGATAAGAATGTTCTTATTCTCAAGGAATTCATATTTTAGTCAGAGATTAAAAATAGTAAACAAATAAAATGATCAAAGTAATTTCTGACAGTGATAGCAATATGAGGAATACCAAATGATGTTAATTATACACTAAGGGTATGCAGGCACTATTAGGGTATTTCAGGAAGGCTTCTTTGAGGAGGTGACATATGGGCTGAGCTCTGAAGACAGGAACCAGCTAAGAAGAGATGGCCGGTGGAGGAGTTCTCTGCAGAAGGAGGAGAGAGCCGGACGTGGTGGCGCACACTTGTAATCCCAGCGCTTTGGAGGCTGAGACAGGAGGATTGCACAGGTTCAAAGCCAGCCTCAGCTACTTAGTGAGGCTCTCAGCAACTTAGTGAAACCCTGTTTCCAAATAAAGTATAAAATAGGTTTGGGAATATAGCCCAGAGGTAGAAAAGTCCCTAGGTACCACAAAAAAAGAAAAAGGAGGAGGAGGAAGAAAAAGGAGGCCTGTGTTGCTGGAGAAGGAGCAGGAAGGTGAGAAAACACAGTCAGAGAGGAGGATGGGCCAGACCTGTAGTAGGCCAGACAGATGTCCGTGTTATAGTTCAACTGGGACAAGAAGTCTTGCTTAAAAGCAGGGGAGTGAGCTGAGCTGAGGGTGCAGCTCAGTGGTGGAGCACTTGCCTCACCTTGGGAGGCCCTGGGTTCAATCCCCAGCACTGCAAAATAAGTAAATAGATAAATAAATAAATAATAAAAAGGAAGCCATGAAAACAGAGAGTAACAGGACCTGATTTATATTTTTAAACAAACTCTGGCTGCTGTGTGGGAACTAAATTGATTATCCTGGCAACAGAGTAGAAGATGGATCAAGGAGAGAGACTGAAGGCAGAGAGATGTCTGTGGGTAGAGAATGTCACACCAGCGGAGACGGGATGGTGGCCTGCACCCAAGCCTTGAGGACAGGAACAGAAAGAACAGGAAGGGTGCTGGAAACAAGCAGGCCAAGTCCCTGAGATTCCTGAAGATACAGAGATGGAAAGGAAGTCTGGGGAGAGAAAATAAAGCACATCCATCAATGGGCATGGTGGCGCACGCTTGTTATCCCAGTACTTGGGAGGCTGAGACAGGAGGAGTGCAGGTTCGCAGCCAGCCTCGGCTACTTAGTGAGGCCCTCCATGACTTACTGAGACCCTGTCTCAAAATAAAGAATTGAAAAACAGGGCTGGAGTTGTAGCTCAGAGGTAGAATACCCCTGGGTTCAATCCCTATATCACACACACACACAAAAAAAAAAAGGGTAAGGAAATGTGGGGGAAAGATGGAAGAAGCTGTGTCTGGCCAGCTAGGAGGGAGGCCTCTGGGAGTCTGGTGGGACTGACCTCTGCACAGTGGACCGGTTGCAAGGCCATGCCTGTGAATGTGTCCGCGGAGGCTGCTGATGTAGATAACTTGTTCCAAGACATTTCTCCTTTGATTTATTTCATTACTTAACTTACCAAACTACACTATAGAGTCCTTCCTATGCTCAAGAAACTACAAAAACATCAGACATAGTCCCTGGCATCAAAAAGTGTATGAACTGTCAGGGGATCATAGAGAGAGACAAGTCCCGGGTCTCGCAGGAGCTCAGAGGCCCGGGAGAGTTTCTGCTGGGAGAAACTGGGGAGCCGTGGAGTAGGCATGTGAGCGGCTTGAGGTGACCTGGTGGCCAGGCCTCGCAGGAGGGTGGGGACAGCTGGAGGAAAGCACTGAAGCGTGGGCAGCCAGGGGTGTGTGGTTTCAGGAAGGGGAAATCAGACCTAATTAGGATATTAGGGTTTCTTTCGGGAGGTAAAAATGCACATGACTAAAGGGAGTAGTCAATTCCATGGGTTCACAAAGGGACTTTGACACATCAAAGACTATTTTTAAAAAGTGAGTCACTATGAAGATGGGGAAAAAGTGCTATGTCATACCAGGAGACAATAGGCCTTTGCTGAGGCTCTGGGCAGGACACCTGTCGGGCATGGTGGCCTGGGCAAGCTGGCAGGGGTCCAGCTGCTGCCCTCTAGGGAAGGGGCAGCGCCAGAGCAGCTGGAACAAAAGTGGGATAAGTACCTCTCTCCGGAATGGACACAAGTGTGCAGGCCCAGGACAGGGAAGGGCTGAGCACAGCGGCCCAGGGAGAGGAAGAAAGCTGAGGAAGGAAATTTAAAGGGGGGCCGCCAAGGTGGGGGGTCCCTGGGGGTGTGGTTGTGAGGCACAGCCTGAGGGCAGGATCTGGGAGGCGGGGCAGCAGGGCATTTTCAGGAAGAGTGGGTGAAGAACTTAAGGCTGCTGTTGAAAGGCCCCCACCTGGGTGAGCGGGGAAGGCTGGGACCAGGTGACAGCCCCTCCACCCGCTCCGCCACCCCACCACGCTGCTTCAGCTACTGGCACGTGCTGAGGGCCCCTCCGCCGAACACACAGGGGTATCTGCAAAGAGCTCCTGTTGCCTTGGTGGCACCATTCTTCGGGAGCTATGGAGGCCTCTCCCTCCTGTATGAACTCACAGAATCCCTGCTATTGTAAATTAATTTTTTTACTATTGCTAGAAGGGTCCCACCTGCTGCTCACAATAAAGGCAGATGTGGGGAGAGAGAGATAAACAGACAGACAGACAGACAGACAGAATGAGCCACTGAGGAAATTGGGAGGGCGAAAAGTCAGCGATCCAAAAGAAGTCAAGGGCAGAGACCTGCAGGTGGCTGAGGGCAGGACAGGCAAGGTGTGAGCTTTGAGTCAGGCGCCACCATGCTATTCTGGGTGCCATTTTGTCCCGCTTTGTGACTATGAGTCTTACTTCCTCATCTGTATAAAGGATAACACAAGTCCAAAGTTCCTTTTCTGAAAATCCTGGAATGAGGTAGTATTCAAATTAAAAAATAGCGAGGTGTGGTGGCGCACACTTGCAATCCCAGCACAAGGGACGCTGAGACAGGAGGATCGCAGGTTCGTGGCCAGCCTTAGCTACTTAGTGAGGCTTTCCACAACTTAGTGTGATCCTGTTTCAAAATTTAAAAATAAGCCGGGCGTGGTGGCGCAGACTTGTAATCCCAGCACTTGGGAGGCTGAGACAGGAGGATCGCACAGGTTCGAAGCCAGCCTCAGCTACTTAGTGAGGCTCCCAGCAACTTAGTGAGACCCTGATTCCAAATAAAGTATAAAATAGGTCTGGGAGTATAGCCCAGAGGTAGAAAAGCCTCTGGGTTTCATCCCCAGTACCACAAAATAAATAAATAAACAAACAAATAAATAAATAATATGGCTGCCTCTGGGTTCAATCCCTAGTAACACACACACACACACACACACACACACACACACACACACACAATTAAATTTAAAAATGCTAAGATTTAAGCCGGGCATGGTGGCGCACGCTTGTAATCCCAGCATTTGGGAGGCTGAGACAGGAGGATTACAGTTCGCAAACAGCCTCAGCTACTTAGTGAGGCCCTTTGCAACTCAGTGAGACCCTGTTTCAAAAAAATATGCTGGGAGTATAGATCAGAGGTAGAATGTCACTGGGTTCCACCCCCATTACTGGAAAAAAAAAAAAAAAAAGCTCAGATTTTAGAAAAGCAATATGCTGCACAAGTCATATATTACATAACCCGCACCCTGGAGACTTGGGCAGCATCCTATAATTAAATATTCATGTTTCTGCCATGAAATGAATTTTTACACTAAATGGGTCTATAAATAAATTCACATAATTTTAGATTAGGTTTTTGCAGTCCAATAAGTTTTGATACCAATTTTATTTCGTGTGTGTGTGTGTGTGTGTGTGTTGCTGGGGATCAAATTCAGCCCTTGCGCATGCTAGGCAAACTCTCTTCCACTGAACTACACCCCAGACTCCTCCAAAATACATATTTTTAGAAGACTTTAAAGCCAGCATGTTGGTGCATGCTTGTAATCCCAGTACTTGGGAGGCTGAGACAGGAGGATCTGGGTTTGTGGCCAGCCTCAGCTACTTAGCGAGGCCCTCTGCAACTTAGTGAGACCCTGTTTAAAAATAAAGAACAGGAAAATAAGGCTGGGGGTATAGCACGGAGGTAGAATGCCCCTGGGTTCAATCCCCAGTAACAACAACAACAACAAAAAGACTTTGAGAGCTCAAGTTTGCCATGAAAGTGGACCGATAATAACCACCGAGGGCTGCCGTGAGGATCCAGTGACTGAGCCACACAGGGCGCCTGGCACAATGCGGCCCAGACGAAGAGCTCAGTGCATGCTGCTGTGGGTGTTTTTATTGTCACCCTCATCGTCATCGTTATTGGTGTGGGGGGGACTGAGAAGTAGGGGGAGAGAGAGAAGGGGAAAAACAGTAAAAAAGAAGGCAGAAAAGTGGGCCAGGTATGGCTTTGATACCTTGTTAGGAGTTTGGATTTTACTGAGTGTAAGTAAAGAGGGCAGAGGAAGGGACTACAGATTTTTTCAGAAAGTTAATGATACTGATTGTTGTTTCAGAAAAAGCACTCTAGTGGCAGTAGGAAAGATGGAAGCCAAGGAGGCCAGGCCGTGTCGAGAGAGCCTGCCAGGAAATGACATGGGGGTGAGGTGGGGTCTCGCAGGAGGCCATGGTGGAGGGTATGGGAAGGAGGGATGAGATGTCAGAAATAGAATGGAAGGAAATGGAAACTGATTGGATGGGGGAGGGGGGAGGACCAAGAGAAAATGCCATGATGTTATAAGGGAGTTGAAATACTCCAGAAAAAATAAGGACGTTATATTATGTAAAATAAACCAATTACAGCCAGGTGTGGTGGAATATGCCTGTCATCCCAGTATTTGAGAGTCTGAAGATAGGAGGATTGTAGGTTCAAAGCCAGCTTCAGCAGCTTAGCAAGACCCCCAGGAACTTGGCAAGACCCTGTTTCAAATACAAATAAAAAGGCCTGGGAGTGTAACTTGGAGGTAGAATGCCCCTGTGTTCAATCTGCAGCACCGCACACATGTACACTCAGGTGCGTGCAAACACACACACACACACACACCAATAATCACACACCAACAGTTACTGTATAATTCCACATACTAAGAGAAGTCCAAATCAGACACAGAAAGTAGGATGGGCTTGGTCAGGAGCTGGGACAACTCTTCATTGTCTCCTTAGACAATGAAGAGTTGTCGTGCAAAGTCTACAGAAGCTCAGTTGTACAACATGGCAAGAGTAACAGATATGGAGGATGGTGATCATTACACAACACTACAATACATATGAGACCCCTGAACTGAACACTTAAAAATGGTTATGCTGGTATGTCTGTTACATATATGTTACCACAATAAAAAAAATTTTGAAAAAAATTTAATTTTTAAATTTCCAGAAAAAAAAAGATGGAAAGCAATAATGTTGAATGTAACAAAAGAAAGATCAAAATAAGTCTGAAAAGTGTCCTCCGGTGCTATGGTGTGAGTATGGTTTATCCCCTCTGAAACTCGTGTTGGGGTTCAGTGCCCAGGAGGAGGTAGTAAGAGGGTAGACACTTAGCTGACTCCAGTGGTAGAGCCTCACGGAGGGGAATAGGATTAGATAAAGTCATCAGGTGGACACCCCATGAATGAAAACAGGCAGCTTTTGAAGAAGAGCCCGTCCAGGCTCTACCTCAGGACTCTGGCAGAAAGAAGGCCGCACCGGATGTGACCCTTGACCTTGGATCAGAACCGCGAACCAGAATAAAGCGCTTCTCTTGACGACTTACCCATGCTGCAGTGCTGTGCTAGCAGCAACAGAAAAGGAAATCAGACGTCTGGACTCCGCAATTTGCCTCTGGTGGTCTCGGGAAGATCAGATTCAAGTAGCTAGTAAGGATGGAAGGCAGGTGATGCTGGATGCCACCAAGGAGCCAGGCACGATACGGATTGAAGTCATGGCTACTGGACCTGGTAGTGAGGAGGTCTAAGTGGCCTTTGCCATTCACTGCAGCTGGACTTAATGAAGTCCAATGAGGACACAAGGCAGTGGTTTAGGCAAAGGGACAAGAGAGTAAGGGGTAGATTGCTTGATAGATTTCTTTTCTCTGTAAAGCAGGAGATGGTCATTGGCTGTAGAAATTGCGAGGGAAGGAATTAGTCTTCCAGTTGAAAATAGTAGATTTCAGTCATGAACTGGAAAAATTTTTCACAAATGGCCAGTAAATGCTTTAGGCTTTGTGGGCCACACAGAGTCTCTGTGACAAATTGTGGGGGTTTTGTTTTAAAATATAAAAACCATTTTGAAGCCAGATTACAAAAAAACAAAAATAAAAACAAAAAAACAGCCTTCAGGCTGGATTTGGAGCAGGAACTCTTGTTTGCTGACTCTGATTTAGTGTATATACACACCTCTTCCCTCCAAAATGATTTAAAAAAAAAGATTATTATAAAGCAGAAGTAGGCCGGGCGTGGTGGCGCACGCTTGTAATCCGAGCATTTGGGAGGCTGAGACCAGAGGATCATGGTTCGCGGGCAGCCTCGGCTACTTAGTGAGGCCCTTTGCAACTTAGTGAGACCTGGTTTCAAAATAAAGAATAAAAAAATAGGGCAGAGGGTGTAGCTCGGAGGTCGAATGCCCCTGGGTTCCACCCCCAGACCCGCAAAAAAAAAAAAGCAGACATACAAGGTCAAAGACAAGAGGAGCAGAGACACCAACAACAAATGTTTGGAAGCCGAGAAATACATAAACAAGTGGAACTTGCCAAACCCAAGAAAGCTGAGTCCTATGCGGGTGCTGTTTCCCAGTCTCACTTGCTGGCTGCATCGGGCGCCACCAGAAGTGAGAGAGAGGGAACACTAAAAACAAGACACCACACTCCAAAAATATGACTTGGCAGCCAAGATTGCAAGGCGTTAGAGAAAAGTATCTCATAGAAAGACAGAAGACAGACCAGGCATGGCGGCTTATGCCTGTAATCCCAGTACTTGGGAGGCCGAGACAGGAGGATCACAGGTTCAGGGCCAGCCGTAGCAACTTAGTGAGGCTCTCAGCAACTTAGTGAGACCCTGTTTCCAAATTAAAAATAAGATTGGCCTGGGGATGTAGCTCAGAGGTAGTATGCCCCTGCGTTGAACCCTTAGCACCACACACACAGACATAAAATAGAAGAGCAATCCAAATGAAAAACAAATGTAATATCAAACAACAGAGTAAGGAGATAAAAACTTAGAAAAAAATTAAAACCCTCAGAAAGAAACAGGTGGAGGATATCATTAAAAAGATGCATTTAACCGGGCGTGGTGGTGCACGCTTGGAATCCCCGCGCTTGGGAGGCTGAGACAGGAGGATCGCACAGGTTCAAAGCCAGCCTCAGCTACTTAGTGAGGCTCTCAGCAACTTAGTGAGACCCTGTTTCCAAATAAAATAGAAAATGGGTCTGGGAGTATAGCCCGGAGGTAGAAAGCCTCTGGGTTCCACCCCCAGTACCACCAAAAAAAAAAAAAAAAAAAGCATTCTACCTCCGAGCTATACCCCCAACCCTATTTTTTATTCTTTTTTTTTTATATAAAGAAAGGCAGGCTGCCATGTGCAGCGCCTCATTTTGACGTGTCTGGAATCTTAGAAGCTTGACTACCCTACGTTCTCCTACAAATCTACAAATGGACCTTGAGAGATTGTCTGGAGGTCCTAGTAGGGGAGCGCAGCTACTCTTATACCCTTGACCGAAGACCGGTCCTCCTCTATTCGGGGAAGGTCGTCCTCTTCGACTGAGCGCGCAGCTTTGGGAGGGACACACATGGAGGGTGAGGGAGGAAGGGGACACCTGCCTAGCCAGCCAGATCAGCCGAATCAACCCTGGCGATCAATGGGGTGACAGATGTCGTGGCCAGATCGCTCTCACATCCTTTATTCTTTATTTTGAAACAGGGTCTCACTAAGTTGCAGAGAACCGCAATCCTCCTGTCTCAGCCTTCCAAGTACTGGGATTATAGTGTTGGAATTATAAATACTAGCATTATAAGCATGCACCACCATGCTCAGCTTACGGAAGTATATTAATGTAAGATAATAACAGAATAACATTTTAAAAGTTCTATGTGTTAGAAATGCATATGAAAGTACTTACGGACAAAAATGACATGATGTCTGGGATTTGCTTTAAAAATCCAAATAAAAAAAGATATTAATTTCTGTGAAAGCAGGGTGTGTCTAATACACATGTCCCAGATATTCTTGAACAGAATGAGATTCAAATTATTTGCCATATAACATTCCTTCATTCATCTGGGGACAAGATGAATTTGTTAGACTGTCATTAAAAGAGGATCGTACCATTCCATCCTCAAGTGTTATCTTAAGACAAAGAAACTGGGCGTGGAGATGCACAACTGTAATCCTAGTACTTGGAAGACTGAGACAGGAGGATTGCAAGTTCGAGGACAGCCTCAGCAATTTAGTGAGACCCTGTTTCAACATAAAAAAATAAAATACGGCTGGGGTGTAGTTCAGAGGTAGAATGCCTCTGGGTTCAATCATCAGTACTACAAAAAAAAGCAAGCAAGGGAGGAAGGAAGGAAGGTAGGCAGGCGTGCGTTACACACACACACACACACACACACACACATACACACACACCAGTGGAAGGCAAGTCAGGCTCCAAGGAAGCCCTGACCAGGGTGTGGGCTAGGAGGCTGAGCGTGGACAAATCTTCATCTGTCCCTTTTAAGATTAAGATGGGGATCCATACTGTGTATATCACGGAGGGAGGGAAGGGAGAGAGTAGGGACCAGTAAAGGCAGCGATTATTTAATACTTAATACTATATTAAGAAGAAAATAGCCAGTCCCTGGTGGTGCCCTCTTGTAATCCAAGCATTCAGAAGGCTGAGGATAGAGGTTTCTCCGACAGCCTCATCCACTCAGTGAGACCCTTTGCAACTCAGTGAGACCCTGTTTCAAAATAAATAATAAAAAATAGGGCTGGGGATGTAGCTCCGAGGTACAGGGTCCCTGGGTTCCATCCCTAGTACCGCAAAAAAATAAAAAATTAAAAACAAGAAAATAAAAAACACTTTAGTTTAAAAAACAAGATATTTTGGTTGTGTTCTTGGTATTCTGAATCTTCTATTCAGTAACTTATATGAAAGACTTTTTAAAATTAGGACTGGACAAGGATATCTTACATAACTAGCCTTCTGTGTACCCAAGCAAAAGCTGCAAACTGGAGGCTAACAGATATCAGGTTAATCAACCCACAGAGTGTAAAGATTTTTGAATCTGTTAACATTCATGTTAGGAGTTTTCCCATAAAAATTCAGATTCTCAGCTTCTCTAGGAAAATACGGAGATTTTGGAAACAGGGAAGAGGGCCTTTTTATTCAGCAAGGGTAACAGGTTATCTGTATAAACTGACGTCCAAGGTACTCGTGGTATAGATAAGTCAGGAGGTTCTCTAAAACCAGGGAAGACAGCTGGGTGTGGTGGCACATGCCTGTAATACCAGTCCTCTGGAGACTGAGACAAGAGGATTGCAGGTTCATGACCAGCCTCAGCAAACTTAAGCAAGACCCTGTTTCAAAATAAATAGTAAAATCGGACTAGAAGTCTAGCTTGGAGGTAGAATAGCCCTGGGCTCAATCTGCAGTATCAAAAAAGAAAAACAAAAAAACCAACCTAGGAAAGAGAATGTGCTAGAATCAGGCAGAAAGAGACTAGTGGGATGGTGGGATGAGAGGCTGAGGCTGGAGGCTAAACATCCTTTCAGCTACACTCCAAAAGAACTCTTCAGGCTGGCAGAGTTCTCTTTCTATTACTCTCTCTCGGCACCTCTCTCTTCTTTGATGCATTTACCGCAGTTGCAACTGAGCATTGCCTGCGTTTAATGTTGTTTTCCCCATTAGACTGAAAACTTCAGGTGATAAAGCACATCTTTTTCACAAGACAGCAGTCCCCCCCTTATCTGTGCTTTTACTTTCTGCTATTTCAGTCAACTGCAATCTGAAAATATTAGATGGAAAATTCTAGAAATAATTCCTAAGTTTTAAACTACAGGCTGCTCTGAATAGTGTGATGAAATTTCCAAACTTCTTTTTTTTTTTTTTTTTTTGCAGGTCTGGGGATGGAACCCGGGGCATTCGACCTCTGAGCTACACACCCTGCCCTATTTTTTTTATTCTTTATTTTGAAACAGGATCTCATTAAGTTACGGAGGGCCTCACTAAGTAGCTGAGGCTGTCTGCGAACCACGATCCTCCTGTCTCAGCCTCCCAAACCTTCATCTCAGCTCCATCCTTCTCAGTATATGAATAATTCCTTTGTCTAGCACATCTGTGCCGTCTAGACTGCCCATCCACTAGTAACTCAGTAGTTGTCTATCCTGGTTATCAGATCAACTGTTGCAGTGTTATCATGCTAATGTTCAATAACCCTTATTTTACTTACTACTGGCCTCAATGCGCAAAAGTACTGAGACTGGAAATTTTATTACAGTAGATTATTATAATTGTTCTAATTTATTATTGTTGTTAATCTCTTAGTATATTAAATTTATGAATTAAACTTTATTACAGTTACATAGGTATGAAAGAAAACATAGTAGATACAGGGTTCAGTATCATCCACAGTCTCAGGCATCCACTTGGGGTCCTGGAACATATTCCCCCCCAGGTACAAGAGAGACTACTGAACTCTTCACTGAGCACAGCAGATATTCAATAAATATTTACTGGATGATAAATTAATGAAAAATGATGTGAAACAGGGTCTGGAACCAGGTAATTTTTAAGAAAAAAAAATCCTACAACTCACTTTTTCACTATAAACGAAAGGACCAAATTCTGTGTGGGTTACCATCACTTTTAAAAGCCCTATTTGTTTTGTTTTGTTTTGTTTTGTTTGTTGGTGGGTTGGTGCTTGAGATTGAACTCAGGGGCATTCTACCTCCAAGCTGAACTCCTGGCCCTATTTTATTTTTCATTTTGAAACAGGGTCTTGCTAAGTTGTTCAGAGCCTCTCTAAGTTGCTGAGGCTGGCTTCAAACCTGCGATCTTAACGTCTCAGCCTTCAAGCACTTGGAATAAAAGTCTGTATTTTATTTTATTTTATTTTTTGTGGTTCTAGGGATAAAACCGAGGGGGATTCTACCTCTGAGCTACACTCCCAGTCCTATTTTGTATTTATTATTTGGAAACAGGGTCTCACTGAGTTGCGAAGGGCCTCACTAAGTAGCTGAAGCTGGCCTCAAACCGAGAGCCTCCTGCCTCAGCCTCCCAAATGCTGGGATTACAAGCATGCGCCACCACACCCGGCAAAAGTCTGTGTGTGTGTGTGTGTGTGTGTGTGTGTGTGTGTGTGTGTGTGTGTGGTACTGAGGATGGAACCCAGGGGCCTTCTACCTCCAGGCAACACTCCCAGACCTATTTTATATTTTATTTGGAAACAGGGTCTCTTAAGCTAGCTGAGGCTGGCTTCGAACCTGCGTGATCCTCCTGTCTCAGCCTCCCAAGCGCGGGGATTACAAGCGTGCGCCACCATGCCCGGCTAAAAGTCTGTATTTTAGCAGCTCTACGGGACAGGGGTATTTGGCTTTCCCTTCCATACAGATGGGACATTTATTCCTTCACATGGGGCTTGCGCATACTTAGCCTCTACTCCTCAAATCTTTCCTCTGGCTATCCTAAAAGCTCCAGCTCATGATCAGCAGTACACAGATCCTGAATATCCCCGAAAGGGGAGCCCATGATGAGCCCCAACACCCGTGCCTGTGGTGAGGTGGAAACATGAGCAGAGCCTGCTAGACACACCACAGAGCTTCCCACCAGGGAACGGGACAGGAAATCACTCCTTTTAAAATTAAAATCTATTCTAAGGTATACAGCTCCATCTGCTCAGTGAAACGATATAGTAAAAGAAAAATCCAGGCTGCAGTACTATTCGCAGTCCACATCACAGCGCACCCGATCGCCCCGCAACGTCCAACATCTTTTTTCTCATACTAATCAAATTTCAGCTATTGCATTTGGCCTTTCTGTCTCTTTACCTCTTTTAATAAGGAAAAGCCTTACTGGGCGTGCTGGCGCAGGCTTAATCCCAGCATTCGGGAGGCTGAGACAGGAGGATCCAGGTTCACAGTCAGCCTCAGTTACTTAGTGAGGCCCTGTGCAACCCAGTGAGACCCTGTTTCACAGTAAAAGATGAAAATCAGGGCTGGGGGTGTAGCTCGGAGGTAGAATGCCCCTGGGTTCCATCCCCACTACTGAAAAACAAAAGAAAAAGCAACAGTCCACTCCAGCCATTTTTGTTTTCTACCGACATGGCCGTCTTTGAAGAGTTCAGGCCAGCTGGCAGCGTGGCCACATGTTGTCTTTACTGATTGCTTCTTTCTTAGATTCAGGGTGAGCATTCTGGGAACAAAGGCTATGTAGAGGCTGTGTGCTTCTTACTACGTCTCAGCAGAAAGCACGGGGTGACAGGCTGCTGCCCTGCGGATACGAGACGTGGTCACCCGGTGAAGGCAGGCGCTCACCCACAGAACACTTTACTCTTGTGATTACCAGGTTAATTTCTAAGTAATGTAAAAAATGATAAGACAATTTTCTCAGTGTGATAATGATATGTAATCATGTAGAATGCCTTTGGTTTTTTTTAAACATGGGCTGAGATATTTGAGGTAGTGTCAAAAACTCTGCAACTTCTTCCAAATAAAGAAAAAAAAATTATATATATATATATATATATATATATATATATATATATGCACCCATCTATTTGAGATAGAACAAGTGGATTTTTTTTCGGTACTGGGGGATGAAACCCAGGGGCATTGTACTTCCAAGCTACACCCCCAGCCCTATTCTTTTTCTTTCTTTCCTTCTTTCCTTCTTTCTTTCTTTTTCCTTCCTTCTCTCCTTCCTTCCTTCCTTCCTTCCTTCCTTCCTTCCTTCCTTCTTTCTTTCTAGGGGTGGAACCCAGGGGCTTTTCTACCTCCGGGCTACACTCCCAGATCTATTTTACATTTTATTTTGAAACAGGGTCTCACTGAGTTGCAAAGGGCCTAAGTAGCTGAGGCTGTCTGCGAATCGTGATCCTCCAGTCTCAGCCTCCCAGATGCTGGGATTACAAGTGTGCACCACCACGCCCAGCTCCAGTGTGGATTTTTAAAAGTACTTTTATTAGTGCATTATAATTATATGCCATAGTGAGGTTCAAAGCGACCTCGACATCCGTGCACACGGCACTTGCTGTTTATCTCAGGCTGCCACTCCACCGCCCGCCCTCCCCGCACACCTCAGTGTGACTGGTGTGACGCCCTCAGTGTGGAGACGGCATTACTTGAAGCACCTCTTTCATCAGCTCTTTGTTCCCTCCGTACCTCACCCCCTCAACCCCTTTCCATTATTTTACTGGCCTCCCTCCTCATCTAAAGTCCCTTCTGTTTCTTATTTTCGCTCTAGCTTCCGCATATTTGAGAAAGGATACATCCCTTGACTTTCTGTGCCTGGTTGATCTCACTTAGCACCACCCTTTCTAGTTCCATCCATTTTCCTGTAAATGACGTAATTTTGTTCATTACAACTGAGTAAAATTTCATTCCACATTTTCTTTATCCCTTCATCTGTTGAGAGCACCTAGGTTGATTCCACCATTTGGCTACTGTAAATTGTGTTACGATAGACGTGAATATGGCAGCCGTGGTGGCGCGCTCTGTAATCTCAGTATTTAGGAGGCTGAGACAGGAGGATTGCAGTTCGTGGACAGCCTCAGCTGATTAGTGAGACCCTGTTTCAAAATAAAGAATAAAAAAGCCAGGCGTGGTGGCGCACGCTTGTAATCCCAGCATTTGGGAGGCTGAGACCGGATGACTGGGGTTCGGGAACAGCCTCAGAGGCCCTCCGCAACTCAGTGAGACACTGTTTCAAAATAAAGAATAAAAAATTGGGCAGGGGGTGTAGCTCGGAGGGCAAATGCCTCTGGGTTCCATCCCCAGACCCGCAAAAAAAAAAAAAAAAAAAAGGATGGGGGATGGGGGTGTAGCTCATAGGTAGAATGCCCCTGGGTTCAATCCTTAGTAACACACACACACACACACACACACACACACACACACGCTGCCGGGGATGGTGGTGCACACTTGTAATCCCTGCGCTTGGGAGGCTGAGACAGGAGGATCGCATGGGTTGGAAGTCAGCCTCAGTTATATAGTGAGGCTCTCAGCAACTCTGTGAGACTCTGTCTCCAAATAAAATATAAAATAGGTCTGGGAGTATAGCCCAGAGGTAGAAAGCCCCTGGGTTCCATCCTCAGTACCACAACACCAAAACAAAAAAACAAAAACAAAACCCCACAAACATGGATATGTATGTATCCCTATTGAATTCTGACTTTAATTCTTTTGGAAAGATACCAAAATGTGGTTGTACTAATTTGCAACCCTACCAACAGTGAGTAAGAGTTCTTATCCGCACACATTCTCACCAGTAATTACTATTGTTTGTAGTCTTAAAGACTGCCATTCTAACTGATGTTAAATGGAAGCTCAGTATAGTTTTTATTTGTATTTCTCTGATTGCTAATGATGTTGAACATTTTTTCATGTATTTATTGGTCATTTGTATTTCTTCTTTTGAGAAGTATCTTATCTATTTAGTTCAATTACTTTGTGTGTGTGTGTGTGTGTGTTACTGGAGATGGAATCCAGGGGCATTCTACCTCTGAGATACACACTCAGCCCTATACTATTTTTTATTTTGAAACAGGTTCTCACTAAGTTGCAGAGGGCCTCGCTAAATTGCTGAGGCTGGTGGTGAACCTGCAATCCTTTTGTCTCAGTCTTCCAAGTAGTGGGATTACAGGCATGCACCACCACGCCTAGCTTAATTGCCTGTATCTTTTTTTTTTTTTTTTTTTTTTGCAGAACTGGGATTGAACCCAGTGGCCTTCTACCTCCAAGCTACACCTTCAGCCCTATTTTTATTCTTTATTTTGAAACAGGGTCTCACTAAGTTTCAGAGGGTACTGAGGCTGGCCGCAAACCTGCTATACTCTGTCTCAGCCTGCCAAGTACTGGGATTACAAGCGTGCGCCACCACTTCCAGTTTAAATTGCCCATTTTTTGACTAGGTTATATTTTTAGTGTAAAAGTTTTTTAAAGTGTTTTTGGTTTTTTTGTTTGTGGTACTGGGGGATGAACCCAAAGGCATTCTACCTCTGAGCTATACCCCTAGCTCTAGCTCTATTGTTTTTTGTTGTTTGTTTGTTTGTTTGTTTGTTTTGCAATACTGGGGATTAAATCCAGAAGCATCCTACCTCCAAGCTACACCCCCCAGCCCCTCACTAAGTAGCTAAGGTTGGCTGCAAACCTGCTGTCCTCTTATCTTAGCCTCCCCAATACTAGGATTACAAGGTTGTCCACCAAGCCCAGCTCTTATTTTTATTTTGAAACAGGGTCTCACTAAATTACGGAGGGCCTAGGTAGCTGAAGCTGCCACAAACCTGCAATCCTCCTGTCTCAGCCTCCCAAGTACTGGGATTACAAGTGAACACCACCATACATGGCTGAGTTGTGTGCGTGTATGGGGGGTGCTGGGGATTGAATCCAGGGGCATTCTACCTCCGAGCTACACCCTCAGCCCGATTTTTTATTCTTTATTTTGAAACAAGGTCTCACTAAGTAGCTGAGACTGGCTGCGAACCCACTGAGTTCTTTATACATTCTATATACTAGTCTTTTATCAGAAGAGTAGCTTGCAAAGATTTTCTCCTATTCTGTGGGTTCTCTCATCAGACGCTTCTTTATTATGGAGAAGCTTTTTTTAAACTTAATGCCATCCATTTATTCTCAGTTTTATTTCCTGGACTTTGGGGATCATTCTGAGGAAGTCTCTACCAGTGCCCATACCTTGGAGATTTTTTTCCTCTTAATTGCAAGGTTTCTGGCTTAATTCCTAGGTCTTTGATCCATCTCAAGTTGACTCTTGTCGACAGAGAGATAGGGGTCTAATTGCATTCTTCTATACATGAATCAGTTTCCCAGTGGTACTTTTTGAAAAGGCTGTTTTTTCTCTGTAATATGTTTTTGGTTTCTTTGTAAAAAATCAACTGGCTAAAGAGTGTGAGGATTTATTTCTGCATCTCCCATTTGCTCCACTGGTCTGTGCGACTGCTTTTTGTGCCAATGCCATCCTGTTTTAGTCACTGTAACCCTGTAGTATAGCTTGAAACCAGGCATCCATTGAAGTTCTTATTGCTCAGAACTGCTTTGGCTATTCTGGGTCTGTTTTATTGTATGAAATTTGGAACTTATCTCTATCTCTATGAAGAATGACACTGGCATTTGACAGGAACTGCATTGGATATGTACATCAATTTTGGTGGTATGACCCCTTGACAATATTTACTCTGCCCATCCAAGAATATGGAAGGTCTTTCCATTTTCTAAGGTCTTCTTCAATTCTTTGTTTAGTGTTCTATAATTTTGACTCTAAAGGTCTTTTACCTCCTTGGTTAGATTTATTCCTGAAGGTTTTGTTTTCATTTTTTGTATTTTATTTGTTTTGGGTTTTTTTTTAAGGCTATTATGAATGGAATAGTTTTCCAGATTTTTTATTTTTTTTATTTTTTGGTGGTACTGGGGGGTGGAACCCAGGGGCTTTTCTGCCTCCAGGTTATACTCCCAGACCTATTTTATATTTTATTTGGAAACAGGGTCTCACTAAGTTGCTGAGAGCCTCACTAAGTAGCTGAGGCTGGCTTTGAACCTGTACAATACTCCTGTCTCAGCCTCCCAAGTGCTAGGATTACAAGTGTGTGTCACCATGCCCGGCTCCAGATTACTTTTTAGTGGATTCATCGTTGGTATATGAAAATGTGTGTGTGTGTGTGTGTGTGTGTGTGTGTGTGTGTGTGTGTTACTGGGGATTGAACCTAAGAGCATTCTACCTCTGAACTACATCCCCAGCTCTTTTAATTTTGAAACAGAGACTCACTAAGCTGTGGAAGGTCTCACTAAGTTGCTAAGGCTGGCCATGAAGCTTTAATCCTCCTGGCTCAGCATCCCAAGTACAGGAATTACACAAAAAAACTATTAGATGTGCACAAAAAAACATGAATTTTTATTAATTTTTAAAGTTGACTTTGTATCTGGCTACTTTGCTAGATTTGTCAATTCTATAAGGCTTCTGGCTTAGTTTTTTGAATTTTCTAAGTATAGGACCATATTATCTGCAAACATAAATGATTTCAGTTCTTCATTCCCTATTTGTATTCCTTTAATTTCCTTCTCTTGCCTTATTGCTCTGGCTAGAACTTTAAGTACTATATTGAATAGGAGTGGTGATAGCGGGCATCCTTGTCTTATTCTGGATTTTAAAGGGAATCCTTTGTTTTTCCCACTTAGTATGATGGTGGCTTTGGGTTGTCATATTTTACCTTTTTAATGTTAAGTTCCCTCAATCCTTAATTTTTTTCAGTGTTTTTAACATGAATGGGTGTTGTATCTTGCCCGATACTTTTCTGCATCTATTACAATGATCACGTGATTTTTGTCCTTGGTTCTATTTATGTGGTGGATAACAATACTAACTTGTTTATGTTGAACCAGGCTTGCATCCCTGGAATGAAACCAACTTGGTCATGGTGCACAATCTTCTTGATGTGGTTTTGACTAAAAAAATTTCCAGTATATTAAGAATGTTTGCAGGCCAGGTGTGGTGGCACACCCTTATAATCCCAGTACTTGGGAGGCTGAACAGGAGGATCACAGGTCTGAAGCCAGCCTTGGCAACTTAGTGAGACCGTTTCCAAATAAGAAATAAAACTGGGTTAAGGGCATTACTTGGAGGTAGGAAAAAAAATTTTGCAGATGTAAGATTAATTTTCTTAGTGGTATATATGATAATGGTATGTGGCTATGTAGAATAGTCTTGTTTTCTAGGAGATGCAAGCTGAGATATTTGAGGAAGTGTCAAAAACTCTGCAACTTCTTTTTCCAAATAAAGAAAAAACACGTATCTAGCCATCTACTGAGATAGAACAAATGTAAGGATTTTTGTTTGGTTGGTTGGGTTTGTTTTGAGGCGGGGCACAGCTATGTTGCCCAGGTTTGTCTCTAACTCCTGGGCCCAAGCAATCCTCCTGCCTCGGCCTCCCAGTACTGGAGCTTTAGGCATGGGTCACCACACCTCGCTGTGGCAAAACGTTAAAATGAAAAGTGGAGAATCTAGCTGAAAGAATCACGAAGCCGGGCGTGGTGGTACACGCTGGTAATCCCAGTACCTGGGAGGCTGAGACAGAAGGATCGCAGGTTTGTGGCCAGCCTCAGCTACTTAGTGAGGCCCTCTGCAACTTGGTGAGACCCTCTTTCAAAATAAAGAAAAAAATATATAATAGGATATATAATAGGACGGGGGCATAGCTTGGAGGTGGAATGCCGCCGAGCACAGCAAAGAAGGATCGTGCTGTTCCTCCCGTTGTCCTTGTAAGTTGTCACTGCTCCAAACCAAAAAGATAAGCAGATAAATGGGAAAAAATAACAGGCTGGTCGTGGTAAGGCAGGCCTGATTCCAAAAAGATGTCATCCAACAGTCCCATTAGTTAAAATATAATGATTTATAGAAACTGATTTTATAGCACACAGAAAAAAAGGTGCTAATTCATGTTTTCCTAATTAGTTAATCTATTGATAGCAGGCATATTCAGGTACTCATTTTGAATATAAAACATAATAATATTCACAGTTTTTATTTACACGTCAATAAGTGAATGTGTTTATTGCCCAGAGAGAAGGAGCCAGGGAAGGAGGATGGCGATGTCAGAGAGAGGGGGATGAATGAGGATGGCGGGGCGCGAGAATTCCACAGACTCGGCAACCGTGGCTGGAAGGTGAAGGCCCACTGAGGTAGGCACCGTGTGTGAACCCTTCAACTCAGTACACGGGAGTGACTTTTGTTATTTTAAAAGATGTGACCACAAGCCAGGTGCGGTGGTGTACACCTGTGATCCCAGTACTTGGGAGGCTGAGACAGAGGATCGCAGGTTCAAAGCCAGCCAGCCTGAGCCACTTAGCAAGACCCTTTTTACAAAGAAACAGAAAACAAACAACAAAAAAAAAAAAACAAGGGCTGAGAGCGTCACCCAGAGACAGACTGTCCCTGGGTTCAATCCCCAACACTACCA